>NC_057798.1:681015669-681354053 GCF_018294505.1 Triticum aestivum | reverse complement strand
TAGCACTATATGTGGAATAGAATGGTGGTTGTGGAGAAGACAAAAAAAGGAGAAGATAGTCTCACATCAACTAGGCGTATCAACGGGCTATGGAGATGCCCATTAATAGATATCAATGTGAGTGAGTAGGGATTGCCATGCAACGGATGCACTAGAGCTATAAATATATGCAAGCTCAACAAAAGAAAACTAGTGGGTGTGCATCCAACTTGCTTGCTCACGAAAACCTAGGGCATTTTGAGGAAGCCCATCATTGGAATATACAAGCCAAGTTCTATAATGAAAAATTCCCACTAGTAAATAAAAGTGACAACATATGAGACTCTCTATCATGAAGATCATGGTCCTATTTTGAAGCACAAGTGTGGAAAAAGAGATGGTAGCATTGTCCCTTCTCTATTTTTCTCTCATTTTATTTTATTTTCTTTTTCTTTTTCTCTTCTTTTTTTCTCTTTGGCCTTTTTTTTCTTTGGCCTTTCTCTTTTTTTTCTTTTTTGAAAGTCCAAAGTCTCATCCCGACTTGTGGGGGAATCATAGCCTTCATCATCCTTCCCTCACGAGGACAATGCTCTAATAATGAAGATCATCACACTTTTATGGATTTACAACTCAAAGCTAGAACAAGATATGACTCTATGTGAATGCCTCCGGCGGCATACCGGCATATGCAATGAATCAAGAGCGACATGTATGAAGATTATGATGGAGGCTTTGCCACAAATACGATATCAACTACATGATCATGCAAAGAGCAATATGACAATGATGGAACGTGCCATAATAAATGGAACGGTGGAAAGTTGCATGGCAATATATCTCGGAATGGCTATGGAAATGCCATAATAGGTAGGTATGGTGGCTGTTTTGAGGGAGGTATATGGTGGGTGTATGGTACAGGCGAAAGTTGCACGATACAAGAGAGGCTAGCAATAATGGAGGGGTGAAAGGGTGCGTATAATCCATGGACTCAACATTAGTCAAAAGAACTCATATACTTGTTGTAAAAAATTAGAAGTCATCAAAAACCAAAGCACTACGCGCATGCTTCAAGGGGGATAGATTGGTAGGAAAAGACCATCGCTCGTCCCCGACTGCCACTCATAAGGAAGACATTCAATAAATATAATTGTGCTCCAACTTCATCAGAAAGCGGTTCACCATACGTGCATGCTACGAGAATCACAAACTTTAACAGAATCATTCTTTAAATACATAATTACCCAACTAGCATGACTTTAATATTACTACCTCCATATCTCAAAACAATTATCAACATCAACTTGATCATAGCATCCAATTCACTTTCTATGATGGTTTTTATTATACCCAACTTGGATGCTCATCATTCTAGGACCAAATTAAAACCAAAGAAAATACCATGCTGTTCTAAGAGACTCTCAAAATAATATAAGTGAAGCATGATAGACTAACAATTTCTATAAAATTAATCCACCACCATGCTCTAAAAGATATAAGTGAAGCACTAGAGAAAAAACTATCAAGCTCAAAAGATATAAGTGAAGCACATAGAGTATTCTAGCAAATTCTAATCAAATAGTATTCTCCCAAAAGGTGTGTTACATCAAGGATGACTGAGGTAAACTAACAATCAATGACCAATATAATACACGACGCTCCAAGAAAAACACATATCATGTGGCGAATAAAAATATAGCTCCAAGTAAAGTTACCACTGAACGAAGACGAAAGAGGGGATGCCTTCCCAGGGCATCCCCAAGCTTAGGATTTTGGCTATTCTTGAATATCTTGGGGTGCCTTGGGCATCCCCAAGCTTAGGATCTTGCCACTCTTTATTCCATAGTCCATAAAAGCTTTACCCAAAACTTGAAAACTTCACAACACAAAACTCAACAGGAAATCTTATAAGCTCCGTTAGTGTAAGAAAACAAAACCACCACATAAGTTACTGCAATGAACTCATTCTTTATTTATTTTGGTGTTAAACCTACTTTATTCCAACTTCCTTATGGTTTATAAACTAATTTATTAGCCATAGATGCATTGAAATAAGCAAACAACACACGAAAAACAGAATCTGTCAAAAACAGAACAGTCTGTAGCAATCTGTAACTAACGCAAACTTATATAACTCTAAAAATCCTAAAAAAATAGGACATACTGGACAATTTGTTTATTGATCAGCATCAAAAAGAATCGATGAAAAATCAAGTTTCTGTGATTTATTGAATTTTTTCTCGTGAGTGCAAAGTTTCTGTTTTTCAGCAGAATCAAATCAACTATCATCATAGTTTATCCTATAGGTTCTACTTGGCACAAACACTAAACAAAAGATAAAAACACATCTAAACAGAAAGTAGAAACAAAATTTAACACTAAACAGGAACAAAAACAAAGAACATAAATAAAATTGGGTTGCCTCCCAACTAGCGTTATCGTTTAACGCCCCTAGCTAGGCATAAAAGCAAGGATAGATCTAACGCGTGCCATAATAATAGGATAGATCTTGAAGGCTCATCTCATATTCTCTACGTTCGGTATCAAGTTTTCTTTGAGGCAAGCAAAAGTAATCAAAAGGGCTAAATTTAGTGGGACAGATGTCCCCAAGATCAATCACAGGAGGAACGGGTTCCTCCTTTGGCCCTTCATAGTGCACAACTATTTCATCACTAAAAGCATCCTTTTGGCAAAATCTTGTGAGCCTATACTCAAGGGAGTATCCTAGCTCATTGTTTTGAAGGGCAAAATCATTATTAAGTTCGTTAATGCAAGCAACCAAGACGTTGGTAGGAACCTTTTTTCTAAGGTTTTCATTAAAAGCAACATAGTCCGAAGATTGAAAACGCCTAAATTCCTCTTGATCATAGAGGATCGCCTCTATGGGAGGAAGACCGGCGTCCACCCTATAGTCCACAAAGATTTCTTTGGCCTCTCTTATGATAAATCTAACCTCGTGAGTCAAAAAGATAGTAAGAGCGCACTTGGCAGAAGAATGCTCAATATTGGAGAATTCTAGGAAAATTCTTTGTATGCAAGGATGCATAAGCATAAATTGCCTTTCAAGTTCAACTACAAGCATAGCGATAGCATCCGCAAGACTAGTAATTCTATGGAGAATAGAACATCCCAAGGAAGGTAAAGCACTGGCACAAGTAAAGAAATCTTGAATAACTCCTTTGCCAATGATGTTACCACTGCCGATTCAAAACTTTTTAGTATGCAAGACAAGGGGTTCATCGGCCGGAGCCTCAGGATTTTCCATGTTATCATTATTGTCCATATCGACAATAATCTTCCCAGTTTCAGACATAGCGACAAACAAAAAGCAAGGCGGAAGAAAGCGAGTGAAAAAGAGGGGAGGAGATTGGGAAAGAGAGGGCGAATAAAACTGCAAGGGTGAAGTGGGGGAGAGGAAAACGAGAGGCAAATAATGTAAATGCGAGGGAGATAGGTTTGTGATGGGTACTTGGTATGTCTTAACTTGAGCGAAGACCTCCTCGGCAACGGCGCCAGAAATCCTTCTTTCTACGTCTTGAGCTAGCGTTGGTTTTCCCCGAAGAGGAGAGGGTGATGCAGCAAAGTGTAGCGTAAGTATTTCCCTCAGTTTTGATAACCAAGTTATCAATCCAGTAGGAGGCTCCTCAAAAGTCCCACGCACCTACACAAACAAACTGAGAACTCGCAACCAACGCAATAAAGGGGTTGTCAATCCCTTCACGGTCACTTACGAAAGTGATATCTGATAGAGAGATAATAATATTTTTGGTACTTTGTGATATAGATGCAGAAAAGTAAAGATGCAAATAAAAGTAGATTGAAAGCAAATATGATAAGAGATAGACCTGGGGGTCATAGGTTTCACTAGAGGCTTCTCTCGAGAGCATAAGTATTACGGTGGGTGAACAAATTACTGTAGAGCAATTGATAGAAAAGTGAATAATTATGACGTTATCTAGGCATGATCATGTATATAGGCATCACGTCCATAACAAGTAGACCGACTCCTTCCTGCATCTACTACTATTACTCCACACATTGACCGACTCCTGCCTGCATCTAGAGTATTAAGTTCATAAGAACAGAGTAACACATTAAGCAAGATGACATGATGTAGAGGGATAAAGTCACGCAATATGATATAAACCCCATCTTGTTATCCTCGATGGCAACAATACAATACGTGTCTTGCAACCCTTTCTGTCACTGGGTAAGATCACGGCAAGATTGAACCCAAAGCTAAGTACTTCTCCCATGGCAAGAAAGATCAATTTAGTAGGCCAAACCAAACTGATAATTCGAAGAGACTTGCAAAGATAACTCAATCATACATAAAAGAATTCAGAGAAGATTCCAATATTATTCATAGATAAACTTGATCATAAACCCACAATTCATCGGATCTCGACAAACACACCGCAAATAGAGATTACATCGAATAGATATCCACAAGAGAGGGGGAGAACATTGTATTGAGATCCAAAAGAGAGAAGAAGCCATCTAGCTAATAACTATGTTCCCGTAGGTCTGTGGTAAACTACTCACAACTCATAGGAGGGGCAAGGATGTTGATGTAGAGGCCCTCCATGGTCGGTTCCCCCTCCGGCAGAGTGACGGCGAAGGCTCCAAGATGGGATCTCGCGGATACAGAAGGTTACGGTGGTCGAAATTGTGTTTCGTGGTGCTCCTGGATATTTTCGGGGTCCGTGGATATATATAGGAGGAAGAAGTACGTCGGTGGATGCCCGAGGGGCCCACGAGACAAGGGGGCATGCCCTACAGGGGGCGCGCCCTCCTATCTCCTGGGGCCCTCGGAACTTTCTTGACTTGCACTCCAGGCTCTCCGGATCAGATTTGTTCCAAAAATAACGCTCCGGAAGGTTTCTTCCGTTTGGACTCCGTTTGATATTCCTTTTCTTCGAAATACTGAAATAGGCAAAAAAAACTGCAATATGGGATGGGCCTCCGGTTAGTAGGTTAGTCCCAACAATGATAAAGATGTATAAAATAAAGCCCATAAACATCCAAAACAGGTAATATAATAGCATGGAACAATCAAAAATTATAGATACGTTGGAGACATATCAGTGGTTGTCGAAGGCTAGCTGGCGACAAGAGTGGTTGTCAATACGTGCCGCATGTGCTTCAAAGGCTCGTCATCCATGAGTTCACACTTTACCACCACGCCAGCGTCTGACCGCCCTGGGCTACCGAAAGCCCTTCCATCGCTAGCGCGCGCTTCCCGCCTGAAACGGTCACCATCTCTCCAGAACGTCAATGCCGCATTCACCGGACATAACTGCATGAGCAATTGGTGTGTCACTGACATGCGGGCCAAATGCTCGTTGGGCCCACATGTCAGTAACCCAACGCATCTGCAGTTAAGTCACTGAAGCAGCGTCCGCATTCACGCCCGATGAACCTACTCCGGCGCCAGTTGTCCATCCATCTGTCGCGGCTCATTGCCATTCGCCCGCTATATTAACTTGAGCCCCAGCTGCCAGCCATAGCCAAAGACCCACACTTATTCTCCTCCGGTCCCTTCCTTCTGTCGGCACCACTCCAACCATGGCCTCCTGGCGCTCCGAAGCTCTCTTAGACGTATTGTCGCAGGAACAGACAAGGGACATCGGCGGCTCCACTCCGGGCACGCTCCAAAGCTCTCTTCGATGTACTATCGCAGGAGCAAACGAAGGAGATGGCCCGCCCCCCCCCCCCCCCGACCACCCTCCGCCGCCATGACCACGAAGCCGGCGCGTGTGCGTGGGCATAGCCGGCAGCGAGGAAGACTAGTACACGGTAGGTCGTCGCCGCTCTGGTCCCAGGAAGGCCACCGCTACTCCACTCAGTCGATGCCAAGCTTGGTGGGGTAAACATCGGCGGCTGATTAGTTGCTTGACGGTCACGTGGAGGCGGAAATCTTCAGAACCTTGTGCTCCTGAGGAGGAGGTTATCGAGGTGGATGAGTAGGAGGCAAAGGAAATGGTCGGCTTTCTCGGGTTCATGGCCGGACATGGTGGTCGGGCGCCGGCGGTCATTTAGATTAGGTTTATAGTAGGTTTTAGTATGGTTTGTGCGAAATATGTAATGAATATCATCCAGTTTGTAGGAAAAGTTTTCAAAATGTAATGAATTTCATCCGGTTAATTTGAATTTTACTTTGTTTGCACGAATTTCATCTGGTTAGTTCATATAGTTGTCGAAAGGTATGCGGGCAGCATCGGATGGCATCCATCAGTGTCCTTGGACAGATGTCGGTGTAAATTTGTGTGCCAGTGCTGGAGATGCCCTAACTATCATGCTATAATCACTAACAGTGCTCCATTATTTGGCAGGGAACAGTTATCCCTCGATCAAAATCAGATCCGTGGTGTTTCGCACTCCTCCCGCGTAAGAGTGTAAACTCTTGCTTACATAAAAATGGAGCAAGTGGACGGCACTATAGCACGTCATATCACTCAAACTAGGCCGCCTAACAAGCGGGAAAGCACCGCCCTCGTCATTTTGTTCTCGATTTCTATCGATCGACCACGCGAAAATGTTACGCTTCGCAAGTTCTAAAGGAAAAGGTGGCACACTTAAGACTCATACGCGTCGCACCCCCCAAGACTGGCACCCTCGACAGTCCAGATCGCACGCCGCTCACCAGAGGGGACACGCGTTGTCTTGAAATTTCACTGACATGTGAGACTTTAATTGAATAAACCGTCGATAACCAAAATCTAATCACTCGGCGAGCGTCAGCTGAGAAGAGAGAAACGGGGGAGGGAGAAGAGATCGCCCGCCCACCGCGCACGGACTCCAAGAAATATATAGTGATAATGTGAGGTGGGCCATGCTGGAGTCCGGACCGCTTCCGGAGCCTGCTCTGACCGGACGAGACTTGCCTGCTCCGCCCGCGTGTGCCCATCCATGCTCCCGCATACGTGGCTTGATTTTATTGGAACAAAATAAGGCGCGGCCCCACCCCCTTAAAATCAGGGGGGAGATGATTAGATTGGAAAGACAAAAGGAAAAAAGACAGTCGTAGGATGAAGTGGGAGCACGGATGGGAGCATGGACAGGGATCCGCTCTGACCGCCCTGGCCCCTCAAGATGCCAGCTGCCCGCCGCATGCATGCATAGCAAGTACTAAAAAAATTGGGCTATAAGCCCGCTTATGTGGAAGAGAGAGAGGCATTGACAAAGTCAAGGAGTGGGCTCTGCAAGAGCCCGTCTCTACACGTGCTCCTAGGTATAAAAAATAATTCTAAAAAAAGGCATAAAAACAATTGTGTCTAAAAAAGAAAGGTAAAAAACATTTGAGAGGAAATAGATAGAGAGAAAGTGAGAAAAAGTTGTAACCTTATAGCCAACCTTATAGTCAACAATATGGTAGCATTACATGAGGAAGGAGGGAGTGATGCACATGCCAAGTTCACTGGGCTGCCATGTTTCACACTCCTCCGTCGTAACAGTGGAGACAATAGCTTTCATCAAAAATAAACAATGAATACTCATTGCTCATCCTCTATATCGGAAAGAATACTTTCATTCGTCGACATGTGGGACGTCGACCATCCTGGTCCACCTGCCATGCACAAAATTATCCTGGTCTACCCCGGTTGTATCACAGTCCCAACCTTTCCCACTGTAAGTTGTTCGGACGCAGGAACCATCATGACTTAATTGAATTCCGCTTCTTCAAGAAAACTTACTGTACCTGCAATACTGCTACCACACACGAAGACTGGACGGCACTGTACCACGTCATATCACTGAAACCCACAAGGCCAAGCTAGCCTGCCTAGGTTGGGAGTACGTCTCTGCACTGCTATGATTTTGTGTTGTACGTCTCTATACTTTTTCTACGATTTTGCTACCCTATGAACCAAATGAGGCCTGAATGTATCTGTGTCAACTATTGTCTGATCGATCGCTGAGCCTACAATTTTAGGATCTAGGGATATTGGTCGATCAACGATAGATAAGTATAAGCGTACCACGAGCTCATCAGCCCCAACGTTTCTCTTCGGTGAGTGTTTTGCAAGTACTATAGCTCGCACAGTAGCTAGCCTACTAACACCAAGAATCATCAAACAAGCCCTGCTGATATGATAAACAGTTCAAACTTACATCTAAGCATGCCATATATTACATCAAAAGCTGGTGAGGACACATCTGTTTCCATAACTCGGAGAGGGTTCACATGATTCACTATCAAACAAAAGTAGCAAGTACTGCCCACACAAGACAGTGCACTAGCCCTAAGATGGTTTGATAACACGCATCGTTCTGGTAATTAAACACAGGATAATGCAAACTACCCTGAAGGATTAACGCGACCAACTATTTCTTGTCATCGATCTCTCGGGCAATGACCACAACACGGACAGTGGCATGGGAATCGATCTCTGGGGCGATGTCCACAGGACTAACTGCGAGATCAGAATCGATCTCTGGGGCGAAGTCCAAAGGATGGACAGCGACATCAGAATTGATCTCCGGGACGATGCTGCTACGTCTCCAACGTATCTATAATTTATGAAGCATTCATGCTATTTTATTATCTGTTTTGAATGATTATGGGCTTTATTATACACTTTTATATTACTTTTTGGACTAACCTATTAACCGGAGGCCCAACCCATATTGCTGTTTTATTACCTTTGGCAGCGTTATTTTTGGGAAGAATGTCACCCAAGAGACTTGGAGTTCACGTCAGAAGAGCCTCAAGGAGGCCACAAGATAGGAGGGAGCCCCCCCCCCCCGCCTACTGGGCACGCCCCCTGTCTCGTGGGCCCCTTGAGCACCTCCCGACCGACTTCTTTCGCCTATATAAGCCTACGTACCCCAAAAACATCGAATATCAAGATAGATCGGGAGTTCCGCCGCCGCAAGCCTCTGTAGCCACCAAAACCCTCTCGGGAGCCCTTCCCGGCACCCTGTCGAAGGGGGGATCCATCACCGGTGGCCATCTTCATCATCCCGGCGCTCTCCATGACGAGGAGGGAGTAGTTCACCCTAGAGGCTGAGGGTATGTACCAGTAGCTATGTGTTTGATCTCTCTCTCTCTCGTGTTCTCTCTCGTGTTCCCTCTATGGCACGATCTTGATGTATCCCGAGCTTTTCTATTGTAGTTGGATCTTATGATGTTTCTCCCCCTCTACTCTCTTGTGATGAATTAAGTTTTCCCTTTGAAGTTATCTTATCGGATTGAGTCTTTTATGAGAACACTTGATGTATGTCTTGCTGTGCTTATCTGTGGTGACAATGGGATATCATGTGCCACTTGATGTATATTTTGGTGACCAACTTGCGGGTTCCGCCCATGAACCTATGCATAGGGGTTGGCACACGTTCTTGACTCTCTGGTAGAAACTTTGGGGCACTCTTTGAAGTACTTTGTGTTGGTTGAATAGATGAATCTGAGATTGTGTGATGCATATCGTATAATCATGCCCACGGATACTTGAGGTGACAATGGAGTATCTAGGTGACATTAGGGTTTTGGTTGATTTGTGTCTTAAGGTGTTATTCTAGTACGGAATCTTGAATAGATTGATCCGAAAGAATAGCTTTGAGGTGGTTTCGTACCCTACCATAATCTCTTCGTTTGTTCTCCGTTATTAGTGTCTTTGGAGTGACTCTTTGTTGCATGTTGAGGGATTGTTATATGATCTATCTATGTTATTATTGTTGAGAGAACTTGCACTAGTGAAAGTATGAACCCTATGCCTTGTTTCCTACCATTGCAATACCGTTTACGCTCACTTTTGTTACTTGTTACCTTGCTGTTTTTATAAATTCAGATTACAAAAACCTTTAACTACCATACATATTGCACTTGTATCACCATCTCTTCGCCGAACTAGTGCACCTATACAATTTGCCATTGTATTGGGTGTGTTGGGGACATAAGAGACTCTTTGTTATTTGGTTGCAGGGTTGTTTGAGAGAGACCATCTTCATCCTACGCCTCCTACGGATTGATAAACCTTAGGTCATCCACTTGAGGGAAATTTGCTACGGTCCTACAAACATGTGCACTTGCAGGCCCAGCAACGTCTACAAGAAGAAGGTTGTGTAGTAGACATCAAGCAGTTTCTGGCGCCGTTGCCGGGGAGCTGAGTGCTTGAAGGTATATCTTTAGATCTTGCAATTGAATCTTTTTGTTTCTTGTTTTATCACTAGTTTAGTCTATAAAAGAAAACTACAAAAAAATGGAATTGAGTTTGTCTCATAAGCTTCGTCTTTTTAATATCTTTCGTGAGAATGATGGAAAGGAAAATTGTGCTCAAGTGCTAGAAGAAGAAATCTATAAAATGTTTTGCACTAAATCTTTGAATGATGAGCATGATTGCAATGTTTTTAGTATGAATTCCTTGAATATCCATAGTACTAATGATGAGTGCACTAGTCATGATGAAAATATCTCTTATGAGCATGTCAACTTTTGTGGAGTGCATGTTTGCATGAACACACCAAATAGAGAAGATATATATTGCAAGAGGCAGAAGCATTTAGAAACTAAATGGTTGCAAGAAAGGCTAAATGTGAGTGCTGAAAATTTAAATTTCATTTGCCGTACTTGTGAACTATGCAATGAACGTGCTCATCTACATCTCCTATGCAAATTATTCCATGATCGAATCGTGTCCAAAAATTGTCATGATTTGATTTCCCTTGCACATTACAATGAACTTAGTTTGTTTTGGGGTTACGAAGAATTGAAACGTTTAATGAAGGACCTTCCAGAATTTGCCCATGAGAAATTCCTTGATATTAATCTAGAGAAGATTTATATGTATTTTATGGTGAATTGCATTGAAAATCCTGATATTGCCAATTACCTAAAGAAAAGAAAGCAAATAGAAGATGAAGAGAATACTAATGAAAGGGAAGAGACTTCCCAACCTCCTCCTATTATTTCTTATGATGATTTAGGTAACGAGGAGGAGCTTTCTATTCAACCAATCCCATCAATAAAGAAGGTTGAACCCACACATAATGTGAAGAAGAAAAGGAAGAGAAGGGGCAGAAAAGGTAAAAAGGTATCCCTCCCAAATGATGTTGCTCCTACTACTCATTCTAATGATGATAATTGCTATACTATTGGTGCTATCCATACTATTGATGATGATTATGCTTATGATATGCCAAGGCCCAAGCTTGGGGAAGCTATGTTTAATGAGGATGAAATATTTGAGCATATATTTACTGGAATTAATGTTTGTCCCAAGCTTGGGGATACTATGTTTAATGAAGATGATATTTTTAGCATCCCATATTTTGATATGCAAAGTTGTTATGATGATAACATGCCTCTTTATGATGATTATATTGATGAAAGTGGATTTGGAAGAGTGTCAACTTTAGGTAGTAGTGATCCCACTATTTTGGAGGATGTTGAATCTTATTGTGATGAATATGAAAGTGGATTTGTAAGAGTGTCAACTTTATTTAGTGATTCCACTATCTTGGGAGAGGTTTCAATCGATTATGATGAGAACGAAGTTGCTACTTATGAAGATTATTGTGATGAAACTTATTCTATAAAAAGTAGTGATGATTATATTTATAAAACTTGTCATGATTGCCCTTTTTCTGAACATTACTCTTTTAATGTGGAAACAATTTTTAGTGTTCAAGTTTCTTATGATACTCCCACCATTCCGAATGAGAAGAATTTTGCTTATGTGGAGAGTAATAAATTTTCTATGCTTGTAGATCATGAAAATAATGCTTTAGGTGCTGGTTATATTGTTGAATTCATTCATGATGCTACTGAAAATTATTATGAGAGAGGAACATATGCTTGTAGGAATTGCAATAATATCAAGTTTCCTCTCTATGTGTTGAAATTCTTGAAGCTATGCTTGTTTTATCTTCCTATGCGAGTTGATTATTGTTCCCATAAGTTGTTTGCTCACAAAATCCCTATGCATAGGAAGTGGGATAGACTTAAATGTGCTAGTCTTATTCTTCATGATGCTCTCTTTATGTTTCAATTCTTATCTTTTATGTGAGCATCATTGCCATCATCATGCCTAGCTAGAAAGGCATTAAAGAAAAGCGTTTGTTGGGAGACAGCCCAATATTTAACCTTACTGTTTTTGTGTGTTAACATGATTATTCTACTATAGTAATCATTTTTTATAGGTTTAGTTTCAATAAAGTGCCAAGTAGAGCCTTTGGGAAGACTTGGGTGAAGTCTTTATGATGTTGCTGTAAAAAACAGAAATTTTTGCGCTCACGAGATTAGCTGCCATATTTTACTGGAGAGTGCTTTTAGGTTGATTTTTTTGCAGATGAATAATAGACAAATTCCTAAGGTACACCAATTTATTTCAGAATTGTTTGAGTTCCAGAAGTATACGTTTGATACATATTACTACAGATTGTTCTGTTTTGACAGATTCTGTTTTCATTGTGTTGTTTGCTTATTTTGATGAATCTATGGCTAGTATGTAAGGGTATGAACCATAGAGAAGTTGGAATAAATTAGGTTTTACACCAATATGAATTTAGAATGAGTTCATTACAGTACCTAAGTGGTGGTTTTTTTTCTTATACTAACGGAGCTTACGAGTTTTGTTTTGAGTTTTGTGTGGTTGAAGTTTTCAAGTTTTGGGTAAAAGATTCGGCAAGAGCCTAAGCTTGGGGATGACCAAGGCACCCCAAGGTAATATCCAAGGACAACCAAGAGCCTAAGCTTGGGGATGCCCCGGAAGGCATCCCCTCTTTTGTCTTCGTTCATCGGTAACTTTACTTGGAGCTATATTTTTATTCGCCACATGATATGTGTTTTGCTTGGAGCGTCATTTTATTTTGTTAGTATTTGCTTTATGTTATTTAGAATAATGTTTTGCATCTTTATTTTCAATAAAAATGTCAAGGATAGCCTTTACCATGCTTATTTTGTAAGTATGCATCTTGCTGTTTGAAAACAGAAAGTTTACCGCTGTTGCAAAAATTCCCTAGAAATGTCAGAGAATGTTATAATGTTGAATCTTTTTGAATATTAAGCTCTGATAAATTTATTATAGTGGGAAGTTTCTCTCATAATTTTTGGAGTCAAGGAAGTATTGATACTCTTGAATTATTTACAGACTATACTGTTTTGGCAGATTGCTATTATGGTTGCATTGTTTGCATATGTTTTCTTGTTTAATGATTCTATTTGAGGATAGGAGTATTAAATATGCAGAGGCATTTAGTATGAAATGTTGAATAATAATTGTAGTGATTTGTTACAGTAGAAAATGATAAGGTTTTGCATTGGTTTATACTAACCTATCTCACGAGTTCTTGTTGAGTTTGGTGTGAATGAAGCTTTTGATAAAAAGAAGAGAAACCATGATATGAGAGGAATTAGGGAGACATAAAAGCTCAAGATTGGGGATGCCTAAGGCACCCCAAGATAATATTTCAATAATTCCCAAGCATCTAAGCTTGGGGATGCCCCGGTAGGCATCCCAACTAATTTCTTCTTCAACAACTATCGGTTAGTATCGGTTGAGCCTAAGTTTTTGCTTCTTCACATGAGTTGTGCTATCCTTGCGATGCCATTTTGTTTTGCTTTGCTTGCTGATTGAATACAATACCAAGATCTGAAATTCTTTTTTGAGAGAGAGTCCTCATATAGCTACATAATTATTTAGCTACTCATTGATCTTCACTTATATCTTTTTGGAGTAGTTTTTCATTTACTCGTGTGCTTCAATTGTATCATATGAGTAAATGGTTGAATGAGTTGAATGACATAAATCTGAAATTATATATGTCTCATTTGCTTATCCCATGGGGAGTAATGACTTCACATCTAAGAAGTAGAAATAGTAAGTTTATTGAAGGTTAGCAAGCATTGTATTGGTCATTTGAACAATTCATGAAAGAATATTGAAGGAAGAGAGATTTCACATATAAATATATTATCATAGACATCTTTTATAATTGTGAGCACTCATTAAGTATGACATGCTAAAGAGTTGATGTTGGACAAGGCAGACAACGTAATGGGTTATGTTTTCTCACATCTCAGTTAAAGTATATTGTCATGGATCATTCAAACATGTTGAGCTTGCCTTTCTCCCCTTGCTAGCCGAAATATCTGTACTAAGAGGGAATACTGCTTGTACATCCAATATCCTTAAACCTAGTTTTTGCCATGAGTGTCCACCATACCTACCTATATGCGGTATTTACCTGCCGTTCCAAGTAAATTTGCATGTGCCAAACTCTAAACCTTCAAATTATAATCTGTTTTGTATGCCCGAATTGCTCATCTAGCAACTAGGCGCTGTCAGTGTCTTCCATGCTAGGTGGGTTATTCTCAAGAGGAGTGGACTCCACTCCTCATTCACGAGAAAGTGGCGGTAACCGGGATGCCCAGTCCCATGATCAAAAAGATCAAAATCAAATCAAAATAATTGCAAACAAAACTCCCCCAGGTATGATGTTAGTTGGAGGCACCTGTTGTTTCGGGCAAGCCATGGATTGATGATTGTTGGTGGAGGGGGAGTAAAACTTTTACCATTCTGTTTGGCAACCGCCTATAATGTATGTAGTATGGAAGATATTGGGAACTCTTGGTTGTTGTGTTGACAATGAGATCATACCTCTCAAAATTATTTATCTCTATTTTAAAATCGAGCTCTGGCACCTCTGCAAATCCCTGCTTCCCTCTACGAAGGGCCTATCTTTTACTTTATGTCTTTTACTTTATGCAAGAGTCAAGGTGATCTTCACCTTTCCCTTTTTCATTTTATCCTTTGGCAAGCACTTTTTGTTGGGGTGGTCCTGATAAATATATCCAATTGGATGTACGTTAGCATGAACTATTATTGTTGACATCACCCAAAGGTGAATACGTTTGGAGGCAACATTATAAGCCCCAATCTTTCTCTGTGTCTGATTAAAACTTCATAACCACAAGTATTGTGTGAGTGTTAGCAATTGTAGAAGACTATATGATAGTTGAGTATGTGAAGTTTGCTAAATCAAAGCTCTGACATAGACCCTTCCTGAAAATAGGATGAATTGCAATTGTTTGATGACTAAGAATGATGTTTGCTAGTTTTCAAGAAAGTTTATGGTCTATGCTTTAACATGTGAATTGCTTGTTACTTATTCTTGAGAAGTTTTATGAGATGAACTACTGTTATGACATATAATGATGCTAGTAAAGGTGATTGAAATTATCATTGATCAAACTTGTGCAACTCTAGCATTTACACTTCATAAATTCTTTCTTTATCATTTACCTACTCGAGGACAAGGAGGAATTAAGCTTGGGGATGCTGATACATCTCCAACCTATCTATAATTTATGAAGCATTCATGCTATTTTATTATCTGTTTTGAATGATTATGGGCTTTATTATACACTTTTATATCACTTTTGGGACTAACCTATTAACCGGAGGCCTAGCCCATATTGTTGTTTTATTGCCTGTTCCAGTATTTCGAAGAAAAGGAATATCAAACAGAGTCCAAACGGAATGAAACCTTCGGCAGCGTTATTTTTGGGAAGAATATCACCCAAGAGACTTGGAGTTCATGTCAGAAGAGCCTCGAGGAGGCCACGAGATAGGAGGGCGCCCCCCCTTACTGGGTGTGCCCCCCTATCTCGTGGGCCCCTCGAGCACCTCCCGACCGACTTCTTTCACCTATATAAGCCTACGTACCCTAAAAACATTGAATATCAAGATAGATCGGGAGTTCTGCCGCCGCAAGCCTCTGTAACCACCAAAAACCTCTCGGGAGCCCTTCCCGGCACCCTGCCGGAGGGGGGATCCTTCACCGGTGGCCATCTTCATCATCCCGGTGCTCTCCATGACGAGGAGGGAGTAGTTCACCCTCGAGGCTGAGGGTATGTACCAGTAGCTATGTGTTTGATCTCTCTCTCGTGTTCTCTCTCGTGTTCCCTCTATGGCACGATCTTGATGTATCCCGAGCTTTGCTACTGTAGTTGGATCTTATGATGTTTCTCCCCCTCTACTCTCTTGTGATTAATTGAGTTCTCCCTTTGAAGTTATCTTATCGGATTGAGTCTTTTATGAGAACACTTGATGTATGTCTTGCCGTGCTTATCTGTGGTGACAGATGCCAACAGGACGGACCGCAAAATCGAAAACGATCTCTGGGGCGTTGTCCACAGGACGGGCCATGATATCAGAATCATCAAGCATGTCCACCGGCACCTTCACAACCCTAACATATTAGCAAGCACATTGCAAATAATCAAAAACCACAATTATGGTAATAAGCCATTATTTTTTACCTTGTGCAGCTCACCAGGGGATCTCATCCCTCCGGGAGCCATCTCCTCATCCTCGATGGGGGCCATCACCTTGCCAGGGAAATACTTCTTCTCAACGACGACTATCTCCTCAAACTCGGCCTTGAGCCTCGCATAGGTGGCCATTAGAGTTTCTAGGGTAGGCACGGTGGGGCCCTTGCTGTACTTCCAACTTTCTTTGAGGAGTTCGTCCGCCAACGTCGTCAACTCTTTGGCCAGTGCTTGTTTCTTGGAGTTCTTCGTCTCCATGGGTTGGCCCTCCAACATGGTCAACTCGTTGGTCGGTGCTCGCTTCCTGGAGATCGCTGTCTCCAGTGGGTTGTCCGCCAACAACTCTTTGCCTAGTGCTCCAGGATCCATCAATGAACTGACAAACAAAAAGCAATCGAAAGGAAACCACAATCGCAATGAAAACAGGAAAAAATAGGCTGTGAGAATCGGTCGATGCTTCACAAAAAGAAGATTCTTGGAATGAAAATATAGCAGCATAACTGATTCACCCACCTTTCCTTCATCGGTACAGAAGAAAAATGGCAGAAGTGAGTATCCTGGAGTAAGGTTTTCTTCAAGAAAGGGAAGAAAGGGCTTCAACGAGCGTTCTGGTGAAATGATGGTTGCTTCATCTAGTCCAACTTGGAGGCCACCTTACCACTACTGGTAAAGGTGTGGGTTTTGTGATATGACGGGTCACGACAGCCACACCAGGGTGACAGGTGAGTCTCGACTGTAGCACCTCTCTATGATTTGGTGGATGGCACGCGGGCCCGGATGCTTTGATGTCCCGCATGTAGATAGAGCGGCTAGTCATATAGGAGTCCTCAGTATTGTGCACCGCGACCAAGGCAGAGAGGAAAATGAGAGAACTACGTAACTAATTCATGAGTTTAATTAGGATAGTTTTATAAAGTATGAGATACATTCCTCCAATCGCAAAATGCCTTGGTTCATAAGATTTGAGATTTGAGCCTTATAAACCGGAAGGGAGGGGGTACTGTGCGCGGTGTAGTCTAGTCACCTGTTGAAATCTCTACAAAGGCAAGTACTCCTTTCCGGTTTACAGGGCTATATTACTCCCTCCGTTTAGGTGTGTAAGTCATCTTACGAAAACCAAATAGTCCCAAAACACTTAGGCGCGGTGCATTAACTTCTACCTTGTTTCTTGTTTCTTGACATATCAACCAATAAGAGATGAGAGGTGTGCATGCTTTTAATGAATTGAGACGACGAAACATGACATGCAGTGGCTAGTTCATTGCATGCAATGCTATTAATTAGCAAATAAACATTGGTGACCCCAGGAGGAAACGGTGCTAAGCATGTGGACCTATTTAGAATGAGTATCAACCAATGGATGACGGAGTTTAATTGTTAAACAATTCAATGAGGGAAGCTTAGCTACAAATTCAATGACTTACTCACCTATACAGAGGGAGTAGCAAGTACTAGTACTACTACAATAGTGGGCTCAAATAGCAAACAGGCTCTCATGCAAGAGCCTGGCTACTACTCCCTCCGTCTAGGTGAGTAAGTCATCTTAGGTTATGCATCGTGACCAAGGAGGAGGGGAAAACGAGTGACCATGATGTTTATTTGCTAATTAATAGCATTGCATGCAATGAACTAACCAATGCATGTCATGTTTGGTAGTCTCAAGTCATTAGAAGCATGCACACCCCTCATCTCGTATTGGTTGATATGTTAAGAAATAAGAAATGAGGTATAAGTTAATGCATCACGCTTAAGTGTTTTGGGATTATTTGGTTTTCGTAAGATGACTTACACACCTAGACGGAGGGTATGCGTGCTCCAAGGCACCGCACCACGCGAGCGTTTGCAACTGCCACGTTCGGGTTGTGCTTGGCTCTTCGCCTCTTCAAGAAGACGAGCAATGATGTTACTCCTACTTCTACAGTATCGAATCCACTACTGCATATCCGTCCACCTCATGCAGGAGGGATAGCGTGTAGCTAAAGCTTCTACTTACTGCTCCTGCCTTTGCGTCTATGACAGGTGGGCCCAACAGGTGGTTCACCCTCCTGTCATGCAGCCAAAGGCAGGTGCAGTTAAGGCACCGGAGCTCAGTTCGCAAGGGAGAGGGCATTGTAGTAATCAAACTTATTGGTCTTGTATGAGTTGACGCGACACATCAAAGCACTGCACTCGATATAAATCTTTTTACACATTTCAAATGGACTACAACATACAGATGTATGTAGACATATTCTGCTTCCTACGTAGTCACTTGTTGCAATCTCTAAAAAGACTTATATTTGGAAACGTAGGGAGTACAACGCATGCATCCATGCTGTGACTTTCCTTTTGATACTTGCATGTGTTGATTTGATGCACCTTGCCAAATTTTTACTATAAATTTAACTAACCAAATTTTCATGCATGTCACAAAAAATTACGGGACTGTTTGGATTGTGACTAAGTTTGTCTTATGTTGCCACATTATTTTTCCCACACTTGCCTAACTTGAGTTGCTCAAATTGTTAGACACACTTTGGCTTGCCTAAGAGAATCTTGCCACAGTTTTTGGGTCTATGACATGTGGGGTACACTGCTAATAAAAAAAATCTTGTCTTAGATGTGGCTAATAAAAAGACTTATATTTAGGAACGGAGGGAGTAGAAAATATCTATACCTACTTATAAAGCAAGGTGTGTTTCTCCGATTTTTTCATCCGTTCACCTTCAAAAGATTTTTTTTCTATCCAAGGTGGCACTAAACTCAAAGGAAAAACAATTTGTGCAGAATTTCGTATGTGGGCTGCGCGCGCTATGGCCCAGTAAAGTCAGCCCATATTTTTCCTACCCATGCAGGAATAAAAAATCCTATTTCCCGCATGATGCGGCAAATAGTTCGAGCAATCCACAAGGCGCCCAAGCCTGGGCCATCCATTTTTTGATGTGTTCTGTTTTAATTTGTCTGTTTCTGTTTCAGTCTCTTTTTATATTCAGTTTCTTTTTTATTTTTCCCATTCCAAGTCTATTTTATAACTTTTTATGAAATTTGAAATTTTCAAAAAAAAAATCAGAATTTCAGTTTTTATTCAGACTGGGCCGCCCATTTTTTTCAGTGTTCTGTTTCAATTTTCCGTTTTCTGTTTCATTCTTTTTTTATTTTTTGTTTCTGTTTAAAAAATTGGTAATAATGTTTGCATTAAAGAAACACATATTCTAAAATTCTTCTAAATTTTTAAAACATGTTCCCATTTAAAAAATTGTTCACAACTTAACAAATGTTCGTATTTTTATTTTAGGTTCATGTTCCCAATTTTTTCAAAAATGTATGGAATTTTTAAAAACTATTCGTAATTTGGAAAATTGTTCACGTTGCAAAGTATATTCAGTAGTTCATGTTAAGAATTACAAAATTGTGTTCCCATTTTAAAAATGTTTGCAATTTTAAAAAAATTGTCATTCCGAATTTTTTCAAAAGTTTTAAAATTATTACAATTTTTAAAAAATGTTTGGGTTTTTCCAAATTGGTTAAAGATCTAAATATGCGCAAATTGGTTAAAGATCTAAAAGTATTCTTGTTTTAGTAATAAGCGCAAAAATTGACAATAAATTTTGCATTAAAAACTACATTTTCTAAATTTCTTATAAATGTCCAAAACATGTTCCCATTTTCAAAAAATGTTCACAAATTCAAAAAATATTTGTATTTTTATGAAAGGTTCATGCTTTCAATAAATATGTATGAATTTCAAAAAATGTTCCCTTCAAATTTTTTGTTCATGTTTTCTAAATATATGCAATATTTTGAAAATTTGTTTGTAATTTAGATAATTGCTCACGTTGCCAAGTATATTTGGCACTTCATACTTATCATTTTCTAAAAAATTCAAATAAATAAATAAAAATGTTTTGGATCTGACCTTGCATTATATTCTTAAATATTCAGGCAGACCATTGGTTAGCAGTGCATGTTTGTTTGAGTGGCTAGCAACACGTGGTCGGGTCTTTGAGGTTGTTAGTTCGATAACTGCCATACTGGACCTACTCCGCATCCGACATATCAAACTAGGTCAGCTTGTTCAGAACAAGGGACACCATAAATTATTGATGGTGGTAGCTTCCATGTGCCAATAAAAGAGAATATGTTGGTTAATTACAATTGAAAGAAATTGGAGGAATGTGCCAATAAAAGAGAATATACTAGTTTGGTTCTAATTAAAGGGCGCCATGTTGAACTAGAGAATGCTGATATGTGGGTGTCTTGATCCATTCTTATACTGAGCTAGAGTCATGTCATTTTTTTAACCCATTGCAACGCACGGGCATATGTGCTAGTAAATAATAATGCATGTTGGGGCAACCCACGTTTCCGCTATTTTAGCCGTGGGCTTGTTCACAATTTTTACTAGGGGGTGGTTGTTCAATTAAAGAAGGGACTTGTAGTACCAGACTTGAACGATACAAAGTGTGACCTGGCACACCGTAACACCACTTGGAACAAACGAGTAGCTATCTCAAAAGACAATCAACAACTAAAAAAAACTGCGACCTGACATGGAGTAGTACACAATTTTAAACGATTGTGTTGATGGAGTGAAAAAGGAAACCTACCCCCACTACGTATATATAGGCTGCAGCCTCCGCGCTTGCTTGCTAGGGTTGCTCTATTCACACAATCTCATCCTCTCCAGATCTAAACAAGATAGGGGTGGTAACATTGTCTTTCTCCCTTCAAAAAACATTGTCTTTCTATCCTAACCGTTGGTTACATATCCGGATGTATCCCCCTCCGCCGGTGAAGGGGAGGAGGGGTAGCATTTAGGCCGTCGTCGACAGCAAGGGAGGACAGCCACTGCCGGCCGCACCATTATCTCTGGCCGAGAGCCGGCGCAGGAGGTCCTCCGATACCTTCGTCGTTCCCTGTGGGCGGATCCGGCCTCCCGCCGCCCACCTATCCACATCCCGACGACCTTCAGTTATATCTTCGTTCGAAACCGTGTTAGCTCTACTTCCCCAGCTTGGTACATCGCTGCATGTGCATCATTTTCTACCTCTCAGCCCCTCTCAATCGGATGGTCCAACGTCACCTATTTTTTTCTTCTTGTATTGTTAGAGGTAAAGCTACTTCATGGAGTCGAATCTTGTACTCCCTCCGTCCGGCAATACTTCTCATTGAAATGGATGTATCTAGATGTATTTTAGTTCTAGACACCTCCATTTTGATGACAAGTAATTTCGGACGGAGGGAGTACTTGGTTAAAACAAGAAATAAAGTGGGGGTGGGGGAATTTAGTATGTACATCAGACTTGGTACAAACAGGAAGGAAAGGGGGTGAAAGTAGTACAGACTGGTCATCCAACTGGTCTCTTGGTCGAAAAGGGAAATCTAGGGGAAACGATGTACACAGTGGTATGACCAGGACTAGATTTGCCATCCACACATAGGAGTAGGTGGCTAGAATGAACAAAAATGGGACCAACCCAGATATGTTTCTTGGATGTTTATTTCTCGGGGCAACAAACTATGAATCACCACTTTATGCCCCTGTTTAGGTACATGGTGCTGGACTGCTGGTGCACCCACTGCCCATGCCCTTATACCAAATATTTAGTTGTTCTTAATCTAATGTCCCTGGTAAAAATGAATCCATGCCACTGTTATAAGCCATGACAATTTTAGCCAATTGTTTTTGCCTGTAATTGTTTGAGACTGATTGTTTCCTCTGCACAGGGATATCCAATTCACCTGGTTGCTATTGTGACCTTTTGGTGCACTGCACAAAACTCTTCTTAAAATAAGTGACTTTTGTGTTGTTTAACTAGAATGTCAGAATGGAACAGTTGGTTCATTTTGGTGGAACTGCACAAAGGGAGATCTGTGTTCCAATCCTCATCATCCATATTGGCGCCATAACCTTCCATTAGGTAAGAATGATATTTAATGCATGTGTTCATCTCTATTTTCCTACTTCCATGAGAAAATAATGCTATTTTTTACTAGTACACTTGTACTCCCTCACTGACAAAACTATTCTGAAATAGAAGGCCAATCATGTACTTGGTTTCACCAACTGGTGGGGAGAAAGAGAAACAGAGCATGAAGAGGAAGAAGAAGAAGAAGAAACAGTGCCAAGGCGATCTTGTTGAAGCCAGAGGCCTTAGTCGAGGCCATTCAAGGGCTCCGGGAACGACTACCTTACATGTCAGACGATCCTCCAGGGAGGCCTTTCACTTCTACAGTCTCACTTAATTAATTAGGAGTACTTAAGTACCACTAATTTATTGCTGCCTAATTTTCCTGTTGGAGTTAAACAAATCTTTAGTAGGACCCTATGTTGAATCATGTACGTGTGTATGTTTGTCTATGGAGGTGAATCATGTGGTGGAGCAGGGAGGGAATATTATTTGTGTCATGACATAATAGTGCTATTGTTTTGCATGACAATTTATTGCCATTGTTTCAATGAGGCAATGTTTTGCGTATTGTCCATCATGAATTTGATGCTACTGTTAGAGTAATATGCTAATGTCTTCCTATCCTTTCTCACTAAGCTAACAAAGGTTTCACCTTGTTCCTACTTGTGCAAACAGGGATCATGTTGTGCCAATCATACATTTTAGTGGAACTACACAAGACAATACAATGCACTATATCCCAGCCAGTGCTTTAACTCTGCTGGAAGTTCTTGATAATCTTTCGATATAATCTCAGCACTGGTAAACAAGAGTGATTTCAACCATACATTTGAAGTGCACAAAATATATACTATTGAGTGATTCTAGTGCGTGCTTTATCATCTTTATGGGACTAGATAAATAAGCTTTTTTTTCTCAGGTTGGTACGGGCCTAAGGCCTTCATCCATATTAGTTTGTTGTCATCTCTATTTGTATCGTGCTACTGTCATGAGAAACTCCTTTATCTTTGCACGTTAAAGTTTTGCAACCTATGATAAATGGCAATGCTTTGAGTGTTGAGCTAATTGGCACTGATTAAATAAACTAATACCTCTCTTTAAGTAAGACTACTATGTTGCTAACTTTACCCATTAAGATAATGAGGGTGCTTCTATTTGTTAGTGTATATTTCATCAACTAGTCCCACTATTACAATAATCTCACTCTCTCAATATACGTGCCAATAGGGATTCTCAATTTTGGTGGAACTGCACAAAAACTTTGGGTGCTTCATTGCCTCAACAGCTTCCATCCTTTCCTGTCAGTCGCTAATCTCGGCTTGCTTTCTTCCTTCGCTGTCAGTCGCTTTGCGTATCTCGGCTTCCAGTCAAAGGAAATAGTAATTGATATGCTACCTCACATAGGTTGGTACTGGTCTTTATCCTGATCATTGTGCTTGTCATGTATTGGTAATTTGGTATTGTGCTACTGTTTGCCGATTTTATAAAGGAATAACTTGGAGCCTGAACTCGCAGGCAAATCATTGCATTTGGTGATTTCAGTAGAACTGCACAAAATGATCAGATGGACAAATACTTATGCTGCTACTATGTACTCCAAAGTTCACTCAGACAAGCATCGATGTTGACAAGAAGTGCCTATATTCATTCAAGTATCAACTGGCGTCAACCAGTTGTCAAACTCCCAAGTATTAGGAGAGTGAACGCCAAAAATATTGCTTGGCACATAGCCCAGAAGAACACAGTCCAGTCTTTGGACCCAACTTGTGCCTTTTGGTTATCGGCATATATGGTAGCGAACTGTATGGCATGGAGTCTAAAGATTCCAGACAAGTTGGTTGACGTGTATATTCATTTGGCACTTAATCAGTCTGCACGCCAGGGATGCTCCATTTCAGTTGAACTGCACAAAAAATTTGGGTGGTTCATTTTCTCAACCGCCTCCTTTCTCGTCTGCAATGTAGAATTTTGGTGAGCTACAAGACCAAGATGAGCCAGTAAACTAGTTGGATGAAAGTAGTGGCCAAGTTGCTCAAACCTCGTTTGGCATGAGGCCACTATTTGAGGATAAACCTACAAGCAAAGTTTAGATTGTCTGTGCTTCCTCTTATGTACTCGAAAGTTTACTCGTACAAGAATTAATTTTAGCAAGAAGTACCTCTGACTGAACACCATTTACCAGTTTGTACCCTATGTAATTAAAGTTTGTCCGTGGATCATATTGGTTGTGATCTCAATCATTTGGATGCATAAACATACTGAACATGTGTATATCTGAATCTTTTTGTGAACTATGTATGAATATTGTCGTGTGATCTATCAATCATTTGGATGCATAGATATGCTGAGCTTGTGTATATATGAATCTTTTTAGTTGTTGATAGTGAATGTTGGCTATGAATATGAGCGTGTCCTGTGAACCTGAGTTTGATATGAATGTTTACCTTTTCTGTTGTATTGGTGTGTGAACTTGTTAGTATGCCTACTATGGAGTATGTGACATGTGGGTGTCAACGGCACACCTTCTTCCCGAGAAGAATTGCACCTGCTTTGTTAGGGTAGCAACGGCTCATCAGCTCTTTTTAATCTTTTTATTACTCTGTCTTCCCCTCTCCCCGGCTCAACCCATGCTGCAATGTTTTCGGCCTCAAAACAAACATAGTACTGTGTTGTTTTTGGGGCTCGATGAAACATTGAGTGCTGCTTTCTATAGGTTGACCCGCCCAGCAAATGGGCTGCTGGTCCACCACGACGCACTAGGAGGCTAAAATTACAAGTTGTATGGTGCAGAGGCAAGTAAAAAACCTATTGAGAGCCATCCACTGAACAAAAAAACGCTCCTGATGTGCTTCTTTAGTCGTGCCGCCGGCCCCATCTTTAATCCAGTTTTCTCGGGGATCTGGTATCATTTTTTTCCAGAGGGCGAATAAGTATCAGCTAGGCCTAGGTTTTGTATTTTAACATGTGTAGCCCACGACATACGGAGACAGTGGTTTCAACTTATTTTTTGAGGTCCATACCGGCCTGTGGGCTTCGTCTTAAAGATCGGAAACCCAATGTATTTTTTTTAATAAAACGCAGGTCTCTATTCTATTTATCTATATATAAGAATAATAATGATGTGTCCAATTTATGTTTTCCCTTCTAACCACATTATATATATTTATATTATTATTATTATCTTATATTTTATAGACACTTATATATACATTATAAAAACATCCCACGTGTTATTAACTTATAAAAGTAAATGTTTAACAGAAGTTGGCAAGGAAAATCCTGGTTGTTTTTGACTCACGGGCAAGGAAAACCCTGGTGATTGCATACAAAAGCTTGCGAAGATTTGAAGGACCAATTTAATAATAATGCGCTAATTCTTATTTTGAGCAATAACTCGCTAATTTGTTAATTATATATATTAAAAATGTGCCTCTCCGGTTTATTCTTTGATATTAATTGCTCCTTCTGACATAACATTATATATATAACGAGCGCAGCTAATTCATGTATTTCAAGGAAGTGCAAATGGGCTGCGATTTCTTAGAAAATATAAATGGGCCGCATTGACGCGAAATTATTTGTTCACCCAGCCCAGTAAATGGACTGTACATTCTAGAAAACATGGGTTAAATATATGCCACATTTTTGCAGGCTGACATGTGGGCCAATAGGTCGAAGCCTACGCAGGGCGTTGTCAACTTGGTCAACAAATGATTGTGACATCCACAGCCATTGGATTTATATCCAACGGCCGGCATGCACCTTCAATCTCTCGTTTTCTTCCTCCAGCGTCGCCGGGACCGCCTGGTCTGGCCTCCGGCGGCTAGCGGCTCTGCTTAGCATGCATCGCTGTGAAGCACTACCCCACCGCCGGCCAGGCTATCTCTCCACCCCTCCACACCTCCTGTTATTCTCCACCGACTGCAGCCCCACGCCGCACCAGAACCAATTATAACCCTTCTCCTCCTCACAATCTGCGACTCCACTGCCGCGTCTTGCCATCTCCGAGTCGTTCCCATTCGGGGCCTCGCCCCATGCCATTTTATTTTGTTTTGCTTGATGTTTGAATAAAATATCAAGATCTGAAATACTTAAATGAGAGAGAGTCCTCACATAGCAAAATAATTATTTGACTACTCATTGATCTTCACTTATATCTTTTTAGAGTAGTTTGTCATTTACTCATGTGCTTCACTTATATCCTATGAGTAAATGGTTGAATGATTTGAATATCATAAATCTGAAATTATATATGTTTCATATGCTTATCCAATGGGGAGTAATGACTTCACACCTAAGAAGTAGAGGTAGTAAATTTATTGAAGGTTAGCAAGCATTGTATTTTTTTACCAAAGAACAGTAGGGTAAACCCCCTACTATGAGTCATTTTCCATTAATAAGCAAAGGTACCAAAATACACATCATTGGTTGATCGGGGAACAACCAAAGAAAAACTATCTAATAAGAAAGTAAAGAGAAACTATGGAGAAGAAATTAAATATTGTCTATCCAAGAGGACATGCCCTCTTTCAGAGTAGGTCTAGCCCTTAACATGGTCATATTGAAATTTCTGATAAAATCATTATTACATTCATTTATTGAGCAAGGTATTCCTTCAAAGATCATCCCATTTCTCTGATTCCATATGCTCCAGCATCCTAGTATCATTTATTGAGCAAGCATCGTATTGGTCACTTGAACAATTCATGAAAGAATATTGAAGGAAGAGAGATTTCACATATAAATATACTATCTTGGACATCTTCTATGATTGTGAGCCCCATTAATTATTTTCAAAACCTGAGCAAATTAGTTGAAGTTGGACAAGGAAGACAACGTAAGGAGTTATGCTTGGGTGTATTTGTATAGAAGTTATATTGGTATAGATCCTCCAACATGTGATGCTTGCTTTTTAGAATCTTTTTCTAGCCTAAATATCTGTACTAAGCGGGAATACTGCTTGTGCATCCAAATTCCTTGAACCAAGTTTCTTCCATGAGTGTCCACCATACCTACCTATATGCGGTATTTACCTGCCGTTCCAAGTAAATTTGCATGTGCCAAACTCTAAACCTTCAAATAATAATCTGTTTTGTATGCTAGGTGGGTTATTCTCACGATGAGTGTACTCCGCTCATCATTCGCGAGAAAAATGGCTGGTAACTAGGATGCCCAGTCCTATGATAAAAATATAAAAATCAAATCAAAACAATTGCAAACAAAAACTCCCCCATGATTGATGTTAGTTGGAGGCATCCGTTGTTTCGGGCAAGCCATGGATTGATGATTGTTGGTGGAGGGGGAGTAAAAACTTTACCATTCTGTTTGTGAACCGCCTATAATGTATGTAGTATGGAAGATATTGGGAACTCTTGGTTGTTATGTTGACAATGAGATCATACCTCTCAAAATTATTTATCTCTATTTAAAAATCGAGCTCTGGCACCTCTGGAAATCCATGTTTCCCTCTACGAAGGGCCTATCTTTTACTTTTATGCAAGAGTCAGTAGTATTCCTTCTCATTCCTACCTACTCTTTAGCTGGAAAGCATCGTGTGTTGGGGAAAGATCTAAGCATATATGGCCATGAAAATATATTTGATCATGAATTATTATTGTTGACAATTATCTATATGATAAGTGAGTTGGGAGGCAAAATACTAAGCCCCTATCTTTCTCTGTGTCCGATGGATGCTATTTGTTCTAAGAATATGCTTTGAGTGGTAGCAATCATGGAAGACTATATGATAGTTGAGTATGTGGAGTTTGCTAAATCAAAGCTCTGACATAGACCCTTCCTGAAAATAAGATGAATTGTAATTGTTTGATGACTGAGAATGAAGTTTGCTAGTTTTCAAGAAAGTTTATGGTCTATGCTTTAACATGTGGATAGCTTGTTACTTGATCTCGAGAAGTTTTATGAGATGAACTACTGTTATGACATATAATCATGCTAGAAAAGGTGATTGAAATTTTCATTGATCAAACTTGTGCACCTGCTAGCATTCACACTTCATAAATTCTTTCTTTTATCATTTACCTACTCGAGGATGAGCAGGAATTAAGCTTGGGGATGCTGATACGTCTCCAACGTATCTATAATTTATGATGCATTCATGCTATTATATTATCTGTTTTGGATGTTTACGAGCTTTATTATACACTTTTATGTTATTTTTGGGACTAACCTATTAACCGTAGGCCTAGCCCATATTGTGGTTTTCTTGCCTGTTTCACTGTTTCGAAGAAAAGGAATATCAAACAGAGTCCAAATGGAATGAGACCTTTGGGAAAGTTATTTTTGGAACGGAAGCAATCCAGGGGACTTGGAGTGCACATAAGGTAAGCTTCGAGGAGGTCACGAGGCAGGGGCCGCCCACCCCCCTAGGCGCGCCCTCCACCCTCGTGGGCCCCTCGTGGCTCCCCTGGCCGTCTTCTTTCACCTATATATCTCCATATACCCTAAAAACATCGAAGACGACAATAGATCGGGAGTTCCGCTGCCGCAAGCCTCTGTAGCCACCAAAAACCAATCGGGGCCCTCTTCTGGCACCCTACCGGAGAGGGTATCCTTCACCAGTGGCCATCTTCATCATCCCGGCGATCTCCATGACAAGAAGGGAGTAGTTCACCCTCGGGGTTGAGGGTATGTACCAGTAGCTATGTGTTTGATCTCTCTCTCTCTCTCTCTCTCTCTCTCTCTCTCTCGTGTTCTTGATTTGGCACGATCTTGATGTATCGCGGGCTTTGCTATTATAGTTGGATCTTATGACGTTTCTCCCCCTCTACTCTCTTGTAATGGATTGAGTTTTCCCTTTGAAGTTATCTTATTGGATTGAGTCTTTAAGGATTTCAGAACACTTGATGTATGTCTTGTCGTGCTTATCTATGGTGACAATGGGATATTCACGTGATCAACTTGATGTATGTTTTGGTGATCAACTTGCAGGTTCCGTGACCTTGGGAACTTATGCATAGGTTGGCACACGTTTTCGTCTTGACTCTTCGGTAGAAACTTTGGGGCACTCTTTGAAGTACTTTGTGTTTGTTGAATACATGAATCTGAGATTGTGTGATGCATATCGTATAATCATGCCCACGGATAGTATCTAGGTGACATTAGGGTTTTGGTTGATTTGTGTCTTAAGGTGTTATTCTAGTATGAACTCTATGATAGATCAAGCGGAAAGAATAGCTTCATGTTATTTTACTACGGACTCTTGAATAGATAGATCAAAAAGGATAACTTTGAGGTGGTGTGCGGTCAGCTATCTTATGCTAAGTTAAGACAAGTATTTGTGGAAGAAGAAGAAGAAGAATAAGAACGGGAAGAAGAAAAAGGAAAAGAAAACAAAATTGACGTTTGGTTTGCACACTTACATGGTGTGATTGCATTTTCACAGTCAAAATTTTTTATTTTTATCACAGTCAAAAAAAAACTTTGAGGTGGTTTCGTACCCTACCATAATCCCTTCATTTGTTCTCCGCTATTAGTGACTTTGGAGTGACTCTTTGTTGCATGTTGAGGGATTGTTATATGATCCAATATGTTATTATTGTTGAGAGAAGTTGCACTAGTGAAAGTATGAACCTTAGGCCTTGTTTCCTACCATTGCAATACCGTTTACGCTCACTTTTATCGCTTGTTACCTTGCTGTTTTTATATTTTCAGACTACAAATACTGATATCTACCATCCATATTGCACTCGTATCACCATCTCTTCGCAGAACTAGTGCACCTATACAATTTTCCATTGTATTGGGTGTGTTGGGGACACAAGAGACTCTTTGTAATTTGGTTGCAGGGTTGTTCGAGAGAGACCATCTTCATCCTACGCCTCCCACGGATTGATAAACCTTAGGTCATCCACTTGAGGGAAATTTGCTACTGTCCTACAAACCTTTGCACTTGGAGGCCCAACAATGTCTACAAGAAGAAGGTTGTGTAGTAGACATCAACGTGTCGTAGTAGAGGCGCGCACATAGCATGTACACGTACGTACAGCAGCCAGTGTGCAAGAAAGAAAATACGGCCACGCACGTATATACGGGCGGGGTCTCAAACACCTACTCACGCATACGTACGGCAAGGGCTCACAGTACATGGTTGGGTCGGAATGGAGAAACAGCGTCGTCGTCGTGTTCATGGGGAGCCAACCGGCTAGGTCAGAACGGAATGCGTCGTCGTGTTCATCGGGAGGGCTTGGACGCAACAGGCGATGGAAACGAGGCCTGGCGTACCGCACAACGGAGGAAACGGCCTTGTGTTCGACTAGGCACGTTCGAAACGGGATCCTGTTCATTGGGAGGAGTCTTGCGTACCGCAAAACGGAGGAAACGGACCTCCTACGGTCAAAACGGGGGTCCTGTTGATCGGGAGGGGTGTGGCATACGCAAAACGGACGAAATTGACTTGTGTTGGAGCGCTACGGTCGAAACAGGGGTCCTGTTCATCGGGAGGGGTGTGGCGTACCGCAAAACGGGACTCCACGGGATACTGTTCATCTCCACCATCGACCTCCTCCAGTCTCCATGGGCTACTGTTCATCCACCGTCGACCTCCTCCAGCCTCCACCTGCGACTGTTCATCCATGGGCTCCTGTTCATCCAGCCTCCATCGCGCGCTACTACACCGGCTACTGTTCAACCAACCCTCTCCACGGGCTCCTATTCAACCACCCCTCCACGGGCCACTGTTCATCCACCCCTCAACCATCTACTGTTCATCCAGCACTACACGGGGTCGTCCTGTTCATCCAGCCCTCCACGGGGTCCTGTTCATCCAGCCCCAACCGGCTCGATCGATCAGGGTCCTGTTCATCTAGAGGCAACGACATGGGGTCCTGTTCATCCACCCCCACCGCTCACTGTTCATCCACCCCGCCCCCTGCAACGCTCACTGTTCATCCAGAGGCAGCACCGATCGGCTTCAGTTAGCAGCAGTAGCGAAGGAATCGCTTGATCGGGTTCAGTTAACAGCCATCGATCGATAGCTCGGGTTCAGTAACGTGTAGCCTGCAGTGCAATCGCTCGGGTTCAGGTAGAGCCCAACGCCTCGCTCGGGTTCAGTTAGAACCAACACCTCGTGCACACGCGCGTACATGTACGAGAGAAACGCGCATCGCTCGGCCCCCGACCACCCACTGTAACTGGGAACTCCCCAAAATTTTCCTCACCCTCGCTTCTACCATGGTTTTTTCCGTCATGGACGGCCCAAAGAATGTCATGCAGCTGCGTCTCCAGCCCGCCCAGGACGAAAAGCCCATTTTCTGTCATGATTTTTTGTCATAGAAGTAGGAGCGACCACATATATGATGATGCCGGGTTTTGTCACAGTTATCATCACAGAAGTGTCATAAGTATGACAGGAAAAAAAATTCGTTCCGCCCGAAATGTCACGGATGTGTCTTTTTTTTGTAGTGATCGTCACCTCGCTTTTAACTAGTCTCTGCAACAACTGTTTCGAGTTACTAATCTTAGCAACTGAACTAGTATCAAATACCTAGGGGTTACTACGAACACTCGTAAAGTACACATCAATAATATGTATATCAAATATACTTTTGTTCACTTTGCCTTCGTTCTTATACGTCAAATATTTGGGGTAGTTTAGCTTCTAGTGACCATTTCCTTTGCAGTAGAAGCACTAAGTTTCAGGCTTAGGTCCATCTTTGGGCTTCTTCACAGGAGTGACAACTTGCTTGCCATTTTTCTTGAATTTCCCTTTCTTTCCCTTGCCCCCTTTCTTGAAACTAGTGGCCTTGTTAAGCATCAACACTTAATGCTCTTTCTTTACTTCTACCTTCGCTGATTTCAGCATCACGAAGAGCTTAGGAATCTTTTTCGTTATCCCTTGAACATTATAGTTCATCATGAAGTTCTAGTAGCTTGGTGATAGTGACTAGAGAACTCTGTCAATCAGTATCTTATCTGTAAGATTAACTCCCACTTGATTCAATTGGTTGTAATATCCAGACAGTTTGTGTACATGCTCACTAGCTGAGCTATTCTCTTCCATCTTGTAGGCAAAGTACTTCTAAGAGGTCACATACCTCTCGACATGGGCATGAGTCTGAAATACCAATTTCATCTCTTGGAACATCCCATGTGATGTGTTGAGTCCAAAATGTTTTTGAAGTCCCAGTTCTAAGCTGTAAAGCATGGTGCACTAAACTATCAAGTACTCATCATATCAAGCATGCCAAACGTTCATAATGTCTGCATTTGCTCCTGCAATAGGTTTGTCACCTAGCGGTGCATTAAGGACATAATTCTTCTGTGCAGCAATGAGGATAATCCTAAGATCACGGACCCAGTACGCATCATTGCTACTATCATCTTTCAACTTAGTTTTCTCTAGGAACAAATCAGAAAACATAGGGGAGCTACAACGCGAGCTATTTATCTACTACATAATTTGCAAATACTATCAGGACTAAGTTCATGATAAATTAAAGTTCAATTAATCAAATTACTTAAGAACTCCCACTTAAAACTGACATCCTCAAGTCATCTAAGTGTAACATGATCCAAATCAACTAACCCATGTCCCATCATCACGTGATATGGGGTAGTCATCAATGGTGAACATCTCTATATTGATCATATCTACTATATGATTCACGTTCGGCCTTTTGGTCTCCAGTGTTCCGAGGCCATGTCTGTACATGCTAGGCTCGTCAAGTTTAACCCGAGTATTCCGCATGTGGAAAACTGTCTTGCACCCGTTGTATGTGAATGTAGAGCCTATCACACCCGATCATCACGTGGTGTCTCAGCACGACGAACTGTCACAACGGTGCATACTCATGGAGAACACTATACCTTGAAATTTAGTTAAGGGATCATCTTATAATGCTACCGTCATACTAAGCAAAATAAGATGCATAAAAGATAAACATCACATGCAATCAAAAAATGTGACATGATATGGCCATCATCATCTAGTGCTTTTGATCTCCATCTCCAAAGCATCATTATGAGCTCCATTGTCACCGGCTCGACACCTTGTTCTCCATCGTTGAGTCGTGGTCGTCTCGCCAACTATTGTTTCTACAACTATCGCTACCGCATAGTGATAAAGTCAATCAATTACATGGCGTTTGCATTTCATACAATAAAGAGACAACCATAAGGCTCCTACCGGTTGCCGATAACTTTTAGAAAACATAATCATCTCATACAATAACGTAGATCACATCATTTCTTGACCATATCACATCACAACATGCCCTGCAAAAACAAGTTAGATGTCCTCTACTTTGTTGTTGCAAGTTTTACATGGCTGCGACGGGCTTCTAGCAATAATCGTTCTACCTACTCATCAAAACCACAACATTGATTTATCAAGTTTGTTGTTTTAATCTTCAACAAGGAACAGTTGTAGTCAAATTCGATTCAACTAAAGTAGGAGAAACAAACACCTGCCAGCCACCTTTATGCAAAACTATGTGCATGTCTGTCGGTTGAACCGGTCTCATGAACCTGGTCATGTAAGGTTGGTCCAGGCCGCTTCATCCAACAATACCGTTGAATCAAAATAAGACATGGCTGGTAAGCAGTATGATGATCACCGCCCACAACTCTTTGTGTTCTACTCGTGCATATCATCTACGCATAGACCTGGCTCGGATGTCACTGTTGGGGAACATAGCTTGCAATTTAAAAAAATCCTACGCTCACGCAAGATCTATCTAGGAGATGCATAGCAACGAGAGGGGGTAAGTGTGTCTATGTACCCTCGTAGACTATAAGCGGAAGCGTTTGACAACACGGTTGATGTAGTCAAACTTCTTCTAGCTCTGACCAATCAGGTACAGAACGTACAGCACCTCCGAGTTTTGTACACGTTCAGCTCGGTGACGTCCCTCGCCTTCTTGATCCATCAAGGTGTCCAGGTAGTAGATGAGTTCCGTCAGCATGATGGCGTGGTGACAATGAGGGTGAAGTGTAACATCCCAAATTTTCTATTTGGCATGTTATATATTAGAGCATAATTGCATATCATATTTTCTTGCATTTTGGATTGATCCTAGAAATTCTACGCAACTCAATGACCCGCGGAGAGAGTTGGGAATTTCAATATTTTCATATTTGAGTTTTCTCAAATTTTGAAAAGAGGATCGTTTGGTTTTAAATATTTTTCCCTCCGTATATTTCATTTACAAACTAAAAGAGAGGGAATAAAATGACTCTCCCAAAATAAATGAAATACTAGAGGAAAAAAATTAAAATCAAATAAGTATTTTATTTGGGAGTTTATTTGCAATTTTATTTGGATTAGAAAAATTGCATGTTTCCAAAATCGAATTTTAGGGCCAAGAAAATGTTCATCCCGTTCTAAATATTTTATTTAGACGATGAAAATTTGTTTTGGCATTTTTAGATTTTTGTTTATTTTTCAAGGATTTATTTAAGTTTTGGCAGAATCAATTTAAAAAAAAGTTATGCAGCCCGATTGGGTCGAAGGCCCAGCCGAGCCGGGCCAAGCCCGCGCCGCCGCCGCCTCCCCGCGGAGGGAGTCCCCGCCGCCTCTGCTGCCGAGGATGAGTCTGACCGGGGCACGCCTCCCGAGGTAGACCCCGATCCGGCGCCCCCTTCCCCAAGCTAGCGCCCCCCCCCCCTCATAAATAGCCCTGTCCCTGCCACCTCCACCCCACCCCGAGCTGCAGCCGCCGCCACCACAACCGCCACCGCCCGCCGCCGCTGCTGCCACCTCACTGCCCCGCTGGAGCCCCGCCCTGCCTCATCTCGCCGGAGAACCCGAAGCCGCCACCGCCATTCTTCGTTCTTTCGAGAAAAAACCGATTCGTTTTTTTTGTGAAAAAAACTAGTTTTGTTTTTTTGGAGTTAGATCGGTTTGGTTTCTTCGGTTTAGTTGTTTAGCGAGCATCCGCTTGTTCGTTCGTTTTAACGAATGTTGTTCACTCGTTAACCGCAGACAGCGAACGTTCGTTCGTTAGCTTGTTCGTCAGTTTTCCTTTTTCCAGGGTTTTCCGTGATTATTTTCGATCGAGATTTCATCCTGGATCTTGGTTTTAGTTTGTCTTTTCGCTCGTTTATCGGAATCAGGCGATTCAAGCGCCTAGATCTTCGTTTCGAAGCCCTCTTCCTGTTTAACCAACTTAAACGAGATTTTGGTACTGTAAAATTTGATCTAAGTCCAGATTAGTAATCGGATCTTGTTTCTTTAGCAGTTTGAGTTTCGTTGCTTCGTTCGATTTGATTCTTTTTGCAAACCAGAGTTCTTAAGTTGAACTTTTTGGTTAGATCTCTTATTTGAGTTTTAACAGTGCTTCTAGTTGTTTGCTTATTGTATGCTTTTTTGTTTGCGATAGAGTACCCGGAGTGCGAAGCGTGCTACTACGAGTCTCTAGGTTTCACGGATCATCAGCAAGGCAAGTAACACTTTGATCATACCTCTTTACTACCCAGTTTTATTGCATTAGATCAATCCTCACACATTGCATGATTAGGATCTGATTAATATGTGGGTTTTGGGAAGTAGATGAGGTAGTACCTATTCACATGTTTATTTATCAAACCTTTGGGAGTTACTTCTACGTACTGCTTATATTGTTATGCTATGCTAGTAGACGTGGATTGGGTGAGTGTATCCATGACAGAGTATTGTTAATTAATGGTTAGATTAAGGTGGCAACTTAAATACACATCTGGGTGGATTGAGGCACCTGGGGAACCCAGTGTTTCCTATTTTTTTGATATCCCGGGGTTTACCGTGTCATTATCCTATGGACCGCCACCCAGGCCCAAAGGGATCATAATATTGTTCATGCTAGAAACTTCCGTGTGCAGCCACAAGCTATTATCGGCTCTAGCATAGTTGAGTAAGTTGTGTGACCTTCTTCAGTGGTAGACTAGCAGATGTAGGGGATGTAGGTTGGTACTGTCTACCCAGAGTAAGGAGTTAATGCTTCTGAAAGACTGTGTCTCGGTCATCCGTTTCTCAAACACCATGTAGTGCAAGAAATCCAACGGAGGAGATCGAGTCTTGTGGGGAAAAGTGCGCAAACCTCTGCAGAGTGTACAAACTAATCATGGTTAGCCGTGTCCCTGGTTGTGGACATCTTGAGTATCTCGTTCTAGGATTATCATGTTGATCTCATCACTCTTTATATAATTTGATTGTGTTTAATGATGATGCTTAATTGGGATTGAGTTGGGTGAACCTTCTCAATGTTTAACAACCACCATGATAGTTAAATAAAATTTATTCCTTTGTTGTATGGAAAAATTGGCTTTATGCAAAACTGTAACCATAGAGCTTTCCACTTGCCATATTGCATGTAGTGATAGCAATTACTCTGTACATTACTCTATGTGTTACATTGCCAGCATATTCCATGTGCTGGCCCATTTTCGGGCCGCAACGTTCATGTTGCAGACTTTTCAGACGACGAGTAAGGTGCCTTAGGTCATGATCTTTCACTCCGCTATGCCGTTGGAGTTGATGGACTCACTTTATCTTCCAAGCCTTCCATTGTTATCGTTTTTATATGGCCTTAAGCCATATTTATTGTAATAAGTTCTCTTTTGAGACATTTGATGTAATAAGTGTGTGATTGCTACTCTGTTATAAATCATCGATTATTGTGTGTGTCAGCATTAGCGATCCGGGGATGACACTGATGCACAGAGATTAGACTGTTTGAGGTCTGGTCGCTACAAGATGGTATCAGAACACACGCTGACTATAGGACATGACCACTAAGCTAAAGCCCTAGATCACTACTGTCTTCTCATTTCTGACTCCTCTCCCTGTTCTACTCTATAGGTGGTGGACGCAAGGAACAAGTTCGCGCAACCGGATGAAGATACACCTTTTGGACGACACTTGAAGGAAGTCACGAGGTACCTGAGCATAGGCATACCAAGTTTCACCGGGACCTACATCGCCACCCTACCAGAAGAAGAGCGTTGGATGATTCAAGTTCAAATACCAGGAAGGATGTTCATGCCAGTCACTGAGCCCATAGAGTTTTCCTTTGATGCACCAACCTAGAGTCTAGGAAAGAGCATGGCAGCCCACATCGTCATGGGACGCATTGGAGAAGTTTACCACAAAGACCTCAAGGATACTATCTACCAGATTTGTGGGAGCCGAGATGAGAAATGGGAGATGATCAGAACCAGGAAGGATAGATCTATTGTAGCTTTTATCCAGGAGTTAAACCAGCACATTCGTCGCCAGGAAAACCAGATGTTCGCAGGCATGATAGATCTGAAGAAGGCCATGACCAGGATTACGAAGCTGGACGAAGAACTCAAGTCTGTACGCAATTTATATGAGGAGGAAATGGCGATACTCGTGGAGAACAAATGACGATCTAACAAGGAAGCTAGGAGTGTTCATGGGAGACCCCGCGCCAGGAGGACAAGACGACGATTCCACTTGTCCGAAGAACTACATCATCATCGATGACACCGACTCGGATCCCGACGATAGCGATGATGACTATGTTGATGAAGCTAGAGCACATATCATGGAGTCTTCCACCGATCAAGCTTTCTAGTCGACCACCATATCAGTAGTAGTATTCCCCCATGTATATAGTATAGTCCAAGCACTTTTGTAACGAAAGTTAGATCGATTGTATGACCTTGTTTGAATTGATTGAAGTGAAATTGTTTGTGTTTGTCTCATGAGCATATGGGTAGTGTTTTCCCCCTAGACCTCATTCTATTCTGTTTTCTCATCTTTTCTAAACCTACCAGATGCCTCCGAGACATGACAATGGATTTGCTTTCCCACCGGAGCTCACCCAGTTGATCCAGCAGCAGAATACCCTCATGCAGCTACTAGTCCAGAATCAAAACCAGGGGAACAACAACAAAAACCCACCACCACCACAACCTGTTGATAACTTAGCCCGTTTCCTAAGGCTGAATCTGCCGGTGTTTTCTAGTAGCACCGAGCCGATAGTTGCAGATGATTGGCTCTGCAAGATTGGAAGGGAGTTGACCACTGCAGGATGCACAGATGCGGAGAGAGTGTGTTTTTCCGCACACCATCTTGATGAACCCGCAACATCATGGTGGGAGAATTTCACAGCCACTTACCCCATCGACACTGTCACATGGGATCAGTTTCAGTAGGCTTTCCACACTGCCCATGTTTCAGCAGGAGCTATGGCCATGAAGAAGCGCGAGTTTCACAACTTGCGCCAAGGAGGACGCACAGTAGGCCAGTATGTGGATGACTTTAGTAAGTTAGCACGTTATGCCCCTGATGACGTTGCTACAGACGCTGCTAAGCAGGAGAATTTTCTGAAGGACTGAACGATGAGCTGAGGATGCAGTTGATGGTGGCCAACTTCAACAACTACCAGGAGTTGGTAGATAGAGTGCTCATGATTGAAGGGAAGCAGCAGCAGATAGACAGCCGCTGGAGGAAGTATGCCCAAGGGAAGTACAATTCGGGAGCTCATCAAAAACCCCGTTTTACCCCGAACTCAAGAGGACACATTCACCATAACCATGGAGGCCATAATGCCAATGGAGGAATTCCACACAACCATAGTGGCTCCAAGAATGGCAATGGTAATGGAGGAAGTAATGGTCAGAACCGTTCCAACCCAGCAACGCACACCAAGAAGGATCTAAGTCATATTACTTGCTACAATTGCCAGAAGACTGGACATTTTGTTAATGAATGTCCTGAAGTTAAGAATGGAAATGGTAATGGAAGCTTTGGGAAGAAGCCCAACCCTTTCAACAGGGGACAAGTGAACCACGTTAGCGTGGAGGAGGTTGAAACACAGCCCAATGCAGTAATAGGTAAGTTTTTGGTTAAGTCAATTACTGCAATCGTTCTTTTTGATACTGGTGCATCGCATTCATACATATCAAGGGGATTTGTGGATAAGTTTAAACTGTCAACCCAAGCCCTTAGGTCACCCATGTTAGTAACCTCACCAGGAGCAGAGTGTATGGCAAGTCTATGGTGTGATCGGTTACCATTAAGGATTGGTTACTATGTGTTTCCCTCAGACGTAATAGTATTGGAGTCGCAAGGACTGGATGTGATATTAGGCATGGATTGGTTATCGAAGTATGGAGGGAACATTGACTGCGCCAATAAGTCGATTTTGCTCACCACCCCAAAAGGAAGAAGGATTAAGTATGTATCCCAGCATGTGCCAAAGAGGACTCAAGTGAATTCCTTATCAGGAGTTGTACAAGAGGAAGTACCAGTGGTGAAGGATTTCCCTGACGTATTTTCAGAGGACTTGCCAGGCATGCCACCGGATAGATACATTGAATTTTTGATTGAGCTTTTGCCAAGCACAGGGCCAATATCAAAGAGACCGTACAGGATGCTCGCAAAGGATTTGGAGGAAATTAAGAAGCAGATTAAGGAGTTACTGGATAAAGGCTATATCCACCCAAGTTCGTCACCTTGGGGATCACCAGTACTTCTAGTGGAGAAGAAGAATGGATCGTTGAGGATGGTTGTTGATTATCATGGATTGAATGAAGTGACGATCAAGAACAAGTACCCCCTGCCGATGATCAATGATCTGTTTGACCAGTTGCAAGGAGCTAAAGTAATTTCTAAGATCGATCTGTGATCAGGATACCATCAGTTGAAGATTTGTGAGCAGGATATACCTAAGACAACTTTTACCACAAGGTACAGGCTATATGAGTATACCGTTATGTCATTTGTTCTAACTAACGCGCTTGCCTATTTCATGAACATGATGAACAAAGTATTTATGGAGTTCCTGGATAAGTTCGTCGTGGTTTTCATTGATGGCATATTAGTCTACTCAAAGAATGAAGAAGAGCATAAGGAACACTTGCGTTTGGTACTTGGGAAGATCAGAGAACATCGGCTATATGCCAAGTTCAGCAAGTGTGAATTTTGGCTGAAGGAAGTTGGATTCCTCGTACATGTTATATCCGGAGAAGGAATAGCAGTAGACCCCAGCAAGGTTGTCACCGTGAAAAATTGGGAAGCACCCACATCAGTTGGAGAGATCCGGAGTTTTCTGGGATTCGCAGGATACTACAGGTGGTTCATTGAGAATTTCTCAAAGATTGCAAAGCCCATGACAGAATTGTTGAAGAAGGACACCAAGTTCAAATGGATTGAGGAATGTGAGGCCAGTTTTCAGGAGTTGAAGAAACGCTTGGTTACAGCCCCAGTGTTGATTCTTCCAGATCAACACAAGGATTATCAGGTATACTGCGACGCTTCTCGTCGAGGACTTGGAGCCGTGCTTATGCAGGATGGAAGAGTTGTTTCTTATGCCTCATGACAACTTAAACCCCATGAGCTTAATTGTGCTACGCACGATTTGGAGTTAGCAGCCGTAGTGCATGCCATGAAGACGTGGAGACATTTTCTCGTTAGAAATCACTGTGAGGTGTACACGGATCACAAGAGTTTAAAGTATATCTTCACGCAGAAGGAGCTTAATCTCAGGCAAAGGAGATGGTTGGAGCTCATCAAGGATTATGATATGAAGTTGCATTATCACCCTAGAAAAACTAACGTAGTAGCGGATGCGCTGAGTTGCAAGAGTCATGTTAATACACTCTTGACCGAAGAGTTACCCAAGGAGTTAGCAGAGGATCTTCGTGAGCTATGTTTAGAGTTAGTTCCGAGAGGCTTTGTAGTAGTGTTGGAAGTTCAGTCTACATTGATGGCTAAGATCAGAGAAGCTCAGAAGACGGACAAGGAGATTGTCGAGATAAAGGAAAGAATGAGTAAAGGAAAAGCCAAGGGATTTCATGAGGACGAACACGATACCTTATGGTTTGAGGACCGCGTATATGTTCCCAATGATCCAGAGATCAGGAAGTTAATACTGTAGGAGGCCCATGATTCGCCGTACTCGATTCACCCAGGAAACACCAAGATGCATCTGGATTTGAAGGACAGTTTCTAGTGGACCGGTATGAAGAAGGATATTGCTGAGTATGTAGCAATTTGTGATGTTTGTCAGAGAGTGAAGGCAGAGCATCAGAAGCCAGCAGGATTGCTACAGCCATTACCAATACCCGAATGGAAGTGGGATAAGTTAGGCATGGACTTTATGATGGGATTGCCTAGGACTCGTTCTGGCTATGACTCGATTTGGGTTGTAGTCGATCAATTGACGAAGGTAGCTCATTTCCCAGTGAACACCACTTACACTAGGATTGTATGTCTGCATGGAGTTCCGAGGACCATTATATCAGATAGAGGAACCCAATTTACCTCAAAGTTCTGGAATCGGTTGCATGAAACTTTGGGTACCAGGCTAGAGTTCAGTACATCATTTCACCTGCAGACAGATGGACAGACTGAGAGAGTAAATCAGATTCTAGAATACATGCTGAGAGCTTGCGCGCTATACTATGGATCTAGTTGGGACGACAATTTGCCATATGCAGAGTTCTCTTACAATAACAACTACCAAGCTAGTTTGAAGATGGCCCTTTTCGAAGCTTTGTACGGAAGGAGGTGCAGGACCCCATTGCTGTGGGATGAAGTTGGAGACTGTCAGTTGTTCGGACCAGATTTGATTAAAGAGTCCGAAGAGAAGGTTAAGCTGATTCAAGATACACTCAAGGTAGCCCAGTCCAGACAGAAGAGCTATGCAGATTCAAACGCAAGGAGACAGTTTACAAAGTCGGAGACTGAGTTTATCTCGAGTGTCCCCACTCCGAGGAGTTAAGCGTTTTGGAGTTAAGGGAAAGTTAGCACCATGTTTTGTGGGACCATACAAAGTTCTAGAACGTATGGGAGAAGTTGCTTACAAGTTGGAGCTGCCCGAAGGATTGTCAGGAGTTCACGGCGTGTTCCACGTTTCCCAGTTGAAGAAATGCCATGCAGAGATGGTCGATATTCCTCTAAGAGATACAGTGCCACTGGAGGCGATTTAGTAGGATAACAATTTGACCTACAAGGAGAAACTAGTGAACGTTCTCGAGTTTGCCAGCCGAGTAACACGCAGCAAGGTGATCAAGTTCTGCAAAGTTCAGTGGAGCCACCATACCGAGCAGGAAGCCACCTGGGAACGACAGGAAGACCTACGGAAGGACCACCCTCACCTATTTTCTAGCCAACCCGAATCTCGAGGGCGAGATTCATCTTAAGGGGGGTAGGTTTATAACATCCCAAATTTTCTATTTGGCATGTTATATATTAGATCATAATTGCATATCATATTTTCTTGCATTTTGGCTTGATCCTAGAAATTCTACGCAACTCAAGGACCCACGGAGAGAGTTGGGAATTTCAATATTTTCATATTTGAGTTTTCTCAAATTTTGAAAAGAGAATCGTTTGGTTTTAAATATTTTTCCCTCCGTATATTTCGTTTACAAAATAAAAGAGAGGGAATAAAATGACTTTCCCAAAATAAATGAAATACTAGAGGAAAAATATTAAAATCAAATAAGTATTTTATTTGGGAGTTTATTTGCAATTTTATTTGGATTAGGAAAACTGTACATTTTCAAAATCACATTTTAGGGCCAAGAAAATGTTCATCCCGTTCTAAATATTTTATTTAGACGATGAAAATTTGTTTTGCCATTTTTACATTTTTATTTATTTTTCTAGGATATATTTAAGTTTTGGTGGAATCAATTTAAAAAAAAGTTCTGCAGCCTGTCGTGGAATTGTCACGTCAGATGTCCTAGTGAAAGGACTTAGTCGTGGAGACATCGCAACTAGGAAGCTTGAAGGGGTTAATTAGGACAAGAGACACGAGAGGTTTATACTAGTTCGGCCCCTTACGATGAAGGTAAGGCCTACGTCTAGTTGGGTTGGTATTACTTGATGTTTCGAGGACCAGGGAGCGAGATACGCTATGCCCAGTTCTCGATGAGTTGTTTCTTACCCTAAGCCGCCAGCGGGTTGCCCCCTTATATACATGGGTCAGCGCCCTGCGGCTTACAGAGTCCCGGCCGGCTCATAAACAGTGTCTGGCTCGGTGACTAGTTAAATCTACCTTATGACACAAGTCATGCCATTATGGCGGTTTACTACGACGGACCTCAAGTCGTTGGTGGGCTTTAGACCCTTTATTGAACCGCCATATTCATGCTTGGTCAAAGGCTTCTTTCTGATGAGTCTTCTTTGCGTAACCCGGCCCCTCCTGGGCGGCTTACACAAATAGTTATATCCCCAACATTAGGCCCTAGATTGAGTTGGACTGGTTCATGTCAATCTTAAAATACCTTAAGAAATAAACCTTCAGCCTTCTGCCTGTGCAAAAGGTTTTTAACCCGCCATGACGTCATCTTCTGGATCCGCGTTAACCCGTCGTGACGTCATATTTACTTAAATTCATATTTTACTCCGCCATATCCTCCAACGGATCTTTGCTTTCACTGACCGTTTTGAAAACCGAGGCATCGGGGCCGTTGGATAATGATGTCTAGTCTCCTCGTTTCTCGCGCTGTCTCAGTCGGTCTTCCCTTATAAATAGGCACAACCTAGGTCTTTCATTCTCCCCTCTTTCGGTCATCCTCTTCCTCTCGCTATCTCTCTGCCACCCGAGCTCTGCCGCCGCCGCCGTCGAGCTCCTCGTCTTCATCAACTCAGGCCGCTGCATCAACCCGAATCTGACCAGAAATAAACGGCGAACTTCCGCAGCCCGTCCATATCCGTAAGTTCCCTTCTTTCCCTTTCTTAGATCTACATTAGAGCTTCTTCGAGTTCCTCGGTGTTCATCGCCACCCGTGGCGGACCCTTGATATTCTTCCCTTCCCTCGCTCCTTTTTGATCTTTAGATAGCTAGAACTACTACGGTGGCTGTTTCGCATCCATCTCGAAATAGAAATAGATTGCATTTCCCTTGTTTAAAGGCCTCCTTCGAGTGTATGAACTTCTCTGTACTGGTTTTAGATCTAGAAATTTTTCTTTTCAGAGCAATTGTTTGATCCAAAATAATATCTAAAACTTGTGAAACTTGTTTGTTCCACATTTAGGAAAATCTTAACTGCCTTTGATACTTGTAGCGGCTTAAATACCACTGAATAATTACCCATATGTCATTAGGCCCCTTCTTAAGCCTCCGTTTCAAATAATTCCATGGTGTCCTCCTCCGGGTTAAATTTGAACCGGAACCTCTTATTTTGTCATAGGCTTCAATTTACGTAATGGCACCCGAGGCTCCCAAAGCTCATGTGACCTGCAACTGGGTCAAATCCACTGTTACAGAGAGCACTTTGTCTGATTTTGTGAAATCCGTCCATCTGTCCAAGATGAAGGAGGTCATGTCTTATCGTGCCCCTAACCCGTCAGAGGAGAAGCCTCAACCCAAAAAGGCGGAGGTAATTGTGTTTACTGATCACATGAACTGGGGCTTCACTCCACCCGGTTCAAAATTCTTCAGGGATGTTTTGCATTTCTTTGACCTTAGGGCTCAAGACATCGGACCCAATTCCGTGTCAAACATTTGCAACTTCCAAGTCTTTTGCGAGGTGTACCTTGGAGAAGAGCCCAATATACTAATATTCAGAGAGCTATTCTATTTAAACCGGCAGAATGAACGTGTCAATGGGCCCAGTCTTGAACTCGGTGGCATCTCGATTCAGCGACGGAGAGACTGCCTCTTTCCTTATGCCGAACTGCTGAGTCGCCCAAAGGAATGGAATCAGACATGGTTCTACTGCCAGGACACTTCTCCGGCTGAGGAAAATCCTCTGCCCGGCTTCCGTGCCCTGTGCCCTGAGTCCAACCACCCGCTGCCGGATAAACTGACTGTTGTTGAACGTCTGCCACTTGCTCCCACCATTAGAAAATCAAAGCTCTTTTGGGAAATGGCTTGGACGGCATTGACCTGGTCCGAGTCTGGGTTACTTGGCGAGTGCTTCCGTTAAGCCGCCGCCCTGGCTTAATGTGCACTTACTCCGGCGAGATGGATGACCCACTGCGTCATAGCCCCGATGACTTACCAGAGGATGTGGTGGAGCCCATGACCCAAACGTTGTTGAAAGAAGGCACAGTGATTAGTAATGCCTTTGGCTTACTTCCCTTCTGCAAGAAGAACCCGGCCCCTGCTGTGAGTCATCAACCTCAATGAATACTCTTTACTATATTACATCTTGCTTTTACTCATAACCCCTTATCATTTTTCACAGGCCTACGACAACTTCTGGAAGGTCAAATATGACCATGAGGCGGCCAAACAAGCCAGAGTGGCAAAAAGAGCCGAAAGGAAAGCCGCCAAAACAGGAACTTCAAGGAAGAAGAAGCCAAGCGCTTCAGATTTATTCAAATTGGAAGACACTTCTTATGATGAAGAAGAGGTAATTCTTAACTCTCCTGACTCTTTTGTCATTATTTTATTGAAATTCTATCCTTTCAGGAGGATATGGGGAACAGCCAAGCAATTGATGAAGAGGTAACTATAATCTCCTCCGACTCAGAGCCTTTGCCAAAGCAAAAAATCCGAAGGGTGACCCGGAAAGTAAGATTTTCACATCCTCTAGCTTATCAAGATCCTCAATTTCTTTTGAAGCAACAACAGTTTGAAAGCCGGAGGCAGACCCGGAATAGCAAGGATGTAGAGCTCTCCTCCGGCTTACCTGACGTAACCAGGAAGCGTCGGACTAAGGTTATCTCCGATTTACGTTCTATTTTACCTTTGGCGGGTTTAATTCGCCAACCTCTCAATTCATCTGACTCCAATTATCAGGATACCTCTCCTTCCTCCAGCGAGTCTATGCAGTCTAACATGCCGGCTTTCAAAACTGCCCTCGGGTAATGTATTTTTGTTTACCTTATGCCTTACCTTACCCATGCTTTTGTACTCATCCTTCTGCCTTTGTCCACAACGTGCAAGTGAAGCCCAGTAAGAGGGCGAAAAAGAGTAAGCCGTCCCAAGACCCGGTCGTGACTGAACCGGAGCTTGACACGACTGCTCCTAATAGTTCTACCCATCAGCCGCCGCCTGAACCAGCCTATGACATTCCAGCACCAACCTCTGATCCACCCGCCGAAAATACTCTCAACAACTCTGATAACCCGAAAGCTCCTAGCCCGGCCAAGACAATTGATCCGGACGTTGAGATTCTGAAGACTCACTTTGTTGAGCCAGGGCGACCCACTGTCCTTGCCAAATGCTCTTCTAAGGAGGAACTTCTGGAACGCCGAAAGGCCAAGCTAGACATTGCTGACTATACTCATTTTAAGTATTGGGGATATAGTCTCTGGCTATCTCAATCAAGTACATAGCAGCCGTGACCTAGAAATTGACATGGTGAAGCAAATACAGCAAAAATCTGAGGTATGACTTATGCTACTTTTCCGAATCATACTTATTGTATCAGCCCCCAAGTCTATTGCTTATGAATAAATATGTTGTAGACTTAGAAAACTGCTTAGCACCGCTTTGTCCGGTTTTAGAAAGAAGATACTTAACCCGGTTGTAACATGATACTTTAAACTTGCGATGCACATTAGCCCCCAAGTGTCAAGCATCTTTGCTTGCAAAGTGCTTGAGACTTAATTTCCATGAGCCGACATTGTAAGTTAAAAGTCTTCAGCACACATTAGCCCCCAAGTGTCAAGTATCTTTGCTTGCAAAGTGCTTGGGACTTAATGTTATCTTACCATGATTCTGATTATAACCCGGCATTAATGCAGGCCACCATAAGTCAATTTGAGTCGGAGATTGCTGACCTGAAGAGCCGCCTAGCAGCTCAAGAACTTGAAATTCAAAAGGCCAACTCCAAATTTGAATTTAGTGTCTCTGAACAAGAGAAGTTGAAGAAGAATTTTGAGGTGGAGAAGAAAATCTGGGCTGATGAAAAGGCTTCACTGGTGACCCGGGCTGAGACGGCAGAGGCATTACTTGCAGAAGCAACAGCGGAGCTGTCCGGCTTAAAGCGCCAGATATCTCAAATGGTCTCAGCAATCTTTGATAAGTTACTCATATAGACTTTAAACTTTGTAAACCTCCTTTCAATGATTACTTCAATTGTCAGCTCTGGCTCACGTTATGTTTAATAATGCAGGCCCTAGGAGCACAAACCTCAAGCAGAACATGTTGATCAAGCTGAAGGCGGTTTATACTCTTGTGGAACAGCTCTACACCGGGTCACAACGTGCTTTGGCCGTTGTAGCTTTATCAAATGACGTTCCTCACCTCCTGCAAGACGTGCTGAAACGGCTTGCTTCACTACCTCAACGGGTCCAGGATCTAAGGCGGGCATCCGCAAGAGCCTGGGCCATAGCCGCGTTGAGCCGAGCGAAAGCATGGATTCCAGAGCTAGACCCGGCCGACCTTGCTCTTGGATACCCGAGTCTGAAAGAAGATGGGACCGTATTTGATGAATAGGATTTCACCGCTTGTGTCAAAGATATACGCCCCGTGGCTACTCTCATTGGGAATGATACGGACCTTACCAAGTATCAGTCGGGCTATGACAACGAGAACCGGAGAATCCCAACACCTCTCTATGATGATGTCAACATGATCCCTCCAACTCATAAGCATACATTTGCCCCTGAAGTGGACCCATCCAGTTTAATAGATGATGAAGCCGAGTTTGAAGCCTTGAGTGGCATTGACTGGGCCTCGTCAACCTTCCAGGACAGGGCAGCCGACGAAGAGGCGGAGAAGGATAACCCGAAATCTTCAAGCCCACCAAAGGAGTGAACCACCAGGTGTTTATGACTTTGCGAAAACAATGCTTTATTATTCGGACTCGGGGAGTCTTGTAATAGGGTAGAAAAAACCTCTCAATTTTCGTCATGCCTTCGCACATGTTTATGGCACTTAATAGTTCTGTCAGTCGTCATTGCTATATACGTCCAGCTTATGTTGATCTTTTATTTCCTTGATGTTAAATTTGCTTGCCTTATCCTGCATATAAAACAAGCAAAAATTCCCTTGGCGGTTTATCGCATCGGGGGTCACATAAGGTATTGATAACCTAGAGTGCGATCCAAAACATCATATAAAGGTCGGGTTAGGATTATATTTGTTAAACATAATCACAATAATATACCTGCGATCCTTTTGATGATCTCGCCTACTTATATGACCTACACCACGCGGGTGAATTCATCTCCTGAAGGTTGGAACATATAATGTTCACCTAGCACTTAATAACCTGGAGTGATCAATATTAAGCCAGAAGAACAAAAAATACATCTCATAGTGCTTTCAAGAAGGTCTCAAGATAGTCAAATAATTATACTTATGAAGTATAATGGATAATAAACAATATCCAAAGCCTTCTGATTCAAATATGATCAGTAAACCATTCCAAAGGGGATAAGCTAAGATTCGGATACGATAATATAGCCCCCAGTGGCTTTGGCGATGTCGATCAAGTGGGTATCGACAACTATGCCCTCTTTGGTTCGAATACGACCTATGTTTGAACAGGAAGCCCCCAAGTGACCATAAGAGTTGTTTAATGATGCTGATTCGAATACGATCCACGTCAGACCCAAAGTGGTTAAGCTATGATTCAAATATGATCAAGAAGCCCCCAAGTGGGTTTGGCAGTATGCCGATCAAGTGAGTATCGACAGCTATGTTCTCTTTGGTTCGAATACGACCTATGTTTGAAGAGGAAGCACCCAAGTGATCCTGGCTAGATTCAGATATGATCATAAGCCAGACCAAAGGGAAAGCCGGATTCAGATATCATCCGCTCCCCGTTGGTTGTTTCCACCACCTGATAAAGAAGACATATAGACCTTTGAGGATAAAAAGGATAGAGGTCCCGCTTTATTGCTTTATATAATATATACATCATCAAAATATATACATCTTGAGAGCCGGTGGCTCAAGTATAGTAAGGCCGAAGATGGGCGATATTCCATGGCCGGCGGGTCTCCTCCTCCGAGTTACGTGATTCTTTGTGCTCTCGAACATCGATGAGGTAGTATGACCCGTTGTTCAGATTCTTGCTGACCACAAAGGGTCCTTCCCAAGGAGGGGATAGCTTGTGCATATCAGACTAATCCTGGATGAGCCGGAGCACTAAGTCGCCTTCCTGAAAGGTTCTGCTTCTAACCCGGCGGTTGTGATAGCGGCGCAGGTCTTGCTGGTAAATAGTCGAGCAGGCTATTGCCAAGTCTCGCTCCTCATCCAACAAGTCAAGTGCATCCTGACAAGCTTTTTCGTTATCAGCCTCAACGTAAGCCACCACACGGGGTGAATCGTGCCGGATGTCACTTGGCAGGACTGCCTCTGCTCCATATACCATGAAGAAAGGTGTGTAACCCGTAGATCTGTTGGGCGTAGTGTTAGTGCTCCACAGTACAGAAGGTAACTCCTCCACCCAACAACCCAGAGTCCGCTGTAAGGGGACCAAGAGCCGTGGTTTGATACCCTTTAGGATCTCCTGATTAGCTCTTTCTGCTTGACCATTGGATTGAGGATGAGCAACAGCCGAAACATCAAGCCGGATATGCTCTCGTTGACAGAATTCTTCCATGGCACCCTTGGAGAGATTAGTGCCATTATCAGTTATGATGTTGTGTGGAAAACCAAAACGAAAGATCACCTTTTTGATAAACTGAACCGTCGTGGCTGCATCACACTTACTGACCGGCTCTGCCTCAACCCACTTTGTAAACTTATCCACTGCCACCAGGAGGTGTGTATTTTTATCCTTAGACCTCTTGAAAGGTCCAACCATGTCAAGCCCACAGACTGCAAACGGCCAAGTAATTGGAATCATCCTTAACTCTTGAGCCGGCACATGAGCTCGTCGTGAGAATTTTTGACACCCGTCACATTTGCTAACTAGATCCTCTGCATCAGCATGAGCCGTCAGCCAATAGAAACCATGACGGAAAGCCTTGGCCACAAGAGATTTTGAGCCGGCATGATGACCACAATCTCCTTCATGGATCTCACAAAGTATCTCTTGACCCTCCGCAGGCGACACACAACTTTGAAATGCCCCAGTGACACTGAGGTGACGTAACTCGCCATGAACAATCGTCATAGATTTGGACCACCTGACGATTAGTCTCGTCAAGGTCTCATCCTTGGGCAACTCTCCCCGGGTCATATAGGCCAAATATGGCACTGTCCAATCTGGGATGACGTGAAGGGCAGCCACCAGCTGCGCCTCCGGGTCTGGCACTGCTAGCTCTTCCTCTATAGGTACCTTGACATAAGGATTATGCAAAACATCAAGAAAGGTGTTAGGCGGCACCGGCTTACGCTGAGATCCCAACCGGCTTAACGCATCAGCCGCCTCATTCTTCCTTCGATCAATGTGCTCCACTTGATAACCTTTGAAGTGCCCGGCCACAGCATCTACTTCACGACGGTAAGCCGCCATAAGGGGATCCTTGGAGTCCCACTTGCCTGACACCTGTTGATCCACAAGATCTGAGTCGCCCAAGCACCTTACACGGCTCAAGTTCATCTCTTTGGCCATCCGAAGAACGTGGAGCAAGGCCTCGTACTCAGCTGCATACTTAGTACAAGGAAACATAAGTCGGAGCACATAACAAAATTTGTCACCTCGAGGGGAAGTTAAAACAACTCCAGCCCCTGAGCCTTCTAACTACCTGGACCCATCAAAGTGAATAGTCCAATATGTGTTATCTGGCTTCTCCTCAGGTGCCTGCAACTCTGTCCAATCATTGATAAAGTCCACCAAGGCTTGAGATTTAATAGCAGTACGTGGCATGTACTTCAAACCATGAGGCCCAAGCTCAATAGCCCACTTGGCGATTTGTCCTGTGGCCTCCCTGTTCTGAATGATGTCTCCCAAGGGGGCAGAACTTACCACCGTTATAGGATGACTTTGGAAGTACTGCTTCAGCTTCTGGTTTGCCATGAACACTCCGTAAACAAGTTTCTGCCAATGTGGATATCTTTGTTTAGACTCAATGAGCACCTCACTGATGTAGTAAACCGGCCGTTGAACCAGATAATCCTTGCCTACCTCCTTACGCTCCACCATGATGGCAACACTGACGGCTCGTGAGTTAGCAGCCACATATAACAGCAACGGCTCTTTATCAATAGGAGCCGCAAGGACCGGTGGCTCAGACAACTGTCTCTTTAAATCTTCAAAGGTCGTATTAGCAGCATCACTCAAGACAAAGGTGTATGTTTTCTTCATCATCTGATACAGTGGTAGGGCCTTCTCACCTAACCGGCTTATGAACCGGCTTAAAGCAGCAACACGACCTGCCAGTCGCTGAACATCATTGATGCACGCTGGTTTAGCCAGAGAGGTAATTGCCTTGATCTTCTCCAGATTAGCTTCAATGCCTCTGTTTGAGACCAAGAAACCCAAGAGCGTGCCTGCAGGTACACCGAATACACACTTGTCCGGGTTAAGCATCATCTTATAAACCTGGAGATTATCAAAGGTCTCTTTCAGGTCGGATATTAAGGTTTCCTTCTCTCTAGACTTCACCACGATGTCATCCACATAAGCATGAACATTGCGCCCAATTTGATCGTGGAGACAGTTCTGTACACATCACTGATAAGTCGCCTGAGCACTCTTGAGCCCAAATGGCATAGCTACATAACAGAAGGCTCCAAACGGAGTGATGAAATACGTCTTCTCCTGGTCCTTAATTTCCATTTTGATCTGATGATAACCAGAGTAAGCATCCAAAAATCTCAAACGCTCACAATCCGCCGCAGCATCAATGATTTGATCAATACGGGGGAGAGCAAAGGGATCAGCCGGACAAGCCTTATTTAAGTCCGTGTAATCCACACACATCCGCCAGGTGCCGTTCTTCTTGAGCACGAGCACCGGGTTAGCCAACCACTTCGGGTGAAAAACTTCAACAATAAACCCAGTCGCTAAGAGCCGAGCGACTTCCTCTCCAATGGCTTTCCGTCTCTCTTTGTTGAACCATCGAAGAAACTGCCTGACCGGCTTATACTTCGGATCAATATTGAGAGTGTGCTCAGCAAGTTCTCTCGGTACACCCGGCATGTTAGAAGGTTTCCATGCAAAGATGTCTCGGTTCTCACGGATGAACTCGATGAGCGCGCTTTCCTATTTAGGATCCAAATTGGCACTGATACTGAACTGCTTAGATGAATCACCTGGATTGAAATCCACAAGCTTGGTTTCAGCAGCCGACTTAAACTTCATTGCCGGGTCATGCTCGGTGGTTGGCTTCTTTAGAGAGGTCATATCTGCCGGGTCAACGTTGTTTTGATAAAACTTCAGTTCCTCTGCTGCACAAACAGATTCAACATAAGCCGCGTCGCCCTCCTCACATTCCAGGGCTACCTTTCGACTTCCATGCATGGTGATGGTGCCCTTGTGACCCGGCATCTTAAGCTGCAGGTAAACATAGCACGGCCGTGCCATGAACTTGGCATAAGCCGGCCGTCCAAACAGAGCATGATATGGACTCCTGATTTTGACCACCTCAAAGGTTAATTTCTCAGCTCTGGAATCATACTCATCTCCAAAGGCCACTTCCAGTTCAATCTTGCCAACTGGATAAGCCGACTTACCAGGGACCACTCCATGAAAAAAAGTGTTGGACGTCTTCAAATTCTTATCAGTTAACCCCATGCGTCGAAAGGTCTCATAATAGAGGATATTGATGCTGCTACCCCCGTCCATGAGTACCTTCGTGAATTTATATCCACCAACCTGAGGCGCTACCACCAAGGCTAACTGACCCAGATTATCAACCCGGAGGGGGTGATCTTCCCTGCTCCATACAATGGGCTGTTCTGACCACCTCAAATAACGGGGAACCGCCGGCTCAACAGAATTCACAGCCATCTTATGAACCTTTTGGTCCCGTTTGCACAAGCTGGTGGTGAACACATGATACTGCCCACTATTTAGCTGCTTCGGATGGCTTTGATAACCCGACTGCTGCTACTGTTGCTCCCCTTGACCAGACTGCTGCTGATTATAACCGCCTTGATGTCCCTGAAAGCCGGAACTTGAACCGCCGCCCGGGCCATGGAAACCGCCAGCTCCTGAGCCACCGCCCGGCCCATGATTGCCACCAAACACGTTGGAATTCTTGAAGGCCTTCATGATTGCGCAATCTTTCCATAAGTGAGTGGCGGGTCGTTCCCGGGTGCCGTGTCTTGGGCACGGCTCGTTGAGTAGCTGCTGAAGAGATGGGCCTGACCCGCCAGATCGAGGGGGCGGTTTGCCCTTACGTCTCTGATTTTTACCCTGTGCATTGGCGTTGGATACAAACTCCGGGTTACCCTCGGCCTTATGCTTGTTTCCTCCTTGATTCATCGGGTTATGCTGCTGTCCCTTTCCTTTGTCGTTCTTCTTTCCCTTCCCTGTCGTTTCCTCATCAGACGTGGGATCCTTGGTACTATCAGAGTTGGCGTATTTGACTAAAGCTGCCATCAGCGTACCCATATCGTTGCAATCACGCTTAAGGCGCCCCAGTTTCTGTCTCAGCGGCTCAAAGCGGCAGTTCTTTTCCAACATAAGGACTGCAGAGCCAGCATCCATCTTGTCAAACGAATGTATTATCTCTTTGACCCGGCGTACCCAGTGAGTCGTGGATTCACCCTCCTCCTGCTTGCAATTTGTCAAATCCACAATCGACATAGATTGCTTGCAAGTGTCCTTGAAGTTCTGGATGAAACAGGCTTTTAGCTCTGCCCACGAATTAATGGAATTGGGTGGCAAGCCCTTTAACCAGGACCGGGTCGTTCCATCTAACATCATGGTGAAGTATTTAGCCATTGCTGCATCACTGACCTCTAACAGCTCCATGGCCATCTCATAACTTTCAATCCACGCCCCGGGCTGTAAATCGGCCGTGTAATTAGGCACCTTTCGAGGTCCCTTGAAGTCCTTGGGTAGGCGTACATTACGCAGAGCCGGCACCAAACAAGGAACACCGCCGGTTCTAGTAGCCACTCCCGTCTCAACGAAAGTCATCGGATATTCTGGGAAATCTTGATGAGTCGTCTGTTAAGCCGCTAGCTTAGTCGCCCGCTCGTTTTCCTGACGTATCTGATCTTGTACCGGGTTATAGCCACCGGGCTGGTTCCGATGCTGGGCGTTGCTTGATAAAGCTTCTGACTCCATGTGCCTGCTGTAACTTGGACTCCGGTTTTGACGAGGCGGTGCCAACCAGAGCGGACGAGTCGAATGAATCCTATCCCGGCTATAAGAATAAGTCTCTTGCTGAGCCAGGGCCGTCTGGACAAGTTCCCTGATCCTCCGGGTCTCCACCGCTGTCGGATCATCACCGTCCACTGGGAGAGCCGCCAAACACGCCGATGTTGCGATTAAGTTCTCCATGGGGTTGGAAAAGTGACCCGGCGGTATCGGTACGTAACGGGGCAGCGCCATGTTCCCATGAGGAGGTGCCATCTCCCGAGGCTGAGCCGGTCCTCCTGTTCCGACTATCATAAACTGATTTGCATCTGGCGGGTTACTTGGGCCGGCTCCGGGTGTAGCGAAAAGATTTCGAGGGTCATAAGCCGGAGGCAAACGGGATTGAGTTTTCTGGTGCCTCCTTCTCATCACCTCATTAGATGCGTTCAGGTTCATCGTAAGCTAGAAAGCCTCTGACTGGAGCTACTGCGCCCGTGCATCCAAAGCCGCCCGTTCCATGGCGAACCTGGTGTCCTTAGCTGCTAAGGCCTCCTTGGCCCGAGCTATTTCCTCGCGCACCCATGCCACCTCCGCGTCATGCTCATCTTTATTTGCAGGAATACCCGTGGCAGTTAACAGGGCGGTAAGCTTATCCATGAGATCTATCAGCACCTGAGCCGGCGGGCACACAGGGCCTCCTGCCCCGGCAGCTCTTATTCCGGATGTTATTGCAGCAGCGGTTGTAGAATTTTGGTCGGGTTGAGTCCCAGCCATGAAGACTCCTGCCCAGCTTGGCGGCTCATAGGAGTCCGGAATACTGGAGCCATCGGAACAGCCCCCAAACACGCCATCTTGCACTTGATACAGCGAATATGTTGAACCGGCGGACAAATCACCGTCAGAGAGGACGGCCGTCTCACCACCATCTTCAGATCCTTCAGAAAGTTCTTCTCCGTGGACGCAACCCACAAAGACACGCTTCATACCGGGTTGAACTCGAGCGGGGCTCGCACGCTGAGCCGTCTCGACGAGGTCGGTGCAGTTGTCCGGCTCGGGGCCCGACTCACCAATCCGGCCGATGAAGACGTGGATCCCGCCGAAGGGGACCCAGTACCCATACTCAATTGAGCCGGCGTCGGGGCCCCAGCCTTCGTCGTCGATGTAGATCTTGCCGCGACGACTCTTGGTCATCCGGCCCACTGCGTATCCCTTAAGCCCTTCAAAGTTGCCCTTCAAGAACTCAAATCCACCATGCGCTGGCCCCACGGTGGGCGCCAACTATCGTGGAATTGTCACGTCAGATGTCCTAGTGAAAGGACTTAGTCGTGGAGCCATCGCAACTAGGAAGCTTGAAGGGGTTAATTAGGACAAGAGACACGAGACGTTTATACTAGTTCAGCCCCTTACGATGAAGGTAAGGCCTACGTCTAGTTGGGTTGGTACTGCTTGATATTTCGATGAACAGGGAGCGAGATACGCTATGCCCAATTCTTGATGAGTTGTTTCTTACCCTAAGCCGCCAGCGGGTTGCCCCCTTATATACACGGGTCGGCGCCCTGTGGCTTACAGAGTCCCGGCCGGCTCATAAACAGTGTCCGGCCCGGTGACTAGTTAAATCTACCTTATGATACAAGTCATGCCATTATGGCGGTTTACTACGACGGGCCTCAAGTTGCTGTTGGGCTTTAGACCCTTTATTGAACCGCCATCTTCATGCTTGGTCATAGGCTTCTTTCTGATGAGTCTTCTTTGTGTAACCCGACCCCTCCTGGGCGGCTTACAAAAATAGTTATATCCCCCAACACAGCCCGACTGGGCCGAAGGCCCAGCCGAGCCGGGCCAAGCCCGCGCCGCCTCCGCCTCCCTGCTGAGGGAGTCCTAGATTAGGGGGTATTCGGACAGCCGGACTGTTGGAATATGAAGATACAAGACTAAAGACTTCACCCCGTGTCCGGATGGGACTCTCCTTTGCGTGGAAGGCAAGCTTGGTGATTCGGATGTATGGATCTTCTTCTCTGTAACCGACTCTGAGTAACCCTAGCCCCCTCCGGTGTCTATATAAACCGGAGGGTTTAGTCCGTAGGACAAGGACGATCATAATCATAGGCTAGCTTCTAGGGTTTAGCCTCTATGATCTCGTGGTAGATCAACTCTTGTAATACTCATATCATCAAGATCAATCAAGCAGGAAGTAGGGTATTACCTCCATCGAGAGGGCCCGAACCTGGGTAAACATTGTGTCCCCAGCTTCCTGTTAACATTAGCCTTAGACGTATAGTTCGGGGCCCCCTACCCGAGATCCGCCGGTTTTGACACCGACATTGGTGCTTTCATTGAGAGTTCCGCTGTGTCGTCCCTATAAGGCTCGATGGCTCCTCCAATCATCACCAATGATGCGATCCAGGGTGAGACTTTTCTCCCTGGACAGATCTTCGTATTCGGCAGCTTCGCACTACAGGCCAACTCACTTGGCCATCTGGAGCAGATCGATAGCTATGCCCCTGGCCATCAGGTCAGATTTGGAAACTTGAACTACACGGCTGATATTCGAGGAGACTTGATCTTCGACGGATTTGAGCCTGTGTCAGGAACGCCGAATAGTCACAACGTGCATGACTTAGATCTGCCCTCGGACGGTATTTGGACTATCGCGCCTGCAGCTACCCTGGCCTTTAATCTGGAGCAGATCGTGCCATCCGAGGATGGGTGTATGGACCCCGCCACGAAGACCGGACACTCATCAGCATTGGAGCCGAACACAGACTCCGCCTCTGAGGAAATATGTGTCACCGGACCCTCGGACTCGTCTCCTGTCTTAGGATCCGGACCGCGTGCATCCGTGCCTATCGAATCAGATTGGGCACCGATCATGGAGTTTACCTCCGCCGATATCTTTCAACACTCACACTTCGGTGACGTGCTAAATTCATTGAGGTCTCTCTCTTTATCAGGAGACTCTTGGCCGAACTATGTCCGGCTCGAGTGGGAAGCGGACGACGAAGAAATTTGTTACCCACCCACCACCCACTTAATAGCCACTGTCGATGACTTAACCGACGTGCTCGACTTCGACTCCGAAGACATCGATGGTATGGACGACGATGTAGGAGAAGAAAAGGAACCACCGCCCACCGGGCGCTGGACAGCCACCTCATCATATGATATATATATATATATATGGTGGATACACCCAAAGAAAACAATGGCGAAGAGGCAACAGAGGATAATCCCTCAGGGAAGCAGTCAAAGCATGGGCGTCATCGGCATCGCTCTAAGCCCCGCCGCAGCAATGCCGACACAAGAGACGATAGCAATCCGGATGGTGCCGACGATGAATACAACCCCGACCAGCCTAACTTCGAGTAGGCCGAGCAGGAGGACAGGCAAGCTAGCCCAGATGAACAGGCAATGGACGGCGACTTGGAGGACGACTATCATATCCCTCTCTCCGAAGATGAGGTGAGCCTCGACGACGATGAATTTGTCGTGCCTGAGGATCCTGTAGAGGAGGAGCGCTTCAAGTGTCAGCTTATAGCCACTGCAAAAAGCCTGAAGAAGAAACAACAGCAGCTCCAAGCTGATCAAGATCTGCTAACAAACAGATGGACCGAGGTCCTGGCAGCCGAGGAATACGGACTCGTGCGCCCAACCAAAAGTTACCCGAAGCGCAGGTTGCTACCTCAACTTGAAGAGGAGGCGCTAGCCTACAATACCAGCGCAAGACAAGGCGGACAAGCCACCTTGTGGCCGAGACAAAGCAGCGTATCAGCTCGAACAACCGCCTACACCCTGCCGCACATCAAACAAAAACACTAACGCCCGGGGCAATACGCAGGACCTGCGAGACATATTGAATAACAAAGTAGGACAGTCAAGATCGATCTATAGATCGCGGGGGCGCGCCACAACGCGTGATGATGACCGTCATGCCGGATACACTAGCAACAAGTCCGGCCGGGCCGAACACAACAAACCAGACTCATTCAAACTGCGTCGTGACATAGCCCGGCATAGAGACGCCGCACACCACCTCTGCTTCACTGATGAAGTAATGGATCATGAATTGCTAGAAGGGTTTAAACCCATAAACATCGAATCATACGATGGCACAACAGATCCCGCGGTATGGATTGAAGATTTCCTTCTCCACATTCACATGGCCCGCGGTGATGATCTACACGCCATCAAGTATCTTCCCCTTAAGCTCAAAGGACCGGCTCGACATTGGCTGAATAGCCTGCCGGCGAACTCCATTGGCAGTTGGGAAAACCTGGAGGATGCATTCCTTAACAACTTCCAGGGCACTTACGTGCGACCACTGGACGCTGATGACTTAAGTCACATAACCCAACAGCCCGGAGAGTCAGCCAGGAAATTCTGGACTCGGTTCCTAACTAAAAAAAACCAAATCATCGATTGTCCGTATGCCGAAGCCCTAGCGGCCTTTAAGCATAACATCGCGACGAGTGGCTCGCCCGACACCTCGGCCAAGAAAAGTCTAAGTCCATGGCAGCCCTCACGACACTCATGACCCGCTTTTGCGCGGGCGAGGACAGCTGGCTGGCTCGTGGTAGCATCATGCCAAGAAACTCCGGCACTTCAGATATCCACGACAGCAACGGCAAGCCATGGCGCAACAGACATAAGCGTTGGAACAATGGCGACAACACCGAAGACACGACAGTCAATGCCGGTTTCAGCGGCTCCAAGTCCAGTCAGCGGAAAAAGCCATTTAAAAGAAACAATCCGGGATCGTCCAGTCTGGACCGCATACTCGACCGCTCGACCGCATACTCGAACAAGCGGCAAAATTTGTGCCGCGCGTACACAATTACGCACTAAAATACCATGGGCATAGGCGGAGGCACGACGGTGATGCGGACCACAGTGTGGCTCAACCGTCACGAGACCCACATACCTTTATCATCTTCTTTTGTTTCAAGACCCTACTTTCGGGAAGCTCCCTCAAAGAACATGATCATCGGACTCATCAAGGGAAGGAAAAACCAAGGAGGCAAGAGGCTTTGCGTACAAGGGAATACCCAGGTGGTCTCTGTTAACGATCGTTATACCTGTTTTACATACCCACACGCAGCCTGCCCTTGGATAGGACATGTCAGATAGTCCTATTTTTGCTTATTGCATTACTTGTAAATATACGCTTTGACGTATTACTTCAATAACAATGGGAAAATATACATTATCAGCTTATTACTATTTTCTTAGTATTTTCCCTTGACTGCCTATTTAATACAAATCTCACCTGTACACTTTGGTACATTTAGTTCGCCAGGGACTTCATTGTGCCCCATAACACGGCAAGAAAAGTTCGAACACTTTCGATAGTGCGGCACCCCGAACTTATAGCATTATATGCATCAGCTCTGAATCATGTCTTGGGTCAATAGTTGGGTTTGCCCGGCTCCCTTGTTTTGGTGCCTTACATTCCGCTATATCGGCTAAGGCAGTGCAGGGAGAACTAATGCAATTGTGGCCTGGTTCTTTCGGATGAGCACCTCAGTAGAGAAAGCGAAAACTGACTGTCATGATGCGGCGAGAGCTGGTCGCTGTTCGAGAGGTCTTAAATCCTTAAAGATTTTTCTGCTTCAGGCGAGGAATCAGCCTTGCCTGATTTAGGCGTGTATAGCGCCCCAAGTTCGGCCTTCCGAAAACTAGGGGATTCGCCAAAATTTAAAATTGTAGACTTCTATGGCTAAGTGAGAGTGATAAAGCCGCATAGTCCGATTGCCTTGTTCGCTGCGCTAAACACCTCCTTAAAGGACCAAAAATTTGGATAAAGAGTGTTTGAGTTTACCACGAACACCCCAGTACTAGTTACATGGGGGCAGAAGCCGATGACTGGCCGACTTTCAGAATTTATAAACGGCCGCACAGAAGGTGATATTTTAAATCAAAAAGCGTTATATAACGCACACGAACTCATTTTAGTATTACAGGACGGCATGAGTACATACATTCACTCAAAAATTACATCCTTGGCACATTCATCAGCCACAAGGCGGGCACCTTTCATAACATCGTCATAATATTTCTCAGGGTGGCGATGCGCCTTGCCCTCCGGCGGTCCCTCCGTCACCAGCTTCTCTGCATCCATTTTGGCCCAGTGCACTTTCGCGCGGGCAAAGGCTCGGCGGGCACCCTCAATACAAACGGATCGCTTAATAACTTCAAGCCGCGGACAGGCATTTACCATCCACTTTATAAGTCCGAAGTAGCTGTCGGGCAGGGGCTCGCCAGGCCACAGCCGAACTATGAAGTCCTTCATGGCCAGTTCGGCCGCCTTGTGGAGTTCGACCAATTGCTTCAGTTGGTCACTCAAGGGCATCGAATGTTTGGCCCCGGCATACTGGGACCAGAACAACTTCTCCGTCGAGCTCCCCTCTTCGGCACGGTAGAACTCCGTGGCATCCGATATGCTGCGTGGTAGATCTGCGAATGCCCCTGGAGAGCTCCAAATTCGGGTAAGTAAAAGAAATGTCTCCTCCACATGCTTGATTTTCATAATGACTGACTTACCCGCCGCTATCTTCTTGGCCGCCTGAATTTCCTGGAGGGCCTTTTGGGCTTTGGCCTTGGCGTCTCTCGCGCTCTGGAGGGTCTTCCCAAGCTTGGACTCTTGCTCTTGAAGTCATGCTCCAAGGACTCGAATTTTTTGCCGAAGTCCTGGAGCTCTTGTTGTACTCGCTCACCCGAGCATCCTGTCTCTCACGCTCGATGCACTCCTTGGTCGCCTTGTCTTCGGCCTCGGACAGCGCTTTCTTCAGGACCGCCACTTCGGTCGTGGCCCCTATTAAAATTCATGATGCTTCTATTAGCATCCATGATTTTTTTCCTTTATATGACATATGGACGGGGTATCACTTACCTTTGTTCTCCTGGAGCTGCCTCTTCACGAGGCCGAGCTCTTCTTTGGCCCGCCCTAGGTCCCGCTTCAGTCCGACGACCTCCGCAGTGCGGGCGGCAGCGGCCAACAGCGACGCCTGCTTATTCACATAGAAATTTTCTGTTAGACTCCTGCGGATAATAATTGACCCTCCATTTGGCTTTTCTTTCTGAACACCAAATAGAGTATCAGAGGCTACTGTCTATAAGGTGATATTTTCTTACACTTTTGTTACTTACCTCAAAGCCTGTTAGGAGGCTGGCGCAGGCTTCGGTCAATCCGCTTTTGGCGGACCGAACCTTCTCAATCACCGTACTCATAAGAGTACGGTGCTCTTCGTCGATGGAAGCGCCGCAAAGCACTTCCAGCAAATTATCCGATGCCTCCGGCTGGACAGAGGTCATCGGCACTGACGGCTCGCCCTCCTTAGTGAGGGGTTGCCTACTTGAGTCCGGAACCATTGGAGGCTCCGGCGCAGTATCCGGCTGGGAGCCAGACTTGTTGCGGCTCCTGTCAGCACAATCCATGGGGATCTTACCCCCCCCTGTGCCCGGCGTCTGGGATTTTGCCTTGGGGCATCTCTAGAACCGTGGCCCCCTGTTCCGGTATCCTTTGGGACAACACCTCGGTGTCATCTGTGGGCCGTGGGGAGGTGGCCGTCGGGAGTGAATAGCTATTCATCTCTGATTCACTCAAGGACCCATCCGAAGAGGATACCTCGAGGTGGGACCTGGCCAGACTGCACATGTGAGCTCGGCGTTATAACAAACGATGAAGCTCATACGCATTAGACGTACTATGGAGTACGGATACTTATGATTTCGCCAGGGGCTAAGGCCCTAGGCAACCACTCCTCGTCGCTGTAGGCGGCCGTGGTGGAGTAGTCCGAAATGGATGTCTTTCCCTTCTTAGGCATCCTAGCCTTCCCCTGTGGGGCGTCTTTTCTCATCTTCTCCTCCCCGGTGCAGGGAGGGGGGATTTCTTGTTCCTCCCTGCCTTCGTGGGAGGAATCTGCCTCGTTGTCCTCGGATGACGAGTCTATTACGGCCCGATGCCGGAGACCTTTCCTGGTCCCCGTGGCCGCCTTCTTGGCCTTCTTCTCTAGCACCTCATAAGGCGCCGGAACCAGCATCTCCGTCGGAAGTGTGGTTGCTGGATCCTCAGGTAGCAAAGTCAGACAGTCGATTCGCTCCGTCATCGCCACATAGTCCTGTTTAGTCAGCATGGTGGCTTAAAATCCTCCCATAAATATACTGGGAAAGGCACATCTTGTGATATTTAGAGAGCTTATAGGATTGGCGGGGCGCTTTGCGCTGAGTTCGCGGTCCTCGGAAGTGGGAGGAGGTACTTCGGCAGCTTTGAACAGCACCTTCTAGACGTCTTTATGCGTCGTGTTGAAGAGCTCTCGCAGCATCTGGTGTTCGGTCGGATCAAACTCCCACATATTGAATGCCCGTCATTGACACGGGAGGATCCGGCGGAAGAGCATGACCTGGACCATGCTGACAAGCTTGATCTTATTGTCTATCATATTTTTGATGCAGTTTTGGAGTCTGGTCAGCTCCGCAGGTACATCCCAGGCCAAGCCCTTCTTTTCCCAGGAGGTGAGCTTCATGGGGATGCCGGATCAAAATTCGGGGGCCGCCGCCTAGTTGGCATCGCGCGGCTCGGTGATGTAGAACCACCCCGATTGCCACCCCTTCACCGTCTCCACGAAGGAGCCTTCAAGCCAGGTAATGTTGGGCATCTTGCCCACCATGGCGCCTCTGCACTCCGCTTGCTAGCCGCTCACTATCTTCAGCTTCACGTTGAAGATCTTTAGCCACAGGCCAAAGTGGGGCTTGATGTGGAGAAAGGCCTCGCACACGACGATAAACGCCGAGATGTTGAGGACGAAATTTGGGGCCAGATCATGAAAATCTAACCCATAGTAAAATATGATCCCACTGACAAACGACTGAAGTGGAAAACCCAGTCCGCGGATGAAATGATAGAGGAACACTACTCTTTCCCGAGGTTTGGGAGTGGGGGTGATCTGCCCCTCCGCCGGAAGCCTGAGCGCGATGTTTGCGGCCAGGTATCCGGCCTCCCGAAGCTTCGTAATGTCCTCCTCCATGACGGAGGAGGCCATCCACTTGCCTCCCGCTCCGGACATGTCCTGAATGGCTTTACGGAGAAGGTGATAACTTGGGCGCTCGAGCTCGAGGGTGCGATAATAGATGAGTAAAGGAGGAAGAAGGCGTGGGTGAAAACGGGGAATCCTTATCTCTTTATAAAGGCGGTAGAAACTGTGCGCTTCCCCACTTGCCTGCTAAAATCGCTTATTTTCCAAGCGCCATGATTGATGGCGCGGTTGGGTTACCCATACCCGTATTGATGAGAATCCCGCAATAAGGGGACACGATCTCTTCTTCGACAAGACGTACCAAGGAAGCCACCTCGCAAAGTGTGCGGTAGCTGGTTGTGAAAAACGGATCGAACAATTACCGGGCCATGGCGTGATGTCACTCCATGAAAAGTTCTCAGCATATTAGATTTGTGGAATATTGTTCTCTCTATGGTGGTATGTGAAATTTGCTCTTCAGAGCCGGACAAGATCCTTGTGTTCAAAATCTTCTATGGAGTATTCGGAGATGGAACCCGCCTTGCAATGCCGAAGACAATCTGCACGCCGGACTCATCGTCAGTGAAGCTTGGTTCAGGGGCTACTGAGGGAGTCCTGGATTAGGGGGTATTCAGACAGTCGGAATATATACTATGGCCGGACTAATGGACTATGAAGGTACAAGACTGAAGACTACGTCCCGTGTCCGAATGGGACTCTCCTTTGCGTGGAAGGAAAGCTTGGTGGTTCGGATGTATAGATCTCCTTCTTTGTAACCGAATCTGTGTAACCCTAGCCCCCTCGATGTCTATATAAACCGGAGGGTTTAGTTCGTAGGACAAGGACGAGCATAATCATAGGCTAGCTTCTAGGGTTTAGCCTCTACTATCTCGTGGTAGATCAACTCTTGTAATACTCATATCATCAAGATCAATCAAGCAGGAAGTAGGGTATTACCTCCATCGAGAGGGCCCGAACCTGGGTAAACATCATGTCCCCAGCCTCCTATTACCATTAGCCTTAGACGCACAGTTCGGGACCCCCTACCCGAGATCCGCCGGTTTTGACACCGACACCCGCCGTCGTCGCTGTCGAGGCCGAGTCCGGCCGGGGCACGCCTCCCAAGGCCAACCCCGACCCGGCGCCCCCTTCCCCAAGCTAGACCCCCCCCTCATAAATAGCCCCACCGCCACCGCCTCCACCCCACCCCGAGTCATAGCCGCCGCTGCCACAACCGCCGCCGCCCGCCGCTGCAGCCTCGCCGCCGCCGCAGCTGCCGCCGTGCCACGCCGTGCCGCTGTCGCCTCCTGCCCCTGCCCTGCCTTACCTCCCCGGAGGTACCCGAAGCCGCTTCCACCGTTCGTCGTTTTTTCGAGAAAAAACCGATTCGTTTTTTTAAAACATAGTTTTTTTTAGAGTTAGATCGGTTTGGTTTTTCCGGTTTAGTTGTTTAGCGAGCGTCCGCTCGTTCGTTCGTTTTAACGAACGTTGTTCACTCATTAACCGCAGACAGCGAACATTCGTTGGTTAGCCTGTTCGCCAGTTTTCCTTTTTCCAGGGTTTTCCGCGATTATTTTCGATCGCGATTTCAGCAAGGATCTTAGTTTTAGTTTATCTTTTCGCTCGTTTATCGGAATCAGGCGATTCAAGTGCCTAGATCTTTATTTCGAAGCCCTCTTCCTGTTTAGCCAACTTAAACGAGATTTTGGTACTGTAAAATTTGATCTAAGTCCAAACTTGTAATTGGGTCTTGTTTCTTTCGCAGTTTGAGTTTCGTTGCTTCGTTCGATTTGATTCTTTTTGCAAACCGGAGTTCTTAGGTTGAAATTTCTGGTTAGATCTCTTATTTGAGTTTTACCCATGCTTCTAGTTGTTTGCTTATTGTATGCTTGTTTGTTTGTGATAGAGTACCCGGAGTGCGAAGCGTGCTACTACGAGTCTCTAGGTTTCACAGATCATCAGCAAGGCAAGTAACACTTTGATCATACCTCTTTACTACCCAGTTTACTGCATTAGATCAATCCTCACACATTGGATGATTAGGATCTGATTAATATGTGGGTTTTGGGAAGTAGATGAGGTAGTACCTATTCACCTGTTTATTTATCAAACCTTTGGGAGTTACTTCTACGTACTGCTTATATTGCTATGCTATGCTAGTAGATATGGATTGGGTGAGTGTACCCATGACAGATGTGAGTATTATTAATTAATGGTTAACTTAAGGTGGAAACTTAAGTACACATCTGGGTGCATTGAGGCACCTGGGGAACCCAGTGTTGCCTATTTTTTTGGATATCCTGGGGTTTACTGTGTGATTATCCTATGGACCGTCACCCAGGCCCAAAGGGATCATAAGATTGTTCATGCTAGAAACTTCCGTGTGCAGCCACAAGCTATTATCGGCTCTAGAATAGTTGAGTAAGTTGTGTGACCTTCTTCAGTGGTAGACTAGCAGCTGTAGGGGATGTAGGTTGGTACTGTCTACACAGAGTAAGGAGTTAATGCTTCTGAAAGACTGTGTCTCGGTCATCCGTTTCTCAAACACCATGTAGTGCAAGAAATCCAACGGAGGAGATCGAGTCTTGTGGGGAAAAGTGTGCAAACCTCTGCAGAGTGTACAAACTAATCATGGTTAGCCGTGTCCCCGGTTATGGACATCTTGAGTATCTGGTTCTTGGATTATCATGTTGATCTCATCACTCTTAATATAATTTGATTGGGTTTAATGATGATGCTTAATTGGGATTGAGTTGGGTGAACCTTCTCAATATTTAACAACCACCATGTTAGTTAAATAAAATTTATTCCTTTGTTGTAGGGGAAAATTGGCTTTATACAAAACTGTATCCATAGAGCTTTCCACCAGCCATATTGCATGTGGTGATAGCAATTACTTTGTTCATTACTCTATGTGTTACATTGCCTTGTTACTTCATTGGATCTTCCAAGAAGGCAAGTGTGATCGATTTATTATTGTAATTATTGATCCTACTCAGTACAAAATATTCTAAGTGAACATTAGATGTTTGATTGCTCAAGTACATGATGCATAAGCAAAAGATGGCATGATAGGAACCAATAGCCAGCATAGAAATATGAAGATCTCTCATAGGACTGACCCTTCTCTTTGTTGTTGCCTCATGTAACCCGTCCTTGGAGATTTTGCTATACAGGTTGGTCATACTAGGTGATTAACTGAGTCTATTGTTGTAAATAATTAAATATTCATTACCACCATTACATAATTTGCCTTTTCTTGTATGATCAAACAGCATTTCAGAACCAAGACTTGATGGACTGATCAGTATAAAATAATTATGATTTACACATGTAGTTTGCTAGAGCTAGATGAAAGTATATGGATTGATTCACAAAGACTAGCACTGGCATTATAAGGTGAAAGAAACCAAATTTGCTGTCTATATAACAAAATTCAGTTACATGCGTTTGATACTGAAGCTGAGAGAGTATGTACAGTGTTTGTCATAAACACAGTTTTAGTGACATTTCTACGGCCGAAAATTTCGGTCAACTTTCAGAAAGAAGATAGAATTTTTTGGGGATAACTGAGGATGCAATTCCAGAATTGATACTTCCAATTTTTTTCTTGCAAAATGAGCTTTTTAGTGCATCAAATCCATGGTTCCTCATGAACAACCCCAATATAAATAGAGAGGGAAAAGACAAAAAAATCAGGATGCATGCATCATCCGTGACCTAAATCAGTTTTAAGAAGAATCATGGATGCTCGTCCATACGTGGCGCTCCCACCGCGACCTTCTCGCGTGTGACGGGATACTCCGGAGGGAGGCGCCTGCACCTCACCGGAGTGAGCTCTCAGGCTGCCGCCGTTGCGTCTACCTGCGCCTAACAGGATCTTCCATGGAAGTCCACACCCTTGCCGGACTGGGACTCGTATAGAGGCGCTTCCTCACGTCGGACCGGCCGGCCGAGCGACGACCCTGCAGTAATTTTATGGCGCAAACTTTTCTAAGACGTAATATTACTTTACATGCAACCAAATCTTACCTCACATCCGCAGCCAGGTTCAGTATAGCATTTTTTCTGTTTCGGGGAGGAGCTCTGGCGACGCCCAGGGCAACTCGCTCGTGACGGGAATGGCGGCGGCGCCAGCCCTGGCGCTCGTCGGGACAGGCCGCGAGGAGCGGCGGAGGTTGGATTGCCACCTCGGCGACGAGTGGAGCATCTTTAGGAGGCGGGGAAGGGAGATCCTTCGGAGAGCGCAGGATCCAGAGGGCTGTGTGCGGCGTCTTCGGCAGAGGATGCAAGGCTTCTTCAATTTAGATCGAGAGGATTCTCAATTGAAGGAAGGGAGAGCTACGGCGACGATTGAGGCGGTCTCACCGGATTTATTTCTGGAGTTATGCCTGAGGGGATTAATAACACAACTATTGTTCTCATCCCGAAAAGTAAGAACCCTCAATCTATTAAGGATTTTAGGCCGATCAGCTTGTGCAATGTTATCTACAAGATTATTTCCAAATGCCTTGTTAACAGACTGAGGCTTCTCCTTAATGGTATGATTTCCCCTACTCAAAGTGCGTTTATTCCGGGAAGATTAATTTCTGACAATGCTCACATAGCCTTTGAATGTATGCATTCGTTGAGTACGCTTAAAGATTTAAGAGGGGAATTTTGTGTGTATAAGTTGGATTTGGCAAAAGCTTATGATCGTGTAGACTGGCATTTCTTGCAATGTATGATGGGGGCTTTGGGTTTTGCACCGAGGTGGATAAATTGGATTATGTCGTGTGTTACAATGGTGAAATTTGTCGTCCGCTTCAATGGACAGTTGCTGGAGTCTTTTTCACCTTCTAGGGGACTTAGGCAGGGGGACCCTTTATCTGCGTACTTGTTTCTTTTTGTTGCTGAGGCACTTTCTTTGCTGCTTAATGATGCTTCCGCGAGACGATCTCTTCAGGAGTTTCATTTGAATAGACATGCTCCAGGTATTTCCCACTTGTCGTTTGCGGACGACAGTATGTTATTTTTCAAAGGCTCCATTGATCAAGCAATTGTCATTAAAAATATTTTGACAAAGTACGAGAAAGGGACTAGGCAGTTATTAAGTCCTGATAAATGTTCCATGATGTTTGGAAAAAAGTGCAGTTTGGAGAATCAAGTGGCTATTATGGTAATCTTAAAGATTACGGTCGAGGGGTTCGAAGATAAATATCTTGGACTTCCGGTTCCTGAGGGAAGAATGAAAGCTGGTAAGTTTCAATCTACTAAAGATAAGGTTTTGAAAAGGCTCTCTGACTGGATAGAGAAATACGCTTCGTGTGGGGTGAAAGAAGACTTAATAAAATCAGTTATTCAAGCTCTACCTATGTATGCTATGGGTATTTTTAAGTTCCCGGCTTCCCTTTGTGAGGAGTTAACACAGATTATCAGGAATTTTTGGTGGGGAGATGAGGAAGATCGAAGAAAAACACATTGGTTAGCTTGGGACAAATTGACTAGGTCTAAAGGTAAGGGAGGTATGGGATTCCAGGATCTCAGATTATTTAAATAAGCCCTCTTAGCCAAACAAGCGTGGAGGTTATTGGTTCATCCGGATTCGTTGTGTGCTAAGCTGATGAAGGCAAAGTATTACCCTCATGGACATATTCTAGATACAGTGTTTCCTCAGTCTGCGTCGGTGACTTGGCAGGGTATTATGCATGGTCTGGAATTGCAAAAGAATGGTGTCATTTGGCGGGTGGGAGATGGATCTAGCATTAATATTTGGAGGGATAATTGGTTACCCAGGAACACTGGACTTAAAATTTCAGCTAAAAGGCACAATACTAGATTGAAGTGGGTCTCTGATTTGTTCTTGAGTGGGAGAAAGGCATGGGATGAAAATTTGATCAAGTATCTTTTCTATCCCCATGATGCAGAGGAGGTTCTTAAGATTCGTATTCATGCTTATGGGGATGGGGATTTTATTGCATGGCACTATGAGAATAACGGTATATTTTTCGTTAAAAGTGCGTACAATCTAGCACTTAAGTTGAAGGATAGTCAAGATAAATTGGGTCAATCTAGTGGTGATCCATGCGGAGAAAGAAGACTCTGGAATTTAATATGGAAGGCTAATATCCCTCAAAAGATAAGAATTTTTGCTTGGAGGGACGTGACCGATAGCTTGGCGGTCCAGACCAATAGAGTTAAGCACCATCAGATTACTTCAGGTATGTGCTCTATTTGCGGAGTAGAAGAGGAAAGCACGTTTCATGCCCTAGTTATTTGTCCTAAGGCTCGTGCACTGCGACTGGCCTTGAGAGAATCGTGGAATATTCCTGATGAAGAGTGGTTCAAATTCTTGGGACCAGATTGGCTATTGATTTTGTTGGATCTTTTGAGCTTGCAACAGAGAGGGCAAGTTTTATTTCTGTTCTGGCGAGCATGGCACCTGAGAAATGATTTAATTTTTGGAAAAGGGAAGGAATCCATTGCTGCATCTGCAATTTTTATGGTAAACTATTGGTCTTCTTTTACGTCAGGTCACAACTCTGTTGAGGTTGTTACTAGTAACAAAGGTAAAGGGAAAGTGGGAGGTGCTACACCAGGTTTCGCAATTTCACAAGAACAGGTGGGATGGAAGCCTCCACCAGATGATTATATCAAGATCAATGTTGATGCCAGCTATGTGGAGAGTATTAGTGCGGCCAGTGTGGGGGTGGTTGTTAGGAACTCATCTGGTGAAGTTATTATTTCATCGTGGGACTTTCTGGGTCAGTGTTGCAGCGTGAACGAAGCTGAGCTACGTGCTTGTTTCTGGCAGGCCTTTATATAGGTATTACTCTTCACCAATCCATTATTTTGGAGACTGATTGTGCTTTTGTCCGTTCTTTCCTTGCAAATGAGAATCTTGACAGGTCTCTGCTTGTTGATCTGAAGAAAGAAGCCTTGAGTATATTGACGATGCTCAAGAATTTTAAAATTGCGAAAATTAATCGGCAGGCCAATAAGGTGGCGCACGAAATTGCGAAGTTTAGCTTTATAAATAAATCTGATGGGATTCTTCTTAATAGTGTTCCGCCCTGCGTGGCGAATTTTGTAATGAATGATTGTAACAACATTATTAATTAATTAAATAATATAGGGGGGTTTTTTCAAAAAAAAATCTTACCTCACATCCCATCTCTCATCGTGGCGCAAGACTAATTGTAAAGACTCGTAAGTTTACCTCACTAACCTTCTGTTCTTGCCGTGGATGCAGACTGTTACACTGGGTACATGGGCAGGCTAGGGTGAGAAATTACTATTCCTCACCCAGGGTGACGAATAGCGCGACCCTATATTATATATATATATATATATATATATATATATATATATATATATATATATATATATATATATAATATATATAGGGAAAATCCATCCTACCTTCCGGTGATAGTTACCCCACATGTCTCATATACTAGCATGTGGTACTATATATACTATTTTATTATTTTAAATATGTTTATATCTAAGATATTTCAAAACAAGTTACATGAAAAAATTGCATATGAGCCCATAATTTTTGTTATATTTGTGAAATACGTACATATTTGTACGTAAAAAAGAGCATACTCAAAAAATGGTACATACTACCTAAAAATTTGTATATATACTACCTAATCATTATTATATAATATATACTACACGTACATACTCTCGGTTTCGACAGATACTACATACAACATACAAAACGCAAGTGGTGGTAACTACCACTGCTTGTAGGAAACATTTGTCATATATATATATATATATATATATATATATATATATATATACATACTAGCAAAAATGCCCCTGCGTTGCAACGGGAGAAAAAAATACAGGTCTCTTACCTGTGTCATTAGTTATCATCGTTCTCAGCTTACTGATATATCACCACCTTAAAAAAAATATTTGAGCTAGTTATTCGAGTATTGGCTCAGCAAAGCAAAACTTTTGGAATAAATCACGACTACTAAAACTGAATTTTTACATCACAAAAAAGTATACCAGTATGTGCAGCTCAACATGCAAGATCAAATGCAGGCCACCAAAATCTGACTCGTGCAGCATGGCTAAGAGCAACTCTAGCAGACCCCGCAAAACGCCGGCCCGCAAAACGCGTTTGCAGTTCACGCAAAACCGCTTTTGCGGGCCGGCGAGGGCTAGCACTGATGCAGACCCCCCAAACGGACCCGTAAAAAAGTATATTCGCTGAATATGCTTTTCCCAGCTTTTGCTTGTGAATTATCAAACGCTTCCACTTCGATCTCCGCCAAGTCGTCCGCACAACCATGATCGTCCACGCCGCCCTTCGTTTCATTGTAGTCGAAAGGTTCGAAAGGGTCTTGATCAATGTCAACCGCGTTCGTATCCAACAAGTTCAGGAACTCGGCTGTTGCATTGTTCGAACCACCGCTATACCAAACGATGACAAGTCGTGAGCTATCGCAAAACAATGGCGAAAATGAAAGAGAACCACCAAAGTCCGAAGAGATATACCTTCAGGCCATTTCGTCGAACACCTCGCTCGCGGGTGGAGTGGCACCGTCGAACGGCATTGCCGGAGCACCACCTTGGGGGGATAGAGTGAGAGGTTGAAGAAGATTTGTTCCTTGAAGTCAGAACCTTCTTCCGCTTTACGCCTGCGACCTTGCCGGCCTTCTCCGTCGCTGGCCGGGATCGCACAGCGGCATTGGCGCCCGGAGCGCGGGCCATCGCAGCGGGGGCAGCCGGATTCCCGCCCTGCACAAGCACGTTGCCCTGCCGCTTGCAGGCAGGCGTGGCGTGTGCTTGGGCGACACCGGTGGGGCCTACATGGCCGGCGACGAGATTCGCCCGAGGGGAAGGGGCGTGCGCGACCTCGACGGTGACGGGGGACAACATGGGGTCGTCCATGGCGGCGAGGGACGGCCGGGGAGGAGCAGCCGAAGCTTTCGGAGGGGGGGCAATGGTGGCGGAGGGTGCGGGGAGCGGGAAAGGGGGCGCGGAAATGTCCCTCCCGCCAAATCTCGCGCCGGATGGGGGTTGCGCTCGGGTCGACCTCCCAGCCTGTGAAGATGGAGGTTGAGGGAGAAGATTTGCCGCCCCCCGCAAAAATTTTTGCGGGCTGGGGCGTTTTAAGGGGTCTGCTCGTGCAGAATTTTTGGCCCCAACCCGCAATTTGGCGGTTATTTTACGGTCCGGGGCATTTTGCGGGGTCTGCTAGAGTTGCTCTAACAATCCAAAGCTAACACTTGCTAATGGCCTTCTTGGCACGGCTGCTAGAATTGTAGGAGAAGAAACTGAAGGAAGTAGCACATTTGTGGCCAGTCGCCCAGGCGAGTAAAAACAGGAAGCAAAATTGTAGGGTAGCACATTTGCAACCGTGTTGTCTGCTTGCGTTGCACCTCAAGCAATGATGTTGAGCGATCAGCCGATCCAGCATATCGCGGCTGCCCATGCCACATGCCGAGCGGCACTGTCTGCGTTCCCGCCATGGCCCTCGAGCTTGCTCTGCCGCCCTCTCCCGCATGGGTCGCGCACTGCTGAGCATAGCGCCACCGTTGCTGCCTACTTCAGGCTCCCCTCCGACGTCCTCTGTCTAGCCCGTTGCCGCCGCCTCCAACAGCCGCTTGTGCCCCTGTCACGACCGGCCAGCTCCACCCCTTCATGACCTCTGGGCTCTTATATTGGCTGTCTCTCCCCTCCTCTGGGCTCTTCTCTCCTTCCTTTAGACCAGTTGTCCCTCGCAATATGAGGCATGTCTCGTCCTTGTGTTTTGCCTTCTTGTTTGATCTTGCAACTCGAGAATCCTATATAAATTGCTAAGAATTGATCTAAAAAAGTAGGGTGAGACTATTATTTACAAAAGGAGTCCAAACTTTAGCACATGATGCTACTATTTTTAGCGTCCCATAACAAAATTTAAATATTGGCCCACCTAACTTACGAAGCCGGTGACCACATACGAAACGTGAGGACGGCGTTTATTAGTACCACCTTGTTTATATTATGATTTTGTCTATACGAATCGTAAAAGTGTATTACGACTGAGCAAAAGCGTATTGTGATGGTGAACCCGACAAAGTCAATCCGTGTTTTATTATTACTAGCAAAAGGGCCCGTGTGTTGCAACGGGTAGGAAATAATAAAAATATGAGCGGCAACCTTAAGATTGAGGAACTTCAAATTCTAGACTTCACATTGGTTTTGGCAGTGTATGTTAAGTGGGAGCTAGACATTCCCATCGACTACATAGGCGTCTATAGTAACTTCCTCAACATTAAAATGATGTGCCGGTTTAGACTATCAAAAGTGCTCATAACGATAGAATGTGTGTGCGTGCGTTCATAAGAACGAATATATGTTCATGCGTACGAGCGTCTGCTTTTTGTACTATGTTTAAAAAAGGAAGTAATAAAAACGCGAACACATGTGTCTGCTAAAACCTTATATAGCACTACTATAGGCAAAAAAATCACCTTGTAAATAAAGAGTAGAGCAAAAATTGTTGAAGAACATCTAGAAGGTATGTCATCTCATTCATTGTTCACACTACATGTTTTATTTGATTTTATTACACTACAACTAACTTTAACAATGAGTGCGCCCAGTACTATTACGTGAGAAACTATATTTGAATACTACAGGCACTTCTACAACATAGACATGAATTTTTTTTTAAAATCAAGCTATCAACAAGGGAAAAGCCATATACATCGAATTTGTTTTGAGCAGCAACCAGCCAACCAGGCCTGGCCAATTAATGGAAACTTATACGTACAACATGAAGCACCTACTGAACCTTATAAAACAAACTTATAAAAGAAACACTACATGTTTTATTTGATTTTCTTACACTACAACTGACTTTAACAATGAGTGCGCCCAGTACTATTATGTGAAAAACTATATTTGAATACTACATGCACTTCTACAGCATAGACATGAAAAAAAATTCAAATCGAGCTATCGACAAGGAACCAAATACATCGAATTTGTTTTGAGCAGCAACCAGCCAACCAGGCAGGCCAACCGGCCAGTCCCACCTAAGGCCCCGCCAACCCCATAACCCTAGCTCGCAGCCCGATCACCACTTCCTCACCTCCTGCCTCGATAATGATCTTAAAGTGCAAATGGCAGCTGAAGAGAGCAACGTGAAGCTAACATCTTCCAAAATGATGGAAACTTATCGGTACAACATGAAGCACCTACTGAACCTTATAAAAGAAACTTATGATTTTTCATAGTGAGCTTAAGAACTTATAGAATATACAAAGATAAAATATGTGGATTGTAATAAAAACATATTGTAAAAAGCAATAACAATTTTTTTATTGTTACCTTTCATTTTGAGAGTGTGAATTTGTGGGTTGCAAAAAATGCAGAAGAAAAATAAGAAGCGCTGGGGATTTGATCCCTTGACCTGCAGTATCTAGGAGGTCGTCTCGGGCACGCGGCAGCCAGGCACGGCGAGGCGGCGGCTTCTGCACCAGCAGAGCAACGGCAGGCGTGCTGAAACGGTCCAGGGTGTGGCGCGCGAGTGCTATGTGGGCTCGGCTGGGCAGGAACCGTGGTGAGGCAAAGGTGCCGCTTGAACCTCGCAGGTCGACGCCCATGCAGCCGCTCGCCGCCACAGCTCCTTCGGAATCGCCAGATCCACCCGCCTCCGCTCAATTCCCGGTGCCGGCCCTCGCGAGCTGATCGAGACGAGTCGCCATGGACGGCCGCTGCGTCCGAGTTAACTGCGGGCGAGCGCGCGCATCTGACGCATACGGCCCCGCCTCCCCGCCACCCCTCAACTTCTCCTGCTCGGCCCGCCCCTCTTCTGCCGCTCCGCCCCAGCTGGAAAAAGGAAGCGGATGTGGATAAGAGGCAGGGGTCTGTTCGTAGAAAACGAAACGTTTTTTGACATCCAGTAAAAGAGGGATTGTGGGTTCAAATACTAAAAAGCAAAAGGGGTTTTCTAAAAAAGGCCACGACGGTGAACCTGGAGACCCAATCCGTGCTTTATTATATATATATATATATATATATATATGTGTGTGTGTGTGTGTGTGTGTGTGTGTGTGTGTGTGTGTGTGTGTGTGTGTGTGTGTGTGTGTGTGTGTGTGTGTGTGTGTGTGTGTGTGTTGGAGGGGAGGAGAGGCAGCCAGGGGCGCCCCAAGTAGGTCGAATCCTACTTGGGGTCTTCCCCAATTCGGCCTCCCCCCTTCCTTAATTGTCGGAGAAGAAAAGGGAAGGGGAAAGAGAGAAGGAAGGGGGGCGAACCCCCTCTTTTCCTTCTCCTATTCGGCATACTTCCATAGGGGGCCACTCCTTGTGGGCTGGTGTACTCCCCTCTTATGTCCCATATGGCCCATATCTTCTCCACGGGGTTTCCGGTAACCCCTCCGGTACTCCGATATGTACCCGGTACCCTCTGGAACACTTCTGGTGTCCGTATACCATCATCCTATATATCAATCTTTACCTCTCGACCATTTCGAGACTCCTCGTCATGTCCGTGATCTCATCTGGGACTCCGAACAACATTCGGCCACCAAGTCACATAACTCATATAATACAATGTCGTTATCGAACACTAAGCGTGCGTACCCTACGGGTTCGAGAACTATGTAGACATGACTGAGACACCTCTCTTGTCAATAACCAATAGCAGAACCTGGATGCTCATATTGGCTCCCACTTATTCCACGAAGACCTTTATAGGTCGAACTATTATGACAACATACGTTATTCCCTTTGTCATCAGTATGTTACTTGCCCGAGATTCGATCGTAGGTATCTTCATACCTAGTTATATCTCGTTACCGGCAAGTCTCTTTACTCGTTCCACAATACATCATCCTGCAACTAACTCATTAGTCACTTTGCTTGCAAGGCTTCTTATGATGTGTATTCCAAGAGGGCCCAGAGATACCTCTCCGATACTCGGATTGACAAATCCTAATCTCGATCTATGCCAACCCAGCAAACACCTTAGGAGATACCTACAGAGCATCTTTATAATCACCCAGTTATGTTGTGACGTTTGTTAGCAGACAAGGCATTCCTTCGGTATTCGGGAGTTGCATAATCTCATAGTCGAAGGAATATGTAGTTGAAGCAATAACAATAAAAGTGAGCGATCATAATGCTAAGCTAATGAATGGGTCTTGTCCATCACATCATTCTCCTAATGATGTGACCCTATTTATCAAATGACAACACATGTCTATGGTTAGGAAACTTAACCATCTTTGATCAACGAGCTAGTCTAGTAGAGGCTTACTAGGGACACAATATTTTGTCTATGTATCCACACATGTATCAAGTTTCTGGTTAATACAATTCTAGCATGAATAATAAACATTTATCATGAAATAAGGAAATATAAAATAACAACTTTATTATTGCCTCTATGGCATATTTCCTTCAATATGTCAGAAAATAACGATACCAGCCGCGTGCTTGAACACTCATCGGATCACATACATCGATATATATTATTTCCAATAAGTCATTGGCTCGCTCCATTGTTCCGGAGAACAGAGTTTTAGTCATCTTGCCCATGAGGCATGGTTCGCAAGTATCAAATGAGTCATAATCAAGTGATTCCAAAAGCCCATCAACATGGAGTTTCTTCATGCACTTTACACCAATATGACCTAAATGGTACTACCACAAGTATGTTGCACTATCATTATCAACTTTGCATGTTTTGGCATCTATATTATCAATATGTGTATCACTACGATCGAGATTCAATAAACCATTAACATTGGGTGCATGACCATAGAAGGTTTTATTCATGTAAACATAATAACAATTATTCTCTGTCTTGAATAACCATATCACAATAAACACGGTCCTACCTTGTTCATGCTCAACACAAATCCCAAATAACATTTATTTAGGTTCAACACTAATCCCGGAAGTATAGGGAGTGTGCGATGATGATCATATCAATCTTGGAAGCACTTCCAACACACATCGTCACTACACCCTCAACCAGTCGCCATTTATTTTGCATCTCCTGTTTTGAGTTACTAATCTTAGCAACAGAATAGGTACCAAATAACCAGGGGCAACTGCGAGGACTAGTAAGGTACACATCAATAATATGTATACCAAATATACCTTTGTTCACTTTGCCATCCTTCTTATCCGCCAAATATTTGGGCTAGTTCCGCTTCAAGTGACAATTTCCTTTGCAGTAGAAGCACTCAGTTTCAGGCTTAGGTCCAACTTTGTGCTTCTTCACAGGAGTGACAACTTGCTTTCCATTCTTCTTGAAGTTCCATGTCTTCCCCTTGCCCTTTTTTCTTGAAACTAGTGGCCTTGTTAACCATCATCACTTGATGCTCTTTCTTGATTTCTACCTTCGTCGATTTCAGCATCACAAAAAGCTCGAGAACCATTTTCGTCATCCCTTGCATATTATAGTTCATCACAAAGTTCTATTAACTTGGTGATAGTGACTAGAGAACTTTGTCAATCACTATCTTATCTGGAAGATTAACTCCCACTTGATTCAAGCGATTGTAGTACACAGACATTCGGAGCACATGTTCACGAGCTGAGCTATTCTCCTCCATATTGTAGGCAAAGTACTTGTGAGAGGTCTCGTGCCACTCGACATGGGCATGAGTCTGAAATACCAATTTCGGCTCTTGGAACATCTCATATGCTCTATGGCTTTCAAAATGTTTTTGAAGTCTCGGTTCTAAGCCGTAAAGCATGGTGCACTAAACTATCAAGTAGTCATCATATCGAGCTTGGCAGATGTTCTTAGCATCCCTATCTGCTCCTACAATAGGTATGTCACCTAGCGGTGCATCAAGGACATAATTCTTTTGTGAAGCAATGGGGATAATCCTCAGATCATGGACCCAGTCCGCATCATTGCTACTATCATCTTTCAACTTAGTTTTATCTAGGAACATATCAAAAAACATAGGGGAGTAACAACGTGAGATATTGATCTACAACATAATTTGCAAATACTATCAGGACTAAGTTCATGATAAATTAAAGTTCAATTAATCAAATTACTTAAGAACTCCAACTTAAACTGACATCCCTCAAGTCATCTATGTGTAACGTGATCCAAATCAACTAACCCATGTTCTATCATCACGTGAGATGGGGTAGTCATCAATGGTGAACATCTCTATGTTGATCATATCTACTATATGATGCACGTTTGATCTTTCAATCTCAAGTGTTCCGAGGCCATGTCTCTACATGCTAGGCTCGTCAAGTTTAAGCCAAGTATTCTGCATGTGCAAAACTGTCTTGCACCCGTTGTATGTGAATGTAGAGCCTATCACACCTGATCATCATCTGGTGTCTCAGCACGAAGAACTGTCGCAATGGTGCATACTCAGAGAGAAAGCGTATGCCTTGAAATTTAGTTAAGGGATCATCTTATAATGCTACCGCCGTACTAAGCAAAATAAGATGCATAAAAGATAAACATCACAAGTACTTGTAATTGGTTCTTGTTTTTTTCGCAGTTTGAGTTTCGTTGCTTCGTTCGATTTGATTCTTTTTGCAAACCGGAGTTCTTAGGTTGAACTTTTTGGTTAGATCTCTTATTTTAGTTTTACCCATGCTTCTAGTTGTTTGCTTATTGTATGCTTGTTTGTTTGCGATAGAGTACCCGGAGTGCGAAGCGTGCTACTACGAGTCTCTAGGTTTCACAGATCATCAGCAAGGCAAGTAACACTTTGATCATACCTCTTTACTACCCAGTTTTACTGCATTAAATCAATCCTCACACATTGCATGATTAGGATCCACTAGTGCAGAACCGGGCAATAGCACCGGTTCGTAAGGCCCTTTAGTGCCGGTTCCATAACCGGCACTAAAGTGTGGGCACTAAAGCCCCCCCCCCTTTAGTACCGATTCAGCACGAACCGGTGCTAAAGGGAAACCACATGGCACGAGCCAGCTCCAGGGGCCTGGAGCCCTTTAGTACCGGTTGGTAAGACCAACCGGTACTATAAGGTTTGGGGGGTTTTAGTTTTATGATTTCTTTTTCATTTAACTTTGTGTTTCCATTTTAATTCTTTTTCGTTTGCTGGTATTTTATGATACTACACATTGTACACGTTATATATATATATATATATAGAATTTCTAGTAGAACCAATCATGCATATATATATCATCAATGTCTCACAAACCATCATATTAATTAATTCACACATACACACATGTATAGCTATATACAATTTCTCCTACATATGAATGTTGCCTTCGGAGCCAGTGGCATTATAGCCTAATTGGTGCCTTCGGAGCACGATGACAATTGGAAGTGGTTTTCATGGGGGCGGTAGCGGGTAATAGTATTCTCCCTTCGGATTTATGAAGTGCTTCTACGCGCTCCGTTTCTAGGAGCTTCGCCCGCACCTCTCTGAACTGTTAAGAAGGAGATCAATATGCATGTGTATTAGTTGTGTGACAAGATATCGATAATGGTGTAAAAATTGTGAATAGTGTTTTGACAAGCGTACCCATTCCTGTCTTTGAGATCTGCTCCTTTCGGACGCCATCATGCGAATGTTCTCGCAAACGCAGAATGCACACAGATCAGTCCCCTGTGCCTGCTTCAGGGCCTTTACGAGAATGGAATTTGATCAGATAATAATTAATCAAGCATGATAATTAAAGAGATGGCAGCTAGCTAGCTAGCTAGTACTACTTAACTACTTACCTTGGGTCTTCCCCATTTAAGCTTTTCTTTCCATTCGCCGTCCGTGACCCTGATGAACCTTGCCCAAGCCCTGCCCGCCGAAAAAGAAAATGAATAAAGGGGTTATTAAATAGTTCATATCATGAAATGACGAACTAAATAGGCCGAGATATATAGTTAATAATGATTAAAATTACCTGTTGACTATCCCAAACAAGATGTTATAGTCAGTTTTTTCTTTGAGTAGTGAGTCCAGTATTTCAACTATTCCGGCGTCAACTTTAATGATACACAAGACCCAGTGATATCTGCATGCACACACGTTTGCATGTCTTAATAAAGCGGGCATATGTAAGGAAAAACATGTAGCTAGCTAGTAGGCAAAAACAGAGAATTTGTAGTACAAGACAGTGTGACTCACTGGAAGTTGTAAGGAAGTAGTATATCTTCATTGTATTTGAGGCGCTTCAAGAACTCTAGCATGTTGTCCTCTATGGCCTTTTGATGATGTTCATCTATTTTCCATGTGTATTCATTAACGGTGTTTGGGTTAATGAACCCAATGCCATAGCGTCCACCTTTTCTCATTTCATACATCTTCATCCTGCATATAATACCACAGAAAAGAATATAGTGAGGATAATTACAGGTAATGATAAGGATCACTACAGCTAGCTTGAGACTTAAATTACAGAAAGAAATCACTTACAGACAATAGCAACTGACGATAGATTTTTCGAGTGCGTCTTGATTGTATAACTGAAACAGTTCAGAATACTCAACGGACACAGCTTTCTCATGGTAGTAATGATCCTCCTTGACATTCACCATGAGGGACAATCGATCGGAAATCTTGATAATGTTCATGTACCATTGATGCCATTCATACATTCTCATTGGGAGGTTCTTGACCTTGTCTGGCTCGACCAAAGGTTGGCCCCAGACATATTTCTGTTTTATTTCATCCTCTCCAAGCACAGGCATGGGCTCGATCTCGAGGAGTTGTCCAACAGTGATTTTGAGAACTTCAGCCTGCATTATATGCTCCTCCGTTATTACCACATTGCCCACCTCAGGAACGTAAACTGTTTGCCCACAATAATATTGGGCGCGCATACTGTCACGTGTTGTTGGCACAACAAGCGAGGGGATCGATTGCGCCGCCTGTTCTCCTAGCTGGGGAATGGTTTTCCTGCATTTTTTGACAGTTGCTTCTTGTTTGCTCGATCCCGAGCTCGCCTCCTTACGTACACATGCTCGATTTAACTTCCTGATGTGGCGCTCATAGTCTGTGTCAACAGGCTCGGGAGCTGGTGGTTGAGCCATATGAATGAAGTGGTCAATCATTTCCTCAGGTACTTTCTCCCTTGGCGGCGTTGGCGGTTTTGGTGCAAAATGGGCTTCCACCTCGGACTTCGATATGGCTGCGATTTCCTCCTCGGACTTGTCATAAGCCCTCTGCGGAAGAGGCGTGAGGCTTGGATCATATTTATATCGCTTGCCTCCGCCTGTACTTCCTGTACTACCTCGACTCGTACCGCTACGCACCATAGCTGCGGGGTGTCTCTTCTGTGATTGTTGAGGCGGCGGAGACGGCTGACGGGGCTGACTTGGACGAGGAGGAGTGGCCGCCTGAAGCTGTGCCGGACTTGGAGGAGAAGTGGTCTGAGGTTGTGCCAGACTTGGAGGAGGAGTGGATGTCTGACGCTGTGGCGGACTTGGAGGAGGAGGAGTGGCCTGACACTTTGCCGGACTTGGAGGAGGAGTGGCCTGACACTTTGCCGGACTTGGTGGACTTGCAGGAGCGGGAGACTGCTGACTCGGTGGCGGACTTCGACGAGGAGTCGGCTGACGCGGTGTCGGTGGCCTTCGAATGATGATGCAATCCTTTTTCCATAGGATGATACGATGTTTGGCGTCTCCGAGAAAGCGCTCGTCGTCACCTCCAGGATAGTCAAGCTCTAGCTCCGAATATGGGTCCACCACCTCATCAACCAAGACACGAGTATAGCCCGCTGGAATCGGGTTGCAATGGAAGGTTGCCTCTGGGGGATTTGTAAAAGCAACGGCGTCCGCCACCTTCATGGATATGTTCTTCATTTTGACGTGTAGCTCACAGCTAGTGTTCTCCGTGATGTCATCCACAAGGTATCTACCCAGCATTGCGTCGTCCGGGGCGGAACCCACGCTGCTTCTCGGCATGGATGGGGCGGTGCTATCCAATGCTGGATCATTCGCTGGCTGCTGCAGCTGCTGAGACCCCCTTTGCTGGGTAAGTGAGTCGATCTGCTCCTACTGCCGCTGGAATTTGACTATCAATTCCGCTTGACTTGCTTCTAGGCCTTGAAGGCGTTCATAGTCCCGCTTCCTCTGCTCCTCCTCCATCTTCCTCTTCTTCTCCTCCGCAATCTTCTTTCTCGCACGGGTTCTGTAGTCGGTGTTCCAGTCTGAGAACCCCTCATACCACGGAATAGCGCCCTTGCCTCGTGTTCTTCCCGGGTGTTCAGGATTTCCCAGGGCACGCGTAAGCTCTTCGTTCCCTCTGTTGGGCTGGAACACCCCCGATCGTGCCTCTTCTATTGCAACAAGTATCGCATCGTCGGCTCCCTTCAGACTTGCCCTCGTCGAAACATTGCCTGTCTTCGGGTCCAACTCCCCCCCCCATGCGCATAGAACCAAGTCCTGACCCTGGGGGGCCAGCTCTTAGTAACCGGAGTGGCACCTGCATCCTCCATCTCTTTCTCAGACTTATCCCACTTAGGCATTGCCACCGCATAGCCACCTGGCCCCAGCTTATGGAACTTATCCTTTTTTTCGGCATTCTTCTTGTTTATTCTCGACCGTTCCTTAGCTAATTCCGAATCCTTGAATTTCACGAAATCGTCCCAATGAGCACGTTGGTTCTCTAGTGTTCCCTCGAATACTGGAGTCTTCCTTCCTCCCTTGACGTACTTGTCCCATTCACGATTCTTGTGGTTCTTGAATGCAACCGCCATCTTCCTAAGAGCAGCGTCCTTGACTTTCTGCACATCTGCTTCTGTGAAATGATCTGGTAGGGTGAAATGTTCCATGAGAGTATCCCAAAGCAGATCTTTTTGATTCTTGTCGACAAAAGTAACATCTGGACGTGGAGCAGCGTCCTCTTTGCCTTTTTGTCTTTTGTCTTTTGCTGGCTCTCTCCATTCTTGAAGGGAGATCGGGAGTTGGTCCTTCACAAGAACTCCGCACTGACGAACGAACTTGTCCGCAATCTTCTTAGGCGCTAATGGTTCGCCACTAGGTCTGATTGCCTCGATATTGTACTTTACGCCCTCCTTCAACTTTTTGTTCGGGCCTCGTTTCGTCCTTTTGCCTGAAGATTTGCTCGATCCGGATGGCTGAAAGAACAAAGATCGATTCGTTAATATATCTTCAAGTCATTTAAAACATGTGATGATCACCAGATACCTGCTTATATAAATATATATACCTCGCCGGTCTTTGTTGTTTCAGGATCAACATGTTCTTCGTCATCGTCATAATCGTAGTTCATGACTTCATCAATTCGGTCGTCGCGATCGAATATCATATCACCCTCTCCGGTGTTGTTTAGAAATTCGGAGCCGTCATAATCTTCTTCATTCTGATCATCATTTGGCCCGCGTATCATATCGAACATGGTCTGTTCTCCCTCTCTGTCGGTATTGTCTGCCATAGCTTTTATTTAACTAATTCAAAAGAAATATAAAACAATTTAGTATTCAAATTACATCGTCTCGAATAATAGATATAATCTCGAATACTTCGTCTAGAATAATAGATATAATCTCGAATACATCGTCTCGAATAATATATAATATTGAATAGTACATCACTGGCTAGCTAATTAAAGATCGAATACTACAGAAGAATCTAGGACACTCGCGGTTCCTGCGGCGCGGGCGGTGGACACCCAAAGAGAAGGAACCCTCACAGGATCATAGCTGAAGTGAGATCCCCGAAGATACTGCCAGGTATTGGAGAACCTGCCGCCCTCTAACGCAACCATGTAGCGATGGACGTGCTCGTCCTCCTCCCTGACACGGCGACGTACCACCTCCGGCGGGGCCGGGTCCCTCCGCACCGAAACTGGCCCACGCGAACGCCACCAAACGAGATCAGGGTCGACGACGGGACCCGGGGCCGGGTTCCTCATCAAGCGGCGCGCCCCTCCAGGCAGCACCTCCCAGTGCCAGCCCGGCGGAGCCCAGTCCCGGACATGGGTCGGCTGGACGTCGTCGCGGACGGGTCGACGGCGAGGATGCGGGCCGGGCATCGTCGAGAACAAATACTAGCTATATGCCCGCAAAAAGTAACATTTTTTTAATGATTGGATTTTGATAACTAAAATTTCTAACATTTCTATATAACACTAATTATGCTAATCTAAATAATCTAAATAACACTAAAATTTCTAACATTTCTAACATTTCTATATAACACTAATTTCTAACATTTCTATATAACACTAATTTCTAACTGATTAAACACTAATTATATCCATCTAACATGCATTCATACCTATATAATAGTGAAAAAATAATAATCTAAATAATCTAAACTAATTAAAATACAAAATACGTGTGTGTGTGTGTACTAATTAAACACTAATTATCTAAACTAATTAAACATACAAAATAATAATCTAAATACTCTAAACTAATTAAAGACTAATTATCTAAACTAATTAAACATGCTTGTGTGTGTGTGTACGGGCTCGGGGAGGGCTCGCAGCGGGCGACGGCGAGGCGACGGCGAGGCGAGGCGACGGCGAGGCGATGGCCGGGCGGCGACGGCGGGGACGGCACGACGGGGACGGGACGGCGCGACGGGGACGGGCCCGGGGCGGCGACGGGGATGGGGGCGGCGACGGAGACGAGCGGCGACGGAGACGATCGAGGGCGGCGGCGACGGAGACGGAGACGGAAACAGAGGAACGAACAGAGAGGGAAACTGAAATTTTTGTAGCCGTTGTATATATAGAAGCCACCTTTAGTACCGGGTGGATCCACCAACCGGTACTAAAGGCCGGTTTTGGCCAGGCCAAGCGGCGGGAAGCGACCCCCTTTAGTACCGGGTGGTGGAACAAACCGGTACTAAAGGCCCCCCCTTTAGTACCGGTTTATGCCACGACCCGGTACTAAAGGGGGTGCGCTGGCGCAGGTGCGGTGCGGCAAGTTTAGTCCCACCTCGCTAGCCGAGGGGCGACCGCACTGGTTTATAAACCCCCGTGCGGTCGCTCTCTCGAGCTCCTCTCCAAAGCAGGCTTACTGGGCCTACGTGTTCTTTGCAGCCCTGTGGGCCCACTTGGCCTTTGCGGGCCTGCATCCTGGCCCAACGACAGGTTGGGTTTCTAGTCGTATGCAGGCCGCTCTGGCCTAGTAGGCGGGCTTTTTTTATTTTATTTTTTGCTTTATTTATTTTTGTGTTGTTTTTTGTGTATTTAGAGTTTCTTTGTGAACATTTTTGTTTTAGGTACAAAAAATTACAAACTTTCTGTTAGGGCTTTTTTTATTATTTTTTTGCTTTATTTATTTTTGTGTTGTTTTTTGTGTATTTAGAGTTTCTTTGTGAACATTTTTGTTTTAGGTACAAAAAATTACAAACTTTCTGTTAGTGCCCGTAGTTTTCAAATTTGAATAGTTTAAATTTTGAATTATTTGAAATTAGTGTGAATCACTAGTTTGTGAATAACTTAACTTTAAAAATCAGTAAAGGCATGAAAGAATTTGTTTGCACATAAAATTTCTTCGCGTTTCAAATGCCAAAACACATAACTACCCTAACTATTACAGAGATTCCCCTCTCGGTGCGAAACACAGAAGAAAGTGATGATAGCTAGTGAAGCCGATCACATCCCAGATCTTTGGGTGTGAAACTTTTTCTTCGCGTGTGTCCCTTTGCGCCGTAACCATGGAAAATCTTCATCATTTAACGGGATGCTCGGGTCAATATTCACTGTGAATGGAGCAATTTCATCAAACTTTTCATAATCTTCTGACTTGTCTGTCTTGTCATCCACTCCCACGATGTTTCTCTTCCCAGAAAGAACTATGTGCCGCTTTGGCTCATCGTACGATGCATTCGCTTCCTTATCTTTTCTTTTTCTTGGCTTGGTAGACATGTCCTTCACATAGAAAACCTGTGCCACATCATTGGCTAGGACGAATGGTTCGTCTGCATACGCAAGATTGTTGAGATCCACTGTTGTCATTCCGTACTGCGGGTCTTCCGTTACCCCGCCTCGTGTCATATTGACCCATTTGCACCGAAACAAAGGGACCTTTAAACCACGTCGATAGTCAAGTTCCCATATGTCCTGTATATAACCATAATATGTTTCCTTTCCCGTCTTGGTTTCTGCATCAAAGCGGACACCACTGTTTTGGTTGGTGCTCTTCTTATCTTGGGCGATCGTGTAAAATGTATTACCATTTATCTCGTACCCTTTGAAAGTCATTATATTCGAAGATGGTAACTGGGACAGCAAGTACAGGTCATCTTCAATAGAGGTGTCATGCATGGTACGTGTCTGCAACCAGCTGGCGAAACTCCTGGTTTGTTCACGTGTAATCCAGTCATCAGACCGCTCCGGGTGTTTGGAGCGTAGCAAATTCTTGTGTTCATCCATATACGGAGCCACCAAGGCGGAATTCTGTAGAACTGTGTAGTGTGCTTCAGTGAGAGAATGTCCGTCCATACATATTATTTGTTCCCCTCCTAGCGTGCCTTTTCCATCCAGTCTGCCCTTATGCCGCGATTCAGGAACACCAATCGGCTTAAGGTCAGGAATAAAGTCAATACAAAACTCAATGACCTCCTCATTTTGATGGCCCTTGGAGATGCTTCCTTCTGGCCTAGCACGGTTATGAACATATTTCTTTAAGACTCCCATGAACCTCTCAAAGGGGAACATATTGTGTAGAAATACAGGACCCAAAACGTTAATCTCTTGGCACAGGTGAACTAGGACGTGTGTCATGATGTTGAAGAAGGATGGTGGGAACACCAACTCGAAACTGACAAGACATTGCACCAAATCATTCTGTAACCTTGGTATGATTTCTGGATCGATTACCTTCTGAGAGATTGCATTGAGAAATGCACATAGCTTCACAATGGCTAATCGAACGTTTTCCGGTAGAAGCCCCCTCAATGCAACCGGAAGCAGTTGCGTCATAATCACGTGGCAGTCATGAGACTTTAGGTTCTGGAACTTTTTCTCTGCCATGTTTATTATTCCCTTTATATTCGACGAGAAGCCAGACGGTACCTTAATACTGAGCAGGCATTCAAAGAAGATTTCCTTCTCTTCTTTGGTAAGAGCGTAGCTTGCATGACCCTGATGTATGCCGTCTTCTCCGTGCATACGTTGCTGGTCCTCCCGTGCCTCAGGTGTATCTTTTGTCTTCCCATACACGCCCAAGAAGCCAAGCAGGGTCACGCAAAGATTCTTCGTCACGTGCATCACGTCGATTGCGGAGCGGACCTCTAGGTCTTTCCAATATGGCAGGTCCCAAAATATAGATTTCTTCTTCCACATGGGTGCGCGTCCGTCAGCGTCCTTTGGAACAGATTGTCCGCCAGGACCCTTTCCAAATATCACCTTCAAATCCTTGACCATATCATGTACATCAGCACCAGTACGGTGGCGAGGCTTCGTCCGGTGATCCGCCTCACCTTTGAAATGCTTGCCTTTCTTTCTTACGGGATGCCTGCTCGGAAGAAATCGACGATGTCCCAGGTACACATTCTTCTTACAACTATTCAAATATATACTGTCGGTATCATCCAAACAGTGCGTGCATCCGTGGTATCCCTTGTTTGTCTGTCCTGAAAGGTTACTGAGAGCAGGCCAATCATTGATGGTCACGAACAGCAATGCCTTTAGGTCAAATTCTTCCTGTTTGTGCTCATCCCATGCACGTACACCTGTTCCATTCCACAGTTGTAAGAGTTCTTCAACTAATGGCCTTAGATACACATCAATGTCGTTGCCGGGTTGTTTAGGGCCTTGGATGAGCACTGGCATCATAATGAACTTCCGCTTCATGCACAACCAAGGAGGAAGGTTATACAAACATAGAGTCACAGGCCAGGTGCTATGGTTGCTGCTCTGCTCCCCAAAAGGATTAATGCCATCTGCGCTTAGACCAAACCATACGCTCCTTGCGTCATCTGCAAACTCCTTCCCGTACTTTCTTTCGATTTTTCTCCACTGCGACCCGTCAGCGGGTACTCTCAACTTTCCGTCTTTCTTACGGTCTTCTCTGTGCCATCGCATCGCCTTGGCATGCTCTTTGTTTTGGAACAAACGTTTCAACCGTGGTATTATAGGAGAATACCACATCACCTTGGCAGGAATCTTCTTCCTGGGGCGCTCGCCCTCGACATCACCATGCTCATCGCGGCTGATCTTATAGCGCAATGCACCACATACCGGGCAAGCGTTCAAATCCTCGTACTCACCGCGGTAGAGGATGCAATCATTAGGGCATGCATGTATCTTCTGCACCTCTAACCCTAGAGGGCAGACAGCCTTCTTTGCTTCGTACGTACTCTCGGGCAATTCGTTGTCCTTTGGAAGCATATCCTTTATCATTACCAGCAACTTTCCAAATCCCTTGTCAGATACACCATTCTCTGCCTTCCATTGCAGCAATTCCAGTGTGGTGCCCAGCTTTTTCTTGTCACCTACGCAATTCGGGTACAACAATTTTTTGTGATCCTCTAACATGCGCTGCAACTTCTTCTTCTCCAAATCACTTGCGCAGTTTCTCTTTGCATCGGCAATGGCCCGACCTAGATCATCAACGGGCTCATCTGATGCCTCTTCTTCAGCTTCTTCCCGCATTGCCGGCTCAGCTTCTTCCCGCATTACCGGCTCAGCTTCTTCCCCCATTGTTGTATCATCGTATTCAGGGAACCCATGGCCAGGATAGCTGTCGTCGTCCTCTTCTTCTTCATTGTCTTCCATCATAACCCCTCTTTCTCCGTGCTTGGTCCAAACATTATAGTGGGGCATGAAACCGGACTCAAACAGGTGGACGTGAATGGTTCTTGACGTAGAGTAATTGCGACCATTCTTACAGCCAGCACATGGACAAGGCATAAAACCATCCGCCCGCTTGTTTGCCTCAGCCGCAAGCAGAAAAGTATGCACGCCCTCAACGAACTGGGGAGAGCATCGGTCATCGTACATCCATTGCCGGCTCATCTTCATTACACAACACCGAATAGACCAAATTAATACAAGTTCATACATAAAGTTCATACAACACTTAAATGCAACAAACAAATAACTCTCTAGCTAAAGCATTTAAATGCAACAACAAATGCGATCAAGATCGCAACTAAGGTAACAATTGATCCAACAGCATAATGATACCAAGCCTCACTATCGATGGCATATTTTCTAATCTTTCTAATCTTCAAGCGCATTTTCTCCTTCTTGATCTTGTGATCATCGACGACATCGGCAACATGCAACTCCAATTCCATCTTCTCCCCCTCAATTCTTTTCAATTTTTCTTTCAAGTACTCGTTTTCTCTTTCAACTAAATTTAACCTCTCGACAATAGGGTCGGTTGGAATTTCCGGTTCACATACCTCCTAGATAAAAATATCTATGTCAACTTGATGGGCATAATTTGTCATAAACACGAAATGCAACAAATAGTTTTAAAAGAGAATATACCACATCCGAATCATAACAAGGACGAGGGCCGACGGGGACGGATATCAAAACCATGGCACTATGTATAACAAACAACGTACGGGTAAGATAATTATTATACGAGTAACTATATATCCAAATCACACAAACATCAATTTTTTATATAAAATTTCATGAACAAGAGGCTCACCACAAGGTGGTGCCGGCGACGGGACGGTGCGGGCGATCGACGGTGGTTACGACGGAGATTTAGAAGGCACTAAGTAAACCACACCTACATATGCAAACTAAGTGTTATTTTAACCTCAAATTGCATATAAATCAAATACTAGCACATATATATATTTCCTCCCAAATTACTAAACTCACAAATTAATAACTATATAAAGCATTGCAAGAGCTAATCTAGCAATGAGAGATGAAAGGACAAAGTTGCTAACCTTTGTGATCATTTGAATGGATGGGGGCCTTCAAATCTTGACAAATTTTGGGCAAAATGTGTGATGAGCTCGAGAGGAAGAGGGGAAGAACAGAGAGGAGAGGGGAAAGGGGAAGAACAGAGCGAGCTCGGGTGGACGAAGGGTTTATGTAGGACGACCTTTAGAACCGGTTCGTGCCAAGAACCGGTACTAAAGGTGCTGGAGGGGGCCCAGACTGACAACATCCTGCCACCACTCTCATTAGTACCGGTTCGTGGCACGAACCGGTGCTAAAGGTTAGCCACGAACCGGTACTAATGAGAGCGGCCCGGCTAGCCGTTGGAACCGGCACTAATGTATACATTAGTGCCGGCTCAAATACAAACCGGCACTAATGTGCTTCACGTTTGACCCTTTTTCTACTAGTGATCTGATTAATATGTGGGTTTTAGGAAGTAGATGAGGTAGTACCTATTCACCTGTTTATTTATGAAACCTTTGGGAGTTACTTCTACGTACTGCTTATATTGCTATGCTATGCTAGTAGACATGGATTGGGTGAGTGTACCCATGACAGATGTGAGTATTGTTAATTAATGGTTAACTTAAGGTGGAAACTTAAATACACATCTAGGTGCATTGAGGCACCTGGGGAACCTAGTGTTGCCTATTTTTTGGATATCCTGGGGTTTACTGTGTGATTATCCTATGGACCGTCACCCAGGCCCAAAGGGATCATAAGATTGTTCATGCTAGAAACTTCTGTGTGCAACCACAAGCTATTATCGGCTCTAGAATAGTTGAGTAAGTTGTGTGACCTTCTTCAGTGGTAGACTAGCGGATGTAGGGGATGTAGGTTGGTACTGTCTACACAGAGTAAGGAGTTAATGCTTCTGAAAGACTGTGTCTCGGTCATCCGTTTCTCAAACACCATTGTAGTGCGAGAAATCCAACGGAGGAGATCGAGTCTTGTGGGAAAAAGTGCGTAAACCTCTGCAGAGTGTACAAACTAATCATGGTTAGCCGTGTCCTCGGTTAAGGACATCTTGAGTATCTGGTTCTTGGATTATCATGTTGATCTCATCACTCTTAATATAATTTGATTGGGTTTAATGATGATGCTTAATTGGGATTGAGTTGGGTGAACCTTCTCAATATTTAACAACCACCATGTTAGTTAAATAAAATTTATTCCTTTGTTGTAGGGGAAAATTGGCTTTATGCAAAACTGTATCCATGGAGCTTTCCACCAGCCATATTGCATGTGGTGATAGCAATTACTTTGTTCATTACTCTATGTGTTACATTGCCTTGTTACTTCATTGGATCTTCCAAGAAGGCAAGTGTGATCGATTTATTATTGTAATTATTGATCCTACTCAGTACAAAATATTCTAAGTGAACATTAGATGTTTGATTACTCAAGTACATGATGCATAAGCAAAAGATGGCATGATAGGAACCAATAGCCAGCATAGAAATATGAAGATCTCTCATAGGACTGACCCTTCTCTTTGTTGTTTCCTCATGTAACCCGTCCTTGGAGATTTTGCTATACAGGTTGGTCATACTAGGTGATTAACTGAGTCTATTGTTGTAAATAATTAAATATTCATTACCTCCATTACATAATTTGCCTTTGCTTGTATGATCAAACAGCATTTCAGAACCAAGACTTGATGGACTGATCAGTATAAAATAATTATGATTTACACATGTAGTTTGCTAGAGCTAGGCGGGAGTATATAGATTGATTCACAAAGACTAGCACTGGCATTATAAGGTGAAAGAAACCAAATTTGCTGTCTATATAACAAAATTCAGTTACATGCGTTCGATACTGAAGCTGAGAGAGTATGTATAGTGTTTGTCATAAACACAGTTTTAGTGACATTTCTACGGCCGAAAATTTCGGTCAACTTTCAGAAAGAAGATAGAATTTTTTGGGGATAACCGAGGATGCAATTCCAGAATTGATACTTCCAATTTTTTTCTTGCAAAATGAGCTTTTTAGTGCATCAAATCCATGGTTCCTCATGAACAACCCCAATATAAATAGAGAGGGAAAAGACAAAAAAATCAGGATGCATGCATCATCTGTGACCTAAATCAGTTTTAAGAAGAATCATGGATGCTCGTCCATACGTGGCGCTCCCACCGCGGCCTTCTCGCGTGTGACGGGATACTCCGGAGGGAGGCGCCTGCACCTCGCCGGAGTGATCTCTCAGGCTGCCGCCGCGTCTACTTGCCGCCGTTGCGTCTACTTGCGCCTAACAGGATCTTCCATGGAAGTCCACACCCTTGCCGGACTGGGACTCGTATAGAGGCGCTTCCTCACGTCGGACCGGCCGGCCAAGCGACGACCCTGCAGTAATTTTATAGCGCAAACTTTTCTAAGACGTAATATTACTTTACATGCAACCAAATCTTACCTCACATCCGCAGCCAGGTTCAGTATAGCATTTTTTCTGTTTCGGGGAGGAGCTCTGGCGACACCTAGGGCGACTTGCTCGTGACAGGAATGGCGGCGGCGCCGGCCCTGGCGCTCGTCGGGTCAGGCCGCGAGGAGCGGCGGAGGTTGGATGGCCACCTCGGCGACGAGTGGAGCATCTTTAGGAGGCGGGGAAGGGAGATCCTTCGGAGAGCGCGGGATCCAAAGGGCTGTGTGCGGCGTCTTCGGCAGAGGATGCAAGGCTTCTTCAATTTAGATCGAGAGGATTCTCAATTGAAGGAAGGGAGAGCTACGGTGACGATTGAGGCGGTCTCACCGGATTTATTTCTGGAGTTATGCCTGAGGGGATTAATAACACAACTATTGTTCTCATCCCGAAAAGTAAGAACCCTCAATCTATTAAGGATTTCAGGCCGATCAGCTTGTGCAATGTTATCTACAAGATTATTTCCAAATGCCTTGTTAACAGACTGAGGCCGCTCCTTAATGGTATGATTTCCCCTACTCAAAGTGTGTTTATTCCGGGAAGATTAATTTCTGACAATGCTCTCATAGCCTTTGAATGTATGCATTCGTTGAGTACGCTTAAAGATTTAAGAGGGGAATTTTGTGCGTATAAGTTGGATTTGGCGAAAGCTTATGATCGTGTAGACTGGCATTTCTTGCAATGTATGATGGGGGCTTTGGGTTTTGCACCGAGGTGGATAAATTGGATTATGTCGTGTGTTACAACGGTGAAATTTGCCGCCCGCTTCAATGGACAGTTGCTGGAGTCTTTTTCACCTTCTAGGGGACTTAGGCAGGGGGACCCTTTATCTACGTACTTGTTTCTTTTTGTTGCTGGGGCACTTTCTTTGCTGCTTAATGATGCTTCAGCCAGACCATCTCTTCAGGAGTTTCATTTGAATAGACATGCTCCAGGTATTTCCCACTTGTTGTTTGCGGACGACAGTATGCTATTTTTCAAAGGCTCCATTGATCAAGCAATTGTCATTAAAAATATTTTGACAAAGTACGAGAAAGGGACTAGGCAGTTATTAAGTCCTGATAAATGTTCCATGATGTTTGGAAAAAAGTGCAGTTTGGAGAATCAAGTGGCTATTATGGTAATCTTAAAGATTACGGTCGAGGGGTTCGAAGATAAATATCTTGGACTTCCGGTTCCTGAGGGAAGAATGAAAGCTGGTAAGTTTCAATCTACTAAAGATAAGGTTTTGAAAAGGCTCTCTAACTGGATAGAGAAATACGCTTCGTGTGGGGTGAAAGAAGACTTAATAAAATCAGTTATTCAAGCTCTACCTGTGTATGCTATGGGTATTTTTAAGTTCCCGGCTTCCCTTTGTGAGGAGTTAACACAGATTATCAGGAATTTTTGGTGGGGAGATGAGGAAGATCGAAGAAAAACACATTGGTTAGCTTGGGACAAATTGACTAGGTCTAAAGGTAAGGGAGGTATGGGATTCCGGGATCTCAGATTATTTAACCAAGCCCTCTTAGCCAAACAAGCGTGGAGGTTATTGGTTCATCCGGATTCGTTGTGTGCTAAGCTGATGAAGGCAAAGTATTACCCTCATGGACATATTCTTGATACAGTGTTTCCGCAGTCTGCGTCGGTGACTTGGCGGGGTATTATGCATGGTCTGGAATTGCTTAAGAATGGTGTCATTTGGCGGGTGGGAGATGGATCTAGCATTAGTATTTGGAGGGATAATTGGTTACCCAGGAACACTGGACTTAAAATTTCAGCTAAAAGGCACAATACTAGATTGAAGTGGGTCTCTGATTTGTTCTTGAGTGAGAGAAAGGCATGGGATGAAAATTTGATCAAGTATCTTTTCTATCCCCATGATGTAGAGGAGGTTCTTAAGATTCGTATTCATGCTTATGGGGATGGGGATTTTATTGCGTGGCACTATGAGAATAACGGTATATTTTCCGTTAAAAGTGCGTACAATCTAGCACTTAAGTTGAAGGATAGTCAAGATAAATTGGGTCAATCTAGTGGTGATCCATGCGGAGAAAGAAGACTCTGTAATTTAATTTGGAAGGCTAATATCCCTCAAAAGATAAGAAATCTTGCTTGGAGGGCCGCGACCGATAGCTTGGCGGTCCAGACCAATAGAGTTAAGCACCATCAGATTACTTCAGGTATGTGCTCTATTTGCGGAGTAGAAGAGGAAAGCACGTTTCATGCCCTAGTTATTTGTCCTAAGGCTCGTGCACTGCGACTGGCCTTGAGAGAATCGTGGAATATTCCTGATGAAGAGTGGTTCAAATTCTCGGGACCAGATTGGCTATTGATTTTGTTGGATCTTTTGAGCTTGCAACAGAGAGGGCAAGTTTTATTTCTGTTCTGGCGAGCATGGCACCTGAGAAATGATTTAATTTTTGGAAAAGGGAAGGAATCCATTGCTGCATCTGCAATTTTTGTGGTAAACTATTGGTCTTCTTTTACGTCAGGTCACAACTCTGTTGAGGTTGTTACTAGTAACAAAGGTAAAGGGAAAGTGGGAGGTGCTACACCAGGTTTCGCAATTTCACAAGAACAGGTGGGATGGAAGCCTCCACCAGATGATTATATCAAGATCAATGTTGATGCCAGCTATGTGGAGAGTATTAGTGCGGCCAGTGTGGGGGTGGTTGTTAGGAACTCATCTGGTGAAGTTATTATTTCATCGTGGGACTTTCTGGGTCAGTGTTGCAGCGTAAACGAAGCTGAGCTACGTGCTTGTTTCTGGCAGGCCTTTATATAGGTATTACTCTTCACCAATCCATTATTTTGGAGACTGATTGTGCTTTTGTCCGTTCTTTCCTTGCAAATGAGAATCTTGACAGGTCTCTGCTCGTTGATCTGAAGAAAGAAGCCTTGAGTATATTGACGATGCTCAAGAATTTTAAAATTGCGAAAATTAATCGGCAGGCCAATAAGGTGGCGCACAAAATTGCGAAGTTTAGCTTTATAAATAAATCTGATGGGATTCTTCTTAATAGTGTTCCGCCCTGCATGGCGAATTTTGTAATGAATGATTGTAATAACATTATTAATTAATTAAATAATATAGGGGGGGTTTTCAAAAAAAAATCTTACCTCACATCCCATCTCTCATCGTGGCGCAAGACCAATTGTAAAGACTCGTAAGTTTACCTCACTAACCTTCTGTTCTTGCCGTGGATGCAGACTGTTACACTGGGTACATGGGCAGGCTAGGGTGAGAAATTACTATTCCTCACCCAGGGTGACGAACAGCGCGACCCTATATTATATATATATATATATATATATAGGGAAAATCCATCCTACCATCCGGTGGTAGTTACCCCACATGTCTCATATACTAGCATGTGGTACTATATATACTATTTTATTATTTTAAATATGTTTATATCTAAGATATTTCAAAACAAGTTACATGAAAAAATTGCATATGAGCCCATAGTTTTTGTTATATTTGTGAAATACGTACATATTTGTACGTAAAAAAGAGCATACTCAAAAAATGGTACATACTACCTAAAAATTTGTATATATACTACCTAATCATTATTATATACTATATACTACACGTACATACTCTCGGTTTCGACAGATACTACATACAACATACAAAACGCAAGTGGTGGTAACTACCACTGCTTGTAGGAAACATTTGTCATATATATATATATATATATATATATATATATATATATATATATATATATATACTAGCAAAAATGCCCCTGCGTTGCAACGGGAGAAAAAAATACAGGTCTCTTACCTGTGTCATTAGTTATCATTGTTCTCAGCTTACTGATATATCACCACCTTAAAAAAATATTTGAGCTAGTTATTCGAGTATTGGCTCAGCAAAGCAAAACTTTTGGAATAAATCGCGACTACTAAAACTGAATTTTTACATCGCAAAAAAGTATACCAGTATGTGCAGCTCAACATGCAAGATCAAATGTAGGCCACCAAAATCTGACTCGTGCAGCATGGCTAAGAGCAACTCTAGCAGACCCCGCAAAACGCCGGCCCGCATAACACGTTTGCAGTTCGCGCAAAACCGCTTTTGCGGGCCGGCAGGGCTAGCACTGATGCAGACCCCCCAAATGGACCCGTAAAAAAGTATATTCGCTGAATATGCTTTTCCCAGCTTTTGCTTGTGAATTCTCAAACGCTTCCACTTCGATCTCCGCCAAGTCGTCCGCACAACCATGATCGTCCACGCCGCCCTTCGTTTCATTGTAGTCGAAAGCTTCGAAAGGGTCTTGATCAATGTCAACCGCGTTCGTGTCCAACAAGTTCAGGAACTCGGCTGTTGCATTGTTCGAACCACCGCTATACCGAACAATGACAAGTCATGAGCTATCCCAAAACAATGGCGAAAATGAAAGAGAACCACCAAAGTCCGAAGAGATATACCTTCAGGCCATTTCGTCGAACACCTCGCTCGCGGGTGGAGTGGCACCGTCGAACGGCATTGCCGGAGCACCACCTTGTGGGGGATAGAGTGAGAGGTTGAAGAAGATTTGTTCCTTGAAGTCAGAACCTTCTTCGGCTTTACGCCTGCGACCTTGCCGGCCTTCTCCGTCGCCGGCCGGGATCGCACAGCGGCATTGGCGCCCGGAGCGCGGGCCATCGCGGCGGGGGCAGCCGGATTCCCGCCCTGCACAAGCACGTTGCCCTGCCGCTTGCAGGCAGGCGTGGCGTGTGCTTGGGCGACACCGGTGGGGCCTACATGGCCAGCGACGAGATTCGCCCGAGGGGAAGGGGCGTGCGCGACCTCGATGGTGACGGGGGATAACATGGGGTCGTCCATGGCGGCGAGGGACGGCCGGGGAGGAGCAGCCGGAGCTTTCGGAGGGGGGGCAATGGTGGCGGAGGGTGCGGGGAGCGGGAAAGGGGGCACGGAAATGTCCCTCCCGCCAAATCTCGCGCCGGATGGGGGTTGCGCTCGGGTCGACCTCCCAGCCCGTGAAGATGGAGGTTGAGGGAGAAGATTTGCCGCCCCCCGCAAAAAATTTTGCGAGCTGGGGCGTTTTAAGGGGTCTGCTCATGCAGAATTTTTGGCCCCAACCCGCAATTTGGCGGTTATTTTACGGTCCGGGGCATTTTACGGGGTCTGCTAGAGTTGCTCTAACAATCCAAAGCTAACACTTGCTAATGGCCTTCTTGGCACGGCTGCTAGAATTGTAGGAGAAGAAACTGAAGGAAGTAGCACATTTGTGGCCAGTCGCCCAGGCGAGTAAAAACAGGAAGCAAAACTGTAGGGATAGCACATTTGCAACCGTGTTGTCTGCTTGCGTTGCACCTCAAGCAATGATGTCGAGCGATCAGCCGATCCAGCATATCGCGGCTGCCCATGCCACATGCCGAGCGGCACTGTCTGCGTTCCCGCCGTGGCCCTCGAGCTTGCTCTCCCGCCCTCTCCCGCACGGGTCGCGCACTGCTGCGCATAGCGCCACCGTTGCTGCCTACTTCCGGCTCCCCTCCGACGTCCTCTGTCTAGCCCGTTGCCGCCGCCTCCAACAGCCGCTTGTGCCCCTGTCACGACCGGCGAGCTCCACCCCTTCACGACTTCTGGGCTCTTATATTGGTTGTCTCTCCCCTCCTCTGGGCTCTTCTCTCCTTCCTTTAGAGCAGTTGTCCCTCACAATATGAGGCATGTCTCGTCCTTGTGTTTTGCCTTCTTGTTTGATCTTGCAACTCGAGAATCCTATATAAATTGCTAAGAATTGATCTAAAAAAGCAGGGTGAGACTATTATTTACAAAAGGAGTCCAAACTTTAGCACATGACGCTACTATTTTTAGCGGCCCATAACAAAATTTAAATATTGGCCCACCTAACTTACGAAGCCGGTGACCACATACGAAACGTGAGGACGGCGTTTATTAGTACCACCTTGTTTATATTATGATTTTTTTATACAAATCGTAAAAGTGTATTTCGGCTGAGCGAAAGAGTATTGTGACGGTGAACCCGACAAAGTCAATCCGTGTTTTATTATTACTAGCAAAAGGGCCCGTGTGTTGCAACGGGTAGGAAATAATAAAAATATGAGCCGCAACCTTAAGATTGAGGAACTTCAAATTCTAGACTTCACGTTGGTTTTGGCAGTGTATGTTAAGTAGGAGCTAGACATTCCCATCGGCTACATAGGCGTCTATAGTAACTTCCTCAACATTAAAATGATGTGCCGGTTTAGACTATCAAAAGTGCTCATAACGATAGAATGTGCATGCGTGCGTTCATAAGAACGAATATATGTTCTTGCGTACGAGCGTCTGCGTTTTGTACTATGTTTAAAAAAGGAAGTAATAAAAACGCGAACACATGTGTCTGCTAAAACCTTATATAGCACTACTATAGGCAAAAAAATCACCTTGTAAATAAAGAGTAGAGCAAAAATTGTTGAAGAACATCTAGAAGGTATGTCATCTCATTCATTGTTCACACTACATGTTTTATTTGATTTTATTACACTACAACTAACTTTAACAATGAGTGCACCCAGTACAATTACGTGAGAAACTATATTTGAATACTATAGGCACTTCTACAACATAGACATGAATTTTTTTTTTCAAATCAAGCTATCAACAAGGGAAAAGCCATATACATCGAATTTGTTTTGAGCAGCAACCAGCCAACCAGGCCTGGCCAATTAATGGAAACTTATCCGTACAACATGAAGCACCTACTGAACCTTATAAAACAAACTTATAAAAGAAACACTACATGTTTTATTTGATTTTCTTACACTACAACTGACTTTAACAATGAGTGCGCCCAGTACTATTATGTGAAAAACTATATTTGAATACTACATGCACTTCTACAGCATAGACATGAAAAAAATTCAAATCGAGCTATCGACAAGGAACCAAATACATCGAATTTGTTTTGAGCAGCAACCAGCCAACCAGGCAGGCCAACCGGCCAGTCCCACCTAAGGCCCCGCCAACCCCATAACCCTAGCTCGCAGCCCGATCACCACTTCCTCACCTCCTGCCTCGATAATGATCTTAAAGTGCAAATGGCAGCTGAAGAGAGCAACGTGAAGCTAACATCTTCCAAAATGATGGAAACTTATCGGTACAACATGAAGCAACTACTGAACCTTATAAAAGAAACTTATGATTTTTCATAGTGAGCTTAAGAACTTATAGAATATACAAAGATAAAATATGTGGATTGTAATAAAAACATATTGTAAAAAGTAATAACAACTTTCTTATTGTTACCTTTCATTTTGAGAGTGTGAATTTGTGGGTTGCAAAAAATGCAGAAGAAAAATAAGAAGCGCTGGGGATTCGATCCCTTGACCTGCAGTATCTAGGAGGTCGTCTCGGGCACGCGGCAGCCAGGCACGGCGAGGCGGCGGCTTCTGCACCAGCAGAGCAACGGCAGGCATGCAGAAACGGTCCAGGGTGTGGCGCGCGAGTGCTATGTGGGCTCGGCTGGGCAGGAACCGTGGTGAGGCAGAGGTGCCGCTCAACCTTCATGGCAGCCGCCGCTTGAACCTCGCAGGTCGCCTCCCACGCAGCCGCTCGCCGCCACAGCTCCTTCGGAATCGCCAGATCCACCCGCCTCCGCTCAATTCCCGGTGCCGGCCCTCGCGAGCCCTTCCCCTCGTCCTCCTGATCGAGACGAGCCGCCATGGACGGCCGCTGCGTCCGCGTTAACTGTGGGCGAGTGCGTGCATCTGACACATACGGCCCCGCCTCCCCGCCACCCTTCAACTTCTCCTGCTCGGCCCGCCCCTCTTCTGCCGCTCCGCCCCAGCTGGAAAAAGGAAGCCGATGTGGATAAGAGGCAGGGGTCTTTTCGTAGAAAACTAAACGTTTTTTGACATCCAGTAAAAGAGAGATTGCGGGTTCAAATACTAAAAAGCAAAAGGGGTTTTCTAAAAAAGGCCACGACGGTGAACCCAGAGACCCAATCCATGCTTTATTATATATATATATATATATATATGTGTGTGTGTGTGTGTGTGTGTGTGTGTGTGTGTGTGTGTGTGTGTGTGTGTGTGTTGGAGGGGAGGAGAGGCAGCCAGGGGCGCCCCAAGTAGGTCGAATCCTACTTGGGGTCTTCCCCAGTTCGGCCTCCCCCCTTCCTTAATTGTCGGAGAAGAAAAGGGAAGGGGAAAGAGAGAAGGAAGGGGGGCGAACCCCCTCTTTTCCTTCTCCTATTCGGCATACTTCCATAGGGGGGCACTCCTTGTGGGCTGGTGTACTCCACTCTTATGTCCCATATGGCCCATATCTTCTCCACGGGGTTTCCGGTAACCCCTCCGGTACTCCGATATGTACCCGGTACCCTCTGGAACACTTCTGGTGTCCGTATACCATCATCCTATATATCAATCTTTACCTCTCGACCATTTCGAGACTCCTCGTCATGTCCGTGATCTCATCTCGGACTCCGAACAACATTCGATCACCAAGTCACATAACTCATATAATACAATGTCGTTATCGAACGCTAAGCGTGCGGACCCTACGGGTTCGAGAACTATGTAGACATGACTGAGACACCTCTCTTGTCAATAACCAATAGCAGAACCTGGATCCTCATATTGGCTCCCACTTATTCCACGAAGACCTTTATAGGTTGAACTGTTATGACAACATACGTTATTCCCTTTGTCATCAGTATGTTACTTGCCCGAGATTCGATCGTAGGTATCTTCATACCTAGTTATATCTCGTTATCGGCAAGTCTCTTTACTCGTTCCACAATACATCATCCTGCAACTAACTCATTAGTCACTTTGCTTGCAAGGCTTCTTATGATGTGTATTCCGAGAGGGCCCAGAGATACCTCTCTGATACTTGGATTGATAAATCCTAATCTCGATCTATGCCAACCCAGCAAACACCTTAGGAGATACCTGCAGAGCATCTTTATAATCACCCAGTTATGTTGTGACGTTTGTTAGCACACAAGGCATTCCTCCGGTATTCGGGAGTTGCATAATCTCATAGTCGAAGGAATATGTAGTTGAAGCAATAACAATAAAACTGAGCGATCATAATGCTAAGCTAACGAATGGGTCTTGTCCATCACATCATTCTCCTAATGATGTGACCCTGTTTATCAAATGACAACACATGTCTATGGTTAGGAAACTTAACCATCTTTGATCAACGAGCTAGTCTAGTAGAGGCTTACTAGGGACACAATATTTTGTCTATGTATCCACACATGTATCAAGTTTCTGGTTAATACAATTCTAGCATGAATAATAAACATTTATCATGAAATAAGTAAATATAAAATAACAACTTTATTATTGCCTCTAGGGCATATTTCCTTCAATATGTCAGAAAATAACGATACCAGCCGCGTGCTTGAACACTCATCGGATCACATACATCGGTATATATTATTTCCAATAAGTCATTGGCTCGCTCCATTGTTCCGGAGAACAGAGTTTTAGTCATCTTGCCCATGAGGCATGGTTCGCAAGTATCAAATGAGTCATAATCAAGTGATTCCAAAAGCCCATCAGCATGGAGTTTCTTCATGCACTTTACACCAATATGACCTAAATGGTACTACCACAAGTATGTTGCACTATCATTATCAACTTTGCATGTTTTGGCATCTATATTATCAATATGTGTATCACTACGATCGAGATTCAATAAACCATTAACATTGGGTGCATGACCATAGAAGGTTTTATTCATGTAAACATAATAACAATTATTCTCTGTCTTGAATAACCATATCACAATAAACACGATCCTACCTTGTTCATGCTCAACACAAATCCCAAATAACATTTATTTAGGTTCAACACTAATCCCGGAAGTATAGGGAGTGTGCGATGATGATCATATCAATCTTGGAAGCACTTCCAACACACATCGTCACTTCACCCTCAACCAGTCTCCATTTATTTTGCATCTCCTGTTTTGAGTTACTAATCTTAGCAACAGAACAGGTACCAAATAACCAGGGGCAACTGCGAGGACTAGTAAGGTACACATCAATAACATGTATACCAAATATACCTTTGTTCACTTTGCCATCCTTCTTATCCGCCAAATATTTGGGCTAGTTCCGCTTCAAGTGACAATTTCCTTTGCAGTAGAAGCACTCAGTTTCAGGCTTAGGTCCAACATTGTGCTTCTTCACAGGAGTGACAACTTGCTTTCCATTCTTCTTGAAGTTCCATGTCTTTCCCTTGCCCTTTTTTCTTGAAACTAGTGGCCTTGTTAACCATCAACACTTGATGCTCTTTCTTGATTTCTACCTTCGTCGATTTCAGCATCACAAAAAGCTCGAGAACCATTTTCGTCATCCCTTGCATATTATAGTTCATCACAAAGTTCTATTAACTTGGTGATAGTGACTAGAGAACTTTGTCAATCACTATCTTATCTGGAAGATTAACTCCCACGTGATTCAAGCGATTGTAGTACACAGACATTCGGAGCACGTGTTCACTAGCTGAGCTATTCTCCTCCATATTGTAGGCAAAGTACTTGTGAGAGGTCTCGTGCCTCTCGACATGGGCATGAGTCTGAAATACCAATTTCGGCTCTTGGAACATCTCATATGCTCTATGGCTTTCAAAATGTTTTTGAAGTCCCGGTTCTAAGCCGTAAAGCATGGTGCACTAAACTATCAAGTAGTCATCATATCGAGCTTGCCAAATGTTCTTAGCATCCCTATCTGCTCCTACAATAGGTATGTCACCTAGCGGTGCATCAAGGACATAATTCTTCTGTGAAGCAATGGGGATAATTCTCAGATCATGGACCCAGTTAGCATCCCTATCTGCTCCTACAATAGGTATGTCACCTAGCGGTGCATCAAGGACATAATTCTTCTGTGAAGCAATGGGGATAATCCTCAAATCATGGACCCAGTCCGCATCATTGCTACTATCATCTTTCAACTTAGTTTTATCTAGGAACATATCAAAAAACATAGGGGAGTAACAACGCGAGCTATTGATCTACAACATAATTTGCAAATACTATCAGGACTAAGTTCATGATAAATTAAAGTCCAATTAATGAAATTACTTAAGAACTCCCACTTAAACTGACATCTCTCAAGTCATCTATGTGTAACGTGATCCAAATCAACTAACCCATGTTCGATCATCACGTGAGATGGGGTAGTCATCAATGGTGAACATCTCTATGTTGATCATATCTACTATATGATGCATGTTCGATCTTTCAATCTCAAGTGTTCCGAGGCCATGTCTCTACATGCTAGGCTCGTCAAGTTTAACCCGAGTATTCCGCATATGCAAAACTGTCTTGCACCCGTTGTATGTGAATGTAGAGCCTATCACACCTGATCATCATCTGGTGTCTCAGCACGAAGAACTGTCGCAATGGTGCATACTCAGAGAGAACACGTATGCCTTGAAATTTAGTTAAGGGATCATCTTATAATGCTACCGCCGTACTAAGCAAAATAAGATGCATAAAAGATAAACATCACAAGTAATCAAAATATGTGACATGATATGGCCATCATCATCTTTTCCTTTTGATCTCCATGTCCAAAGCATCGTCATGATCTCCATTGTCACCGGCTCGACACCTTGATCTCCATTGTTGCGTTGTGGTCGTCTCACCAACTATTGCTTCTACAACTATAGCTACTTCTTAGTGATAAAGTAAAGCAATCACATGGTGTTTGCGTTTCATACAATAAAGAGACAACCATAAGGCTCCTCCGGTTGACGATAACTTTTACAAAACATGATCATCTCATACAATAACGTGTATCACATCATGTCTTAACCATATCACATGACAACATGCCCTGCAAAAACAAGTTATACGTCCTCTAATTTGTTGTTGCAAGTTTTACGTGGCTGCTACGGGCTTCTAGCAAGAACCGTTCTTACCTACGGCAGGAAACCACAAAGGTGATTTATCAAGTTTGTTGTTTTAACCTTCAACAAGGACCAGCCACAGTCAAATTCGATTGAACTAAAGTAGGAGAAACAAACACCCGCTAGCCACCTTTATGCAAAATAGTTGCATGTCTGTCGGTGGAACACGTCTCATGAACGTGGTCGTATAAGGTTGGTCCGGGCCGCTTCATCCAATAATACTGCTGAATTAAAATAAGACATTGGTGGTAAGCAGTATGACGATCACCGCCCACAACTCTTTGTGTTCTACTCGTGCATATATCTACACATAGACTTGGCTCGGATGGAACTATAGGGAAACGTAGAAAGCAATTTCAAAAATTTCCTACGCTCATGCGAGATCTATCTAGGAGAGGCATAACAACGAGGGGGGGAGTGTGTCTATGTACCCTCGTAGACCGAAAGCGTAAGCATTTGACAACGCGGTTGATGTAGTCGAACTTCTTCTAGCTCTGACCGATTAAGTATCGAACATACGGCACCTCCGAGTTCTGCACACATTCAGCTTGATAACGTCCCTCGTCCTCTTGATCCAGAGAGGTGTCGAGGAAGTAGATGAGTTTCGTTAGCACGACGGCGTGGTGATGGTGATGGTGAAGTGATCGGTGCAGGGTTTCGCTTAAGCACCGCGAGAATATGACAGGAGGTGTAAACTATGGAGGGGGATGCCGCACACGGCTAACAATTGATGTTTTATGTTCTAGGCGCCCCCTCCCACATATATATAGGTGGGAGGGGAGAAGAGGCAGCATGCGGGTGCCCCAAGTAGCACCCCCCTTTCCTTTTTTCACCGGAGAAGAAAGAGAAGGGGGATGGGAGAAAGGAAGGGGAGCCGAACTCCACTTTTTCCTTCTCCAATTTGGCCGCATGCCTAAGGGGGGCGGCACCACCCCTTGTGGGCTGGTGTGCTCCCCTCTTATGGCCCATATATTCTCCCCAGGGGTTCCGGAAACCCCTCTGGTGCTCCAATATGTACCCAGTACCATCCAGAACACTTCCGGTGTCCGAATACTATCATCATGTATATCAATCTTTGCCTATCGGCCATTTCGAGACTCCTCGTCATGTCCGTGATCTCATCCGGGACTCTGAACAACATTTGTCACCAAATCACAAAACTCATGTAATACAATATCGGCATCGAACGTTAAGCGTGCAGACCCTACGGGTTCGAGAACTATGTAGACATGACCGAGACACCTCTCCGGTCAATAACCAATAGCGGAACCTAGAGGCTCATATTGGCTCCCACATATTCTATGATGATCTTTATCAGTCGAACCGTTATGACAACATACTTTATTCCCTTTGTCATCGGTATGTTATTTGCCCGATATTTGATCGTAGGTATCTTCATACCTAGTTCAATCTTGCTACCGACAAGTCTCTTTATTCGTTTCGGAATACATCATCTTGCAACTAACTCATTAGTCACTTTGCTTGCAAGGCTTCTTATGATGTGTATTACCGAGAGGGCCCAGAGATACCTCTCCGATACTCGGAGTGACAAATCCTTATCTTGATCTATGCCAACCCAACAAACTCCTTTGGAGATACCTGTAGAGTATCTTTATAATCACCCAGTTATGTTTTGACGTTTGATAGCACATAAGGCATTCCTTCGGTATCCGGGAGTTGCATAATCTCATAGTCGAAGGAATATGTATTTGACATGAAGAAAGCAATAGCAATAAAACTGAATGATCATTATGCTAAGCTAACGGATGGGTCTTGTCCATCACATCATTCTCCTAATGATGTGATCCTGTTCATCAAATGACAACACATGTCTATGGTTAGGAAACTTAACCATCTTTGATTAACAAGCTAGTCTAGTAGAGGCTTACTAGGGACACAGTGTTTTGTCTATGTATCCACACATGTATCAAGTTTCCGGTTAATACAATTCTAGCATGAATAATAAACATTTATCATGATATATGGAAATATAAAATAACAACTTTATTATTGCCTCTAGGGCATATTTCCTTTAATATGTACATGTCACATTTGATTATTCAAGCGATTCCGGCTTCAAGCTTACGCAGCTGGTTGGCTTCGTTGATCTCTCCTCTCGTATACTAATATAAACTAAACTAAACTGGACCATGTACAAAAAGGGGCATAGTAGGTGCGGCTACCTGATTTGACGACAATCCTACTTACTCGGCTTGAAACCATGAAGGGCCTACAAATTGCTATGAGAAGCCTACTTTACTCGAAAGGAATGAGCACATTTGTGGTGTGTGAGGCCTACCCATTGTTCTCCACATAACTTGGAGTCTACGTCTACGATGATGTATCACGTCCAGCGTGTCATTGATGGTGTGTTCCTCGATTAAGCATGCCACGCAACTTGGTGGTAATTGTGTGATAAAGCAATTGATGCATACTTCAATCAAAATATCAAGTGTTGTCCGAAGATAGGTGCAGAGTACCGAGTGATGAATAGTGAACAACACCAACTCAATAGATAGATGATCAAATTGCGTTGTTTCTTCTAACATGGTATATTTTGCATAAACTCTTGGTAAGAAATATGAGACATTTGTGTATACCCTTAGTTAGAAACTTGATAAATTTTCTGTTGTTTCAACTAATTAGGGTCGTTAGGAGGGAATGCAACATCCTGGTCCACGAAGCAGTTGTGCTTGCCAAAAAGGAAGAGTACTAGCTCATGGATTCTGACATCCTAGATGACCTGAGGTATTTTCTAGCAAATGATTGTAAACAATTATTTTCCACTGATTAATCATGGATGTTTTGATCCTTAAAAATTGGGATATTTTGGAGTAGCTTGTAACATGAGATATTTTGCTTATACGCTTCGTCACAAGCATGAGATATTTTCGATCTGCCAACAACACACATGAAGTAAATTCGGCTTCTGATTACACATCTAGTGACTGGGATTCAACTACATTATTGACCATTCGGGACAAAATCTTGGAGAAAAAACAAGATTTATGTTTAGATGTAGATGTTGGGCTGGCGGATTAAATAAAGGGTCCATACCAAATCAGCCAAGATATTGAAATGGCCGATTTTGTTGTTTGTATGGCGAGTAAACTCGTAATTTGTATCAGAACCAAATCAAATTCCCAATATTGTTTGCCCTTTTTTGGTATCCCAAAATTGGAGGCATAAGATATATCACCCAGAGTACAGGAAGCAGGTGGCTGCTACCGGAGTTGAGGATGCAACAGTGGTCGGAGTTGACGAAGAAGGTTCGCATCTTCTCCGTTGAGGTGTGACCGGCCCTGATGCGAGCTCCTTCGCTGTCGTCGGTGTTTCGGCGTCCAAGAAAGACCACCATGATCTAAGCACCTCCATGCCGGCGTTCAAAAAGGAATACCCCGATATAAACACCTATGTGTTCATGACCAAGAAATATTGGTCCCGGTAGGAGCTCCTTAGCGACACCACGCGACTAAAAGAGACATGCCTCGGGCAAAAAAATGTCCGCCAAAATGAGAATGAAGAGGAGAGGAAGTGGCAGGAGTGGGGAAAGAATCGGTTTTGGAGATGGCCGAACTTGACGAAAAGAGGATCCTCGATATCTTTAGTGGCGGTGTGGGTATCCACCTATGGCGGGATGCCCGACAGTTGGCACATCAAGCATGTCGAAGAGCATCCTCAGTGTTCGGTATTGGAGAGGGCTCTTTTAATTCATGAATTACACTCCAATACCAAAGAAATGTATTGTCTAATTCTGAATTTCATGAAGGGGGTTAAGGCTGGTACTGAATTTGGTGCCTAAATTTTGGAAAACCCAATTCCAGTACTGAATTCCAAGATTCATTACGTGCATCGAAAGGAAAGGGGGTTAAGGCTAATTTGGTGCCTGACCTCTATCGACTAAGACTTAGGAAAAATTATATTCAAGTGAGGAATAGAAATTCTTAATGCTCTCGCAATCTAATGCAAGCCTACATGCCAGTGAGTCAACCAAGGAAAGACGACATATAATTAGATTTTAGGTAGGCCTCACAATTGATCGATTGAGTGCATGGTCGACATCCAAACTTAAAAATCGTTAATGAATATACAATTGAACAACAACCATTCTGTCTAGACATGATATTTTCTCTTCCATTGATCTTTCGTTCACAATGCCTCCCCATGTGGCTACTAATCCTTAGTAGCTAGACAATGTTGAATGTTTTTACTACACAACGCTAGGGAGAGGCAACATTTTTTTACATAAAGTTTGAGTATTAATAATGTACAATAAAATAAAATAAATGGAGACATCAACATACACCGTGGTTCTTTCTGCCAAACGCCGCCTTTCTAAAATATTTATTGACTGCTCAGAAACCATACATACGGTATTATTTAAATAAACATACATGCGGTATGACCTTATCAAGGGTATCGCTTTCTTTGATACCCAATACGATGGATTGTCACCTATTCTGTTCAACATTGTAGTCGATATGTTGACAATTCTAATAGGAAGGGCAAAGGATGCTGGTCAAGTAGGTGGCCTGGTACCTCATCTAGTTGATGGAGGGGTGTCTATCATACAGTACGCCGATGATACTATTATCTTCATGGAGCATGACTTGGAAAAAGCGAGAAATATGAAGCTGGTGTTATGCTTATTCGAACAATTGACCGGGTTAAAGATTAACTTCCACAAAAGTGAATTGTTCTGCTTCGGAAGAGTCAAAGAGGAACAAGAGGCGTACAAACAATTGTTCGGGTGTGAACTGGGGGTTTTACCTTTCATGTATTTGGGTATACCAATTCACCATCGTAAGCTAACAAATAGAGAATGGAAGTGTATTGAGAATCAATTTGAAAAGAAACTGAGTTGCTGGAAGGGCAAGGTGATGTCATATGGGGGCTGATTAATTCTCATTAATTTGGTACTCACGAGCATGCCTATGTTTCTCTTGTCTTTTTTTGAGGTACCAGTAGGAGTTCGGAAAAGACTGGATTTCTATCGATTCCGCTTCTTCTGGCAGAGTGATGACCTGAAAACAAAGTATAGACTCACCAAATGGGATATTATTTGTCGACCAAAAGACCAAGGGGGTCTAGGTATCGAAAATCTTGAGGTTAAGAATAGATGTCTTCTCAGCAAGTGGATGTATAAGCTATCTGTTGAGTCGGAGGCCACCTGGGCGCAGATTCTGCGCAATAAGTACCTTCATTCGAAAACTTTGTCGCATGTGACAGTGAGGCCGACGGACTCGCCTTTTTGGAAAGGACTGATGAGAGTTAAATCAGTCTTTTTCAATAGGACAAAGTTTCTAGTCGGCAACGGTACCTCTACGAGATTCTAGGAGGATACATGGTTAGGGGAAACACCCCTCGCACACAATATCCTTCCTTTTATAGCATTGTTCAACGAAGGGAAGCGTTCGTTGCAACCGTGCTTCAGTCCACTCCTCTCAATATTCATTTCAGGAGAACACTAGTCAGAGCCCGTTGGGAAGCCTGGCTTCATCTGGTGAGAAGACTGATGGATGTGCAGCTTTCTCAATGTCCAGATCAGTTGTGCTGGAAGCTAACCAGGAATGGAGAGTTTACGGTTAAATCCATGTATCTGGATGTTATTAACTCTAGCTCCATTCCTAGTTCGAAACATGTTTGGAATGTCAAAGTACCTTTGAGAGTTAAAGTTTTTATGTGGTTTGTACATAAACAAGTCATTTTAACTAAGGACAACTTGATAAAACGCAATTGGATTCTACAAGATGTAGCTTTTGTGACCGGGATGAGACCATCAAACACCTCTTTCTTGAATGTCCGATGGCGAAAATTTTATGGTGGACTGTTCATATTACTTTTAATATTACTCCTCCGAATAATATCAACACGTTATTTGGGACGTGGCTTGACGGGATGGATTCCGAAACAGCAAGACACATTCGTGTAGGAGTATGTGCTTTACTATGGGCAGTCTGGAACTGCAGAAATGATTTGGTTTTTAACAGAACAACAAATACTCATTTTTGCAGGTTATCTTCCGAGCCACTGCGTTGATCCGTATGTGTTCGCTACTCACTCAGACGGAGGCCATAGAGCGTTTGATTACTGGATCTATCCGATGAGAGATGGTAGCTCGGCCATATTCAACCGATTTGGATGACGGTCATGTAATAGGATAGGCAATTAGTTTTTCTATCTTTCTTTTGTCAGCTGATTGTGGCTTTCCTTTTACCATTCTGCTCTTTGTGAGCTTTTTTTGGTTATTTTTTTGAGACTTGAAGACCTATGTTGAACTTTTATGCATTTTAATAAAGGTAGTCGTATGCATCGCTCTGATGCAGAGGCCAAGATTCTCTCCCTTTTCTAAAAAAAATCTATCGTATAGAAAAAGAACCACTCACAATAAACTCCCTAGCATTAAACAGTAGCAACCAGAAGCACCCATTCCCAACAATAGAGACCATAAATCTGTGACAGCTCCGTGTCAGGGTTAGGTCACCACGCTAATGATCTCAATTATTTGAGGACATTAAATCTAGCAGTATGATGAATTGCTCGTTCAATTTTCTCTCTCGCTTGCTTCACTGGGCTAATGAATAAACGGCTCCTTAATTTATTTCTGGAAGTACTAGTACCCATTCTTCTGCTCCCATCGTATTTCTGGTACGAGACGACGGAGGCATCGGTGGTGGTATCATATTCATCGCCGAGCTTGACGGGTACGTATTTTGTTGCCACTCGCGCCGCCGTCGTTTTCGGCCGCGACGAAGCCGGTGGGCTCAACACGCTGCATCGATCTTGGGCGTGACGCTTTTTCTTTTTCCCTTCTGTTTTCACTGTTCCTTCGTGCATAGTATTGCAGCTGCTGTGACTTGTCCAGAAATCACTGGAGATTCACGCTCGCCACAGGAAAAAGTGTTGCTCTGACGTGCCAGGTGCAGAGTGTCGACATTGTGTCTCGTTTTGTGCTGCTGTGTCCGGCTAGCTAGCTCGATCGCTCGTTCATGAGTTGACGGTTGTCAATTCATGGCATCATACGATCGCAGAAAAAAAAAACTTACCAGCATAGCCCCCGGGGGCCGTGTTGCTGTTGTCTAATTCTACGTGTGATTCCATACTAGCACAAGAAAAAGTGTAACAGTTTTTTTTTTTTTTTGAGGATAGTGTAACAGTGTGTTGAAGCTGATTCTAACGTGTTTTCTGGCGCACTTAGTAAGACGGTGGTTATGTAAACTTTTTTTTTGCGGGGGTGTAGTTTTGTAAAGTGGAACAGGAACGAGCCTTGCAAGAAGGAACTAATCAAGAAGTCAAATGTAACTAACGATTTCTTCCTTGATAGGGGTAAAAAAAAGTACTCCTACTAGTATCATAGATCAACGGCTCAATGACGCTGAAAGCGTCTGTTTCCTTTGGTCAAATGTATCACCCTGATAGGACAAAAATAGTTGCACTCTGCATACAGTCAGGCTTGACTTAGCCGGGTTAGCTGACTGAATTAATCTCCTCAAAAAAAAAACTGCACTGATTATTAGATCGCCGTTCGCTCGATTCGTCTCCAGGAAAAAGAATAGCAGAAGGAATACAGAGAAAATGCATGACCAAGCTACAGAGATTCTTAAATTGGGCAGAAAGGAATCTTAATGTATGTATGTATTCTCTCCAGACGAATAGAAAAGAATAAGAACCATTCGTACAAGTATCAATCACACAAGTATGACACGACGTAGATTCGCGAGAAATAAAATATGACACGACGTAGCACCGGTTCAACCTTGCCTACGAGCATACGGAAACTGGCCTCGTTGTTAAGTATATCTCCTCTGATCTTGTACTGGCACGCAAAATGAAATACTCAAGGGAATCCGTGTGTCACAGAAATGTAGGGAGAAACAAATGGGGAATGGGTGATCCGCTGGAAGAAGGTACGGAAGTCTACCCGGCCGGCCGGCCATCTCTAGAATTTTTCGTGTTATAAAACAACTGCTGCAAGAATTATTCCTGAAACCGTGGATTCAGCGTCTCAACCCCCAACCACCCAACATGAACAAGATAGAATTCTAGCAGAGAAACGTGGATCCACTGCCTCAGCTATTCAACCACCAAGCACGGCACATGATAGGAATTCGTTTCTCGTTGTCAGTCGTCTCATCAGAGGAGCTTCTGTTGTTGTTACCAACTTAGCATTGACATATTCATGCCTACAAAGAGATGCACGTTCCACATAATATTGGAAGCCGAGGAACTGCAGCTAGATGGCTACGGTGGTTGGCGGACAAGGCGAAGAAAAGAACGAGCAAATTGTTGGGCTGACACAGTGGCCATATACCTAGCTGGGCCCATGAGTCTCGTGACATTGGCTTTTTGCCGTGTGATTAGCCAACGGGTGTAGGTCTAGCTAGCACGAACCGAACAAACAAGAGCTGTTTGTTCCATATAAGCACATTATTTCCAGCAACTTAGAGCATCTCCAACCGTTCGGCCCCCCAGGGCGCCGAAAAAGAGCGGCCTGGGGGCGAGCCGGCGCTAATTCGACCCCTGGGGTTCGGTTCGCTTTCAATCATACGCCCACGGTCGCCGCGGGTTCGACGAAGTTCGTTTTTTTTTTCCCAAACTCGACAACTTTTGCATGAACTTGGCCAATTTTCGTCCAAATTTATACAAAAACTTAAAAACACACATGAACTAACTAAAAACAAAGTAAAAAGCCTAGCCACTGCCGCCACCGCCGCCACTGCCGCTGGCGGCGCACCTGCTCGCGGACGTAGTCCTCCCTCACCCATTTGAGGGCGGACTCGTCGTCGGGGGCCACCATGCCGGCGTGCTCCGGCTTCACGGGGAGCAACCCCGGCTCGGGATTCGGCCGGACCAGGCGGAGGAGGCGCCTCGTCGGCGCCGTCGCAGGGGAGGGCTAGTTGATGACAAGGGCGCCACTCCGCGCGCGACGCCCGAGCGGTGTCTCCTCCGGCTCGGGCTTGACGGGGCGGAGGGCCGGCGAGCCGGAGCCCGACGACGAGGACGACCCCGCCTCCATTCGCCGCGGTATCCAGGGACTACCGCGGCGGCGAGAGAAGGAGGGGCGCGGCGGGTACTCCAGCCGCGGCACATTGCCGGTCTTGATGTGGTCGAGGGCGGTGTCTAGTCTGCGGCCGGGGACACCCCACCACTCGCGCCGCCCTTCAGAGTTGAGGCGGTCGCGCGGGATGATGCCGTTGTCGGAGGCGATCTGCTCCTCGCGGCGGCGCTCGAAGTACAACGTCCACAGCGTTTCCCTGTCGGGCGCGTACCTCGGCTTGTTCCGCTGCTACTCCGTCAGCGAGGAGAGGATGCGGGCGATCTCCGCCCGCCGTGCGGCTCCTTCGGGGACCGGCGGCACCGGGGCGCCGCCGGCACTCAGCCTCCACGCCCCCGGTACGCGCATGTCGGGGGGCGCCGGGTACTCGGCCTCTAGAGAAGGCGCGCCTCCGGCTCCTGGAGGTGTGGGCAGCCGAAGCCGTTCGCCGCTGCGCCGTCGCCTGGGTATCTCTCGGTCATTTCGCTCGTCGGCGGGGAAGGCAGTGGGGGGGAGAGCTCGTCGGCGGGAAGAAAGCTTTTGTGGGAAGGAGAAGAGAGGTTGTGGCGCTCACCGGCGGGGAAGGCGCCTTTTTATAGCCGAAGCGGGTGGCGGGCGGGGTGGCATGCCGGCGGAAGCGTGGCGCATGCAAGCGGACGCGCGTCAGCGGCGTCTTCACTGCGCCCCCGTGAGGCATCAACGGAGGATGACCGACACGGCAGCCTTCGCATTGATTCCCGCGGCAACCGAGGCGATGAGGTCGACGAAGCGGTCGTCTCTCTGACTCGGCGGGCCCGCGGCTGTTTCGCGGCAAAACGCTCGCCCGGGCGCCCCTGGGAGTCCCCGGCGCGTCGGGTTCGGTCTGAGTCCGTCGACGCTGATTTCGGCCAAAACCGGCGAAAAACGGGCTCCTGAGAGCGCGACTGGACCGTTTTTCGGTGTCGGTGGAAAAAATTCGCCTACGGAGGTCGTTCTGGGCGCGGCGGGAGATGCTCTTAGCCGAGGCAAACACGAGTCACCACTCGCATAGTCATGGATGACGAGGACGCATGCGCGCACATGCACATGCATGCATGCATGCCTTTCATAGATCTCAACCGTCACACGTGGTGTATCGGCCTGTCGGCTTAGCAAACAAGTTGAAGTACTAGTACTACCAGCAAGCTCCATCCATTCTTAACATGCACACCAGTTAATTGACCCGTTTCTTACATGCTTGCCGTTGCCGCGATGCTGCTCCTTCCCCAGCATACACTGCTGGATAGAGAATGCCGGGTTGCGCTGCATTGCAGACCACTATATACGATGGAACACATTCGGCGTACCTGGATGGAAGGAGTCATCGATCGATCAGCTGCGCTCGAATCTAATCGTACATTAGGCGGCCCTTAAACACTGGGTTAAACCTAAACTAAAGCAAACTTGCCACACTACTGACAATAATCATGGGCAGAGGCTTTTTCGCCGGCCTATGACAAGGCAACACAGACCCACATGGTTAGGCATAAAATAAACAGCCACCATGCACGGCAGCTAGCTTTTCCTTTCCCTGGACGGGAATCATGGCTTGTGTTTGTGCACCGTGCACGGCGGCTTGCGTTTGTGCACAAGCAATTCCCCCAAGCACAAGTAGTAGCACCCGCATTCGAAACCGCATCATGACTAACGAGACGCCTTTGCAGATTCCCGTCTCTACTAATGTTGTACTCCTACAACCTACGTCCAACACGTATGGTATGATCGTCAGAGAGAAGCCTGTGCTTTACGGAGGCAGGGCGATTGTTTAAGCGAGGGTGTGGCAGGCCTCGCGACTCGAGTGGGGAACAGAGACACTACATGGATGCGCTTTGGCTTTGGGGAGACGCACCTGCACCTTGCACGCCTCAAGAAATCTGGGGTGGTAGGCTGCCTTTGGCTTTGTGGGTCGTCCAATCATAATGGTTTTACTATTGCGATTTGACCGTTGATAATTTCCTCCATAGCCGGCCTCGTGAGCAGCGGCGGCCACTTGGAGTACAGAGAATCGGGGAGCCAATGTCATCTCGCTACGACGGCGAGGCCTCTTTCCGGGAAACATGTACAGCTAGCTTTTGCTTCGCTGAGATTTGTGCCCGAATTTTTATACTCACGGAACTTCACGCCCACGCAGAGTCGCTTTGTTGCGGGAGCACTGGCTACTTGGTCAACAGCAGCAGTAAACAAATACTGACGTTCTTCTCACCAATGGTTTTGCTTGGAAGCACGCGCTGAACCCGATCGACGTCGTTGGCCACACCGCGCACGGGACGGGTGCCGGCAACGGAGCGGCCGAGGCCACGGCTCGGCTCGCTGCACGAGTGAGGCGTGGGCATCAGGGCGTGGGCGGTGGCCGTCCATGCGCTGTCAGGAACGCACGCACCGGTGATCTGACACATGCAGGGTCCATTGCTCCATGCCATGCTTCCGTCGGGAGTATCCAGCCAGGAACGTGCTTCCTCCGTTGCCTCCAGGGTTCTACGGTCATCAGGCTTGCAACGGTGCAGACCCTACATGCCCACATACTAGTATTTCAATCAGACAACGGTTAGCTATTACTGTATGTGTGGTTGCAATGCAAATGAACTACTAGCACTAGAGTTTTTGTGCAACTTTTTAAATAGGATATAGGAATATGATTTCTGGTGAAAACATAACTTTTGTTTCTGCTCCATGCGTTTACTAACAGCACGTGAATTGGTCGTCAGAAAATGGAGTTAAATCCCTATCATCTTGATCTGGCGGAACAAGGAAAATCGTTAAATCATCTCATTAATAACAAAACAAAATAATGTGAATGCATAGCGAGTCACAAAATAATCTCGAGGAAAATCATTATAACAACATCAACACAAAGTGAAGTGAATGCTTAACGAATCTTTTTCATGTCCTTTTTCACCTTTTGCCGTAGCGTGCACTAACATAACTAAGTTGGAATCTTCCCAAAATCTTGTGCAAGTCCATCCCCTGTCTACATGATTAACAGGGGAATTTTAAACGGCCGTTTAATTCATAACGAAGCCACATCATCCTCTGTCTTCAGATTAACAGAGGAATTCTCATGTACATTTGGTTCGTAAAGAAGCCACTCCCTCCGATCCGACGACAATTATTATGGATGAAGGGAATACATAGTTTCGTTCAAGCAGCCTGCAACCATGCTCTACAAATACTAGATTTAGGTTTAGGCATAGTTTTATCGGACCGATGAACGCTCATCAGAGATCATAAATAAAACCCAGACAAGTCATGATCTTAATTTGGGCCAAATTTTGTGTTGAAATGAGGATTTCCAAATGGTTTGGATTTACATATGTTGCTGCACTTGCACCAGCCGCGGTTCACAAGCCTCAAACAAACAAACACACACACACACACACACACACACACACACACACACACACACACACACACAGGCAAAAGGAAGCCAGGAGAAGGACGCGTCCAGTGGGCGACCAAGATGGCCGGAGCCTCAGCAAATGAACTTTGATAGGTGCTACTACTTCACTGCTTCTCCGTCTCAGGCGAGAGATAGACCGGAGAGACCAGATCGGCGATTCTTCGGATCCCGTTGATTCAATGAAGCTCTACTCTACTGGGGTACGAGCTTTGCCGGCTAGCTCGCGACGGACACCTTCCCGGACTCTTGATGCCAGCGCCGGGCATCCGATCCCGACGAGAACCGCTGCTGCCTCCGGGCGGCCTGCCTAGAGCAGATAGCGTCGAGCTGCATCTGCTCGTCGCGACACTCCTCGCTGCAGAAGGGCGTGTCCCCTCTGTACATGAAGATGTCGCTGTCGTGCGCCAGCGGCTTGGCGCAGAGCGCGCACGCGTCCAGCGCGGGCATGCCGGGCTCGCCGAGTGGCTCCGCATCAAAGAAGAAGGAGCAAGCTGCTGAAGCCGCCATTGTGGGTGTGTGTGGAGGCGAGTTGCGAGCAAAGCTGAGCAGAGCTTGGCTTTGTGGTGCTGCTTTTGGTGTTGGGAGAGGGAGACAGAGGAAGAGGGGCGCGAGCGACTTGGGTGAAGCGGAGGGGAAGGCTCGGGTATATATGGTGCGTGCGGACGGATGGCGAAAGACAGGACTGTTCTCGAGCGTGTGGCTCTAGCCATAGAGCCAGTTCCCACAAGTTTATCCTTTTTATGCCAAAAATTATCCAAATTAGCTTCCTTTCGAGTAGAAAAACTGAAATAGAGGCTGGGTTTGAGTAGATTTTGTGGTGCGAATGGTCGTGATGGTGGACTAGCTCTGTTCTCTAGACTTCTTCTCTCTCTTATTTTCTGCTGTTATTCTCTAAACTTCTTCAAGGGTAAGTGTTAAATTTGACCCTCATTTGTCCGCGGATATGTCCAGGCATGTCTGCGAACAACGGGAATTGAATCCCATCTATTCGTCCCTAGAACAGTATCCACATTTCCCAACTCCAAATTTATGCAACTCATGTGACGTAGATCATTCGACAATAAATATTGCACACAACAATTCATCAGTTAAAAAAAAGCAAACAACCTAGCAATTCAAATATGATCCATGAAAAATATTTTAATGATTCAGGCATAGTAAATGAATCAAAGATTTGTTTCCTGTGCACTTTGAGTCTTTGCGCATGGTGGTGAGCCACTTCTTGGCATCATCATCCATGAGTTACTACCGGCCAACACGATTCTCGGCTACTAGTTCTTGGTGAATCTCGTGACCCTCATCGCCTTCTTCTCAATCTCAATGCTTCCATCACCCTCTTCCTCTCAAGCTCCATATGCTTTGACGCTTTCATCTTCTCCATCTACGTCTTCTCTCACTCAGTTATCAACATCTCTCTGGTGTGCACATGGGTACATCGGATACAACCAAAAATTTCACACACGTTTATTTTTACAAATGAGTTCTATTACTAAATATATAAATTATTATTTTGTTGCTTAGGAGATAAATACAACACAATCTTTTATTTATGTAGAATTAATAGAATCGTACTCCCTCGGTTTCTAAATATAAGTCTTTTTAGAGAATTCAATAGAAACTACATACGGATGTATATAGACATATTCTAGAGTATAGATTCACTCATTTTGTTTCATATGAAGTCCCTTATTAAAATCTCTAAAGAGAACTTATATTTAGGAAATGACGGAGTATAAGCCGCGTGCCAAGATGCGAGAGGGAGACACAGAAAAAAAATGTGCACGGCATATACAAATCCATGGAGGTGCGGCACCGGTGGCAATCCACACAAGCACATCATGTATAGACAGACAACCCGAAGCAACGTAGACCCAATTCAAGTGAGCCAACCCAGAGGCGAAAAATAAGACCGATTCCTTCCTTTTATACACCTGCTTGTCTTAGGCCCCATATATATTCCACAATTCATGAGTTTTAGACTCTGGTTTTGTTTAGACATTGTTTAGCTCAGAAACAATTTGCATAGGTGAGAGGTGTAGGACTACCGTCTTGTCCCGATCCTGTATCAAGAACCATACCTTTATTGGCTGCTTAATTTATATTCGCAATTAAGATTGCATTATCATAGTTTCTCGGCTCTTCGATTGCTTGCCGGAACTCGAGCCTCGTTGTTCAGGTTGATCATTCCTACTCCAAGGTCAATAACCATCGAAGATTGGTTTAGCAATTGCCGAGGCGTATTGTCGGTGGTATAGCTGGATCGTCAAGGTCAAAATCAATCGAATCAATAGTTATCCCACTCTCATTGAAAGATCGGGCCATGTCCACATCAGCGTTCCTCGCGCACGCGGCTCTTGGAGTTCGAAAACGGTGTCACGGCTCGACCGATCCAAGATCCATCTGAGCGCGGTGGATGGCGTCCCAAGCGCGATAACTAGGAAGGAGATGGGCACCAACACATGCACAAGAAATGTGGGGCGGGGGGGGGGGGGGTGCGATAAAGAAGAGTACCCATGTGTGTGGGTGTGTGGGTGGGGGGGGGGGGGTTGGCGATCTGGGATGGGCTGACTTGTCGGGTTCGATGTGGCGAACTTGACTCCATTGGCATACACAATAACAATAATACATAATCCTAGGTGCCCAACTACATATTGGGTGAACACAAGTGGTATGCAAGATATTATTTCCTCCACAAAAACTCCCTTTAATGCAAGATTTTTTCTTTTGGACACATAGCACGTACCACCAGGCCACTAGCACCAACATTTCCTGTAGAAGAGGGCCTAGTACTGTACTAATAACCAAGTTGCAAAGCCCCAAACAGGTTTGCTAAGGCTGGTCACAGTGGGGAGGAACTTAGGAGTAACATCACACACTTCAATATAACTTTGCTTATGTGGCACGTATTTAATAAAGAGAGAGGTGTTTGTGGTAACTAGCTAAGTTACCGGAACATCACACACTCCAAGAAACAATGAGTCTATAACCTAATAAATACATCATTGCATGATACTACATAGATGTTCCTACCCACTATGGAAGTAGTAACATAGTCTAGGGAAGTGTGTAAGTTACTAGTTTATGTTCTTGCCCATTGTGACCAGCCTAATCAGGTTGCCACGGACAAATCAAAAACCAGGGCGCATGTTGGTGGAGCCGTGGGGGTGGACGGGTGGTCCATGGCCGCACTACTGATAGCACCACTATTCCAGCGAGCAGAATCTTGAGTAAGTTGTGTCGACCAACCGTTCGACATTTATTCATTTCCCCGCTTCTTTTTTCCCACCATCCCGTTGATCATCTCCAATACATCTGTACCTGTCACGTCCGATTATTCGAGGGATTACGGCTTCGCTTGTGCCGCTGCTTGGCTCCATGGATCTCTACGCTCGTGCTAGTAATACTGCATAAACTAAACTGAACCGGTCTATGGAGAAACAGGGGCGCAATAGGTGCGGCTGCCTGATTTGACGACAATCCACCTACTCGGCTTGAAACCATGAGGGGCCTGCAAACTGCAACGGGAAGCTCGGTTTACTCTAAAGAAAGCTACACATTTGTGATCTGTGAAGTCTTCGTCTAGGATGATGTATCGCGTGCAATGTGTTGTTGATGGCGTGTTTCTCTTTTATGCATGCCATGCAACTTGGGGGATAAAGCGTGCGCTAAAGCAACTGATGGTTGATTCCATCATAATATCTTAGGGGTGTTGGAGATAGGTACGAAGTACCGAGTAGTGACTGGTGAACCATAGCAACTCAACAGATAGGCGATCAAATTGCATTTTTGCTTCTAACATGAGATATTTTGCATAATACACCTTTTATGAAACATAAGATATTTTGGATCTGCCAACAACACCTTTGTTTTCATGGTATCTTCTAACAAAAGATATTTTGCATATACACTTTGTTAGAAACATGAGATATTTGTGAGTAGATCTAACATGAGATATTTTGTATATACTCTTCGTTAGAATCATGAGAAACATAAAGTAAATTTGGCTTCGAGTTATGCATCTGATAACTGTGATTTAACTAAATTATTGACCACGTAGACAAAACATGAAAATTAGATCCAAGAGAAAAAAACAAGATTTTATGTTTTGATGTAAATATTGGGCTGGAGGAATTAGACTGAGGTTCAATACCAAATGAGCCGAGATATTGAGTTGGGCTACAGTTCAAGTTTTGTTGTATGGGTGGTGAGTAAACTCGTAATTTAAGTTGGAGCCAATTAATTTCCAAATATTATTTGGTGGCCTAGTTTTGGAATCCCAAAATTGGAGGCATAAGAGTCCGTCACATAATATAAGAGTGTTTCTGACACTAGTGTAGTGTCAAAAACGCTCTTATATTATGGAACGGAGGGAGTACCACAGTGGGGTAAGATGATGGTCGCGACCGGATTAGAGGATGCACCAGTGGCCGAAGTTCGGTAGGAAGGTCGGCATCTTCTGCGATGAGGTGTGACCAACCGTGATGCAAGCTCTTGCACCGTTGTTATCGCGCCGGCTTCCAAGAAAGACCGCCACGATCTTAGCACCTCTGTTTCGGCATCCAAGAAGGATTGCTCCAATCTATGCACCTATGTGACGATGACCAAGAATCACCGGTCCCGATATGAGCTCCTCAGTGTCAGCACGTGACCAAGAAAGACATGCCTCGCCCAAAAAAAATCCCACAAGAATGACGGTGAAGAGGACGAGGAGGTGGCAAGAGTTGAGTAAGAAGCGACGATGGAGGTGGACGAACTTGAGGAACAAGAAGATCCATGATTGGCGACGGTGTTCAGTACCGGAAAGGGCTCCATCGTCCTGTGGCAGGGAACAACAACTATTCTTTCCATACATGTTATTTTCTTTTCACTGATAATCTTTCGTCCACAATGCCACTCGATATGGCGAATCTTAGTAGCAAGGCAATGACAAATGTTTTTACTACGCAACGCTAGAGAGAGGTGACATATTCCGCGCATATAGTTCAAGGATTAATGCACAAATACGAAGTAAATGGAGGACATCAACAGATATGTAAACGCCATGATTCTTTCTGCCAAACGCCACCTTTCTAAAATATACATGTATTGAGTGCTCACAAATCATACAGACGGTATGGCCCTGTCAAGGGGTCGTTTTTCTTCGACACCCAATACAATGGATGCTACCTCTCGCATAGAAAAAGAACCACTCACGATCAACTCACTGACATTAAACAGTAGCAATCAGAAGCACCCATACAAACATTAAAAACTGAAAAATCCATGACAGCTCCGAGTCATCAGCCACCTATACAAAACTAAGTTGGGTTAGGTTTTCACGTTAATGATCTCAATTATTTGAGACTATTGAATCTATCAGTCTGAATAATTGCTTGTTCAATGTTCCTCTCGCTTACTTCACACACAGCTAATCAATAAACGGCTCCTTGATTTATTTCCGGAAGTACCAGTTCTTCTGCTCCCGCAATATTTTTGATACGAGACGAAAGAGACGTCGGTGGTGGTATCATATTCATCGCCGAGCTTGACGGATGCGTATTTTGTTGCCACTGGAATCAACTCAGTGGGCGCAACGCGCTGCATCGATGTTCGGCGTGTTTTTTCCTTTTCTTTTCCCTTCTTCTTCTGTTTTTACTGTTGCATCGTTCATACTGCAGGTGTTGTCACTGGAGATTCACGGTCGCCACAGGAAAAAGTGTCACTCTGACGTGCCAAATGCAGAGTGTGGACATTGTGTGGCGTTTTATGCTGCTGGGCCCGGCTAGCTAGCTAGCTCTTTCGTTCGTTCATGAGTAGACGGCTGTCAATTGTTGGCATCATAGCCCCCGTGGCCCGTGTTGCCCTTGTCTGCTTCAACGTGTGACTTGATAATATGAGTACAAAAAAAGTGCATCAGTGTTTGAAGCTGCTTTTAGCGTGTTATCTAGTGCACTTAGTATGACTGTGGTTATGTAAATTGGAACAGGAACGAGCCTTGCAAAGGGGAACGTACCAAGAAGTCAAATGTAACGGACGATTTGTTCCTCGATAGTGCTAGGATATATCATAGATCAACAGTTCAATGGCGCTGTAAACGGCTGTTTCTTTGGTCAAATATATCACCCTGATGTGACCAAAATAATTGATCTCTGTATACAGTCACGCTTGACTTAGCCGGGTCAGCTGACTGAATTAACTTCCCTGACTATTCCACACGAAAACTGCACTGATTATTCGATTGGCGTTCGCTAGATTCCTCACCAACAAAAAAGAATAGCACAAGAAACACAAAGAAAATGCAGGCTGGGCTGAGTCATGCATGGCCGAGCTAGAGATTCTTAAATCGGGCAGAAAGGAACCTTAATGTATGTATTCTCCAGACGAATAGAAAAGAATAAGAACCTTTCGTGCAAGTATCAGTCACATGACACGACGTAGATTCGCGAAAAAAAGAAAGTATGACACGGCGTAGCATACGGAAACTGGCCCTCGTTGTTAAGTATATCTCCTCTCATCTTGTACTTGTAACACGTAAAATGATGGACTATAGTATACTCAAGGGAATCCAAGTGTCGCTGAAATGTAAGGTAAAAACAAATGGGAATGGGCGATCCCAGATTTCTGATAGCCGCTTGAAGAAGGAACGCAAGTCTTCCTTGCCGGCCGGCCACCTCTAGAATCTTCGCGTTAAAAATTCTCAGAAGAATTCTTCCTGAAACCGTGAAGTCATCGTCCCGACTCTCAACCACCCAACACGAACATGAAAGAAATTATAGTACCAAACACCGTGGATCCAGCGGCTCAGCTATTCAACCACCAAACATCGACATGAAAGGGATTCGTTTCTCGTTGTCAGTCGTCTCGTCAGAGGGGCTTCTTGTTGCTACCAACTTAGCATTGACATATGCATACCTAGCTGATACCTACTCCCTCCGTTTCAAGATAGATGACCCAACTTTGTATTAACTTTAATACAAAGTTGGGTCATCTATTTTGGAACGGAGGGAGTACAAAGAGATGCACGTCCCGATTAATGTTGGAGACCGAGGAATTGCAGCTCGATGGCCGACGGTGGTTAGAGGACAAGACGTAGAAAAAGAAGTAGCAAATTGTTCGGCTGACACAGTGGCCGTACCTATATCTAGCTAGCATGAACCGAGCAAACAACAGCTGTTTGTTCGCTAAGCACATTGTCTCCAGCGACTTAGCCGAGGCAGACACGATCACACGAATGCATACGTTCGTGTCAAACTCATATCTGACGAGGACGCATGCGCGCACATGCATGCATGCATGCCTCTCCTAGCTATAGATCTCAACCGTTGCACGTGTATCGGCCGGCCGGCCGGCCTAGCAAGCAAGTTGAAGCACTTATTTTTCTACCAGTTTACTTGCACACCAATTAACCCTGTTTTTTTTTTACATGCTCCGCCTTGCTGCAATGCTGCTCCTTTCCCGGCAAACACCGATGGATAGACAATGCCGAGTTGCAGTGCAGAGCAATACTGCATGTACGAATGGATCACATTCGCCGTACCTGCATGGAGTTTGGTCATCGATCATGTGCGCCCGAATCTAATCGTAAGTTAGGTGGCCTCTAAACACTGGGTTAAACTAAACCAGCCTCGACACAGTGCTGACACTAATCATGGGTAGGCTTTTTCGCCCGCCAATGAGAAGGCAACAGACACCCACATGGTTAGCCATACAATAAACAGTCTTCATGCCATGGGCCAGACCTTTTCCTTTCTGTCGACGGGAATCATGGCTCGGGTTGGTGCACCGTGCACGCCATGGACGAAGTACCAGCATCGGGAGCCGTGTCATGGGTGATGAGGGGACGCTTGACGCCTTCGCAGATTCGCGCTTCGATCCGGGCTACGTAGCAGAGTCGATGGCACCTACGTCCAACACGTACTGCAGTACGCTATGCTCGTCACAAGCTTGTGCTTCACGGAGACTGGCCGGTTGTTTAAGCGACGCGTGGGGAACAGGGCCGTACGTGGGTGCGCTTTGGCTTGGGGGAGACGCACCTGCAGCTGCACCCTGCACGGTGCACGCCTTAAGAATCGGAGCTAGGGCGCGGTGCTACCTTTGGCTTTGCGTCGTCCAATCATCTCTCTGTGCGGGACGGTTTAATTAGTACTCCTCTACTACCACTACACCGATTTGGCCGTTGATAATTACTTAGCCGCCCTCGTGAGCAGCGGCGGCCACTTGGAGTATAGAGAATCGGGGAGCCAATGGCATCTGGCTACGACGGCGAGGCCTCTTTCCGGGAAGCAAGCACAGCTAGCTTTGCTTCGCTGAGATTCGTGCCCCAATTTTTATACTCACGTAACTTCACGCCCAAGCACAATCGCTTTATTGCGGGGGGCACTGGCTGACTAGTATACTTGGCCAGTAGCAGCGGTAAACAAATGCTGACGTTTTCACCGAGGGGGGAGTCTGAGCACCATGTCGCTTGCGAAACGCGCAGCTGGGCGATGAAAAGGGGGTAGAAAAGAATCCGTGCGCCCGTGCACGTATCGCGGGGCTCGGAGGGGTTTGCTTGGAAGCACGCGGCTAAAACGACGTGCGCCGGTGTGCGTGGCCCGCGGGCGACGGAGCGTCCGAGGGACAAAGCTCGGCTGCACGAGTAAGGCGTGGGAGTGGGCTTGGGCGGTGGCCGTCCATGCGCTGTCACGCTCGGAAGCACCGGTGCTATGACGCATTCCGGGTACATGCCATGCGTCCGTCGGATCCAACCAGGACGTGACGTGCTTCCTCTGTGACCGATAGTTGCCTCCAGTGTTCTACGGCCACCACACTTGCAACGGTGCAGACCATATATAATATTTCAATCCGACAAAGGTTAGCTACAACTGTATGTGTGATTGCATGTTGCAACTACTCCCTCCGTTCCTAAATATTTGTTTTTTTAAGATTTCAAATGGACTACCACATACGGATGTATATAGACACATTTTAGAGAGTAGATTCACTTATTTTGCTCCGTATGTGTTGGAAGGGAGAGAAGGAATTGGTGAAATAGTCCGTTGTATTGCTTGAGCCTCGTGGGCATATATATAGGAGTACAGTGATCTACTTGGAGTACAAGACAAGCCAGAACAAATCCTAGTCTATCTCGTCTTTCCTAATAAACATTATACTCAACATCCCCCCGCAGTCACAACGGTAGCGACGCAGACGGTGAGACTGGAGAAGAATCCGAAGGCAAGCCGACGGACACCCCCCCCACAGTCGTAACGGTCGACGCATCGCGGAGTCGTGGCTGGAGTGGCAACCGACGAGGTTGCTCAAGCAAGGCGATAGCCCTTTGTGCCGTTTGTCGAGGTAGCCGAGAGCGTGGGTGGTGGAGCCGTGGTCGAGGTAGCCATGCGAAGAATGCCGTGGTCGATGTCGAGTCGGGGTAGCCGGTGGCGAGAAAGTCGACGTGGAGCCACGGGCGCAAGGAGGCGCCAAGTTAGTCGTTGGCGCAGTGGTGTCGAAGTAGTGGTGCGCCAGGAAGTAGATGATGTTGACGACGCGTCGCGCCGGGGTTGCCAACCTCGGGGACACATCGTAGACGAAGGCACGCGTCGGTGTTGCCAGCACCGGGCATGCGTAGACGGACGAAGACGAAGTTGACGAAGCGCCGCACCAGACTTGCCGGGCCCGGGGACACGTCGTGGACGAAGGCACGCGGCGGTGTTGCCAGCACCGGGCAGGTACGAAAGCGGCGGCGGCTAGGGTTTAGGATCGACTTGCGATAGATACCATGTTGGAAGGGAGAGAGGGAATTGGTGAAATAGTCCGTTGTATTGCTTGAGCCTCGTGGGCATATATATAGAAGTACAGTGATCTACTTGGAGTACAAGACAAGTCAGAACAAATCCTAGTCTATCTCGTCTTTCCTAATAAACATTATACTCAACAGTATGTAGTCACTTGTTGAAATCTCTAGAAAGACAAATATTTAAGAACAGAGGAAGTAGCATGTAACCGTCAACACTCAAGTATGCAACCGTCAAAAAGAGTAGTGTTTTTGCGCAACATTTTAAATTGGAATATGATTTCTGGTGAAAAGATAATCCATGTTTCCGCTCGATGCATTTACGACCAGAACATGCATTGCTCGTCAGAAAATACAGTACCCTAGACGAAAATAGACTTTTGCCGTTCGTACACGCGCAGTCAAAAATGAAGTTAAATCATCTAATTAACAAAATCATCTAATTAACAATAGGGTTTACACTGTAAACCCTATTGATATCTTAAACATTAAATTGAAAAGGATTAAGAAATTTTTCAAAGGTTGGGGATCCAATCTGTTTGGGCAAAATAGGATCAGAAAAAATATTATCAAGCTCGAGCTTCAGGAGCTCGAGAGATTGGAGGAAGATGAGGGGTTGTGCGGGGATGCATATAAGAGGAAGTTGGATATTTTAGTGGAGCTCAACAATATGTATGTTGAGGAAGAACTCCATTGGCATCAGATGTCTAATGAAAAGTGGCTTTTCAAAGGGGACAATAACACTGACTTTTTTCATAAAGTGGCTAATGGTCATCGTAGGAAAAATGTCATGGTTTCATTGGAATGTGGGTCCGCTGTTGTGGAAGGGACTAAAAACCTACTTGCACATGCTACTGAGTATTACAGAGACCTATTTGGACCGGCTCCTGGCAATATCTGCCAGATAGATGCAACTTTATGGTCCCAGGATGAGCTGATTTCCTTGGAGGAGAACGAAGATTTGACTCGACCTTTTTCTTTGGAGGAGATTAAGCATGCTCTATTTGAGATGAGGTCTAACCGTGCCCCCGGACCTGATGACATCCCTGTTGAATTCTACCAGCATTGCTGGGATGTTGTAACTCAGGATCTGTTCTGCTTATTTGAGTGGTTTCATGCTGACAAGTTAGATGTGCATAGACTTAACTATGGTATCATTACCTTGCTACCTAAGTCAAGCAATGCAAGTAGAATCCAACAGTATAGGCCCATTTGTCTGCTGCGCTGCCCGTATAAGCTGATCACCAAAGCCATGGATATTAGGGCTAGCAGATATGCTCATAAATTGTTTAGTATCCAGCAGAATGCTTTCATTAAAGGGAGGCATATTGTGGATGGTATTCTATCTTTACATGAGATTATGCACTATACTCATGTCAAAAAACAAGTTGGAATAGTTCTCAAGCTTGATTTTGAGAAGGCTTATGACAAAATAAACTGGGATTTTTTGCTTGATTGTCATGAAAAGCGCGGGTTTAATCCCAAGTGGTGTGGATGGATTTCTCAGATCCTAAAAAATGGCACGGTAAGTGTCAAGATAAATGATGAGGTGGGGCCTTATATTCAAAGTGCTAAGGGGGTGAGACAGGGGGATCCTCACTCCCCCTTCTTGTTCAATTTAGCAGCAGAATGCCTGACTAAAATGGTGCTGGCAGCTCAGAAGAATGGCCTGATCAAAGGTTTAGCTGCTGAGCTAGTTGAGGATGGGGTGGGCATCTTGCAATATGCTGATGATACGGTGCTGTGCTTTGAACATGATGTTGACAAGGCTGTCAACATCAAACTCTTGTTGTATTTATTTGAGCTTATGTCAGGTCTTAAGATCAACTTTGAAAAAAGCGAAATTTTTAGTATTGGGGGTGATAATGACACAGACTTAATCTATGCGAATATGTTTGGATGCCAGGTGGGGGCTCTGCCTATGAAATATCTGGGAGTCCCTGTTACATATTCTACTCTCAGGAATATTGATCTGGACTTTCTTGATGGTAAAATGATCAAAAAGCTCGATGCCTGGGTTGCTTATGCGGCATCATCTGGGGGCAGACTGACCTTACTGGGGTCCAGTTTGGATGGGATCCCATCTTTTCTCATGTCGATGTTTCTTTTTAATAAAACTTTTATTGAGAAGATGGATAAACATCGCAGGCGGTTCTTTTGGAGGAGAAAGAATAAGAAACATGGTTATCATATGGTTAAATGGACAAGAGTTTGCAGATCTAAGAAGATTGGGGGCTTAGGTATTAAAGATCTGCATAAGCAAAATATTGCCCTGCTCGTTAAGTGGTGGTGGAAACTGGAAACGAGTGATGGTTTATGGCAACGCATTGTGCGAGCTAGATACTTCAAGAACAAAACAGTAGCTAACATCCGGAGTCGCTTCTCGGACTCCCCCTGCTGGAAAGCCATTATGAAAGTCAAAGATTCATATATGGCTGGTAGAAAGGTTAACATTGAGAGTGGGAACCTTACTAGGGTCTGGTATGACCCGTGGATCGATAACATTGTGTTGAAAGATCATTTCCCTGACTTGTTCAGCATTTGCCAAGATCAGGATTGCACTGTTGCATCCTGGGCTGCGAATAACTATGAAATTGGCTTCAGACGCAGATTAGTAGGGGCGCTGGGTGATCAATGGGCTTGGATGATCGTGGAAGCTAAAAAGCTGACATTGAATGAATCCCCAGATAAGATTTCTTGGTCCCTTGGTGGCAAAGGAAAATTCACCACTAAATCCTTGTACGAGTGGCTGGAGAGAAACCTGTCAGGTCCTAATTATAAAATGGTCTGGAAAGCACCTATCCCGCTGAAGATCAAGATTTTCCTTTGGCAACTATTTCAAAATGCCATCCTTACTCGTGATAACATGCGTGCCAGAAAATGGCCTGGAAATCCCAGTTGCTCCTTCTGTACTAATGTTGAAACGGCAAACCATTTGTTTTTCTCGTGCTCACTCGCTCGCTCAGTTTGGGGGATGCTGGGTATGACAGCAGGAGCATCTTGCTGCCCTCGATCCCTTTGGCAAAGCTTTGCTTGGCTTTATAAATTCTTTCCGGGTGGGAAGCATTTATATATGATGATTATTGCTGCGATATGTTGGGGGATTTGGATTCTCCATAATAAAGTTACGTTTGATAAGCATGTCGTTCGATCCCCTCTGGAGGCTGTTTTCACGGCATGCTCTTTTATGATGTATTGGGCAGGTTTGCTGAAGGAAGAGGACAGGGTGAAGCTCCAGGCAGGTGTGAAGAGATTGGCACATGCTGCTGCGGCACTGACGGACAGATCCTTCCCTCGAGACAGGCTGCTCTTGAGAGACAGAGATGGTTTGCAGATTGGCTAGATGCGATTAGCGTCTGGCGGCTCTCTACTCTCGCTTCCCACTGGGGTCTGATGCCCGCTGGTGATCTGTACTGCGACTGTTTTGCCTAGTCATCGGAGTCTGATGGTTGTTTTGGTACTTTGTATTTCTGAGCAGATGGCTGGTAAGTGTCATCAGGTTTTCGTCCCATGGCTGGTGGTCCGTTCCAGGATCATCACGCGGTGGGTTTCCTGGTGATGCGCCAACTCGCTCCCTCCTTTTCAGTCTCATTTCACGCAAAAGTAGGTTTATATCTGTTTTGAGTTCGGTGATGAACTTGGATAAAGACTGATGTATTTCCGTTGATTGCAAAATTAATGGAAAGGGGTTGTGAGCCCGGTTGGGAAAAAAAACACAAGATAATGCAAATGCATGAGTCTCTCCCTCTATTTTTATTTTCCCCCTTTGCTAGCATGTAGGAGTACTCCAGAATTAATACTATTCGTTCCACGATCATCAGACTGGGGAACGCCAAGGGAAAACAAATGTTCGGTTGCAATATCTGTTCGCTCTATGAATTTACCAACGAGAATTGGTCGTTAGAAACGTACTTACAACACTCGTAGACGAAAAGAGAGTAGTACTATTCGTGCATGGGCAGGCGAACATGGAGTTAAATCCCTATCATCTTGACTAACCGGGGAAATCGCTACATCAACAGCAACACAAAGTGAAGTGAATGCTTAACGAATCTCTTTTCATGTCTCTTTTCCGACCTTTTGCTGTAGCGTGCACTAACTTAACTAAAGTTGGAATCTTCTCAAGTCTTGTGCAAGTGCATCCCCTGTCTACATGATTAAGCGAGGAATTTTGCACGGCCGTTTGATTCATAACATATCGACATACATACTCTCATTCAAGCGGTGTCTGCGCGCCTAACCTGTGTTAGTCTGGCGACATTTCATGGTGCAGCGCCTAGATGCTCTATGAATACTCGATTTCCCTTAAGGCGTATGATCGATTTAGAGATGAACGGTGATCGGGAAACGGAAAATGCAAAGCTCAGACAAGTCATGATCCGTGGGCAAAAAATTGTATCCAAACAGGGATTCAAAGTGGTTTAGATTTACATATGGTGCTGCACCAAGCGCGGCTCAAAAGCCTCAAACAAACATGCGTCCGCGGGCGACCCAGATGGCCGGAGCCTCAGCACATGAACTTTTCTCAGATCCTTCATTGCTTCTCCGGTTCAGGCGAGACAAACCGGAGAGATCTGCCTCTTTCGTCTCACCAGATCGGTGATTCTTAAGATCCCATTGATTCAAGCCGGGCTCTACTTTACTAGGCGAGGAGCCTAACCGGCTAGCTCGCGACGGACACCTTCCTGGACTCATGGTGCCCGCGCCGGGCCTCCGTTCCCGACGAGAACCGCTGCTGCCTCCGGGCAGCCTGCCTGGCGGAGATGGCGTCGAGCTGCATCTGCTCGTCCCGGCACTCTTCGCTGCAGAAGGGCGTGTCCCCCTTGTACATGTAGATGTCGCTGTCGCGCGCCAGCGGCTTGGCGCAGAGCGCGCACGCGTCCAGCGCGGGCATGCCTGGCTCACCGAGCAGCTCCGCGTCAAAGAAGAAGGAGCAAGCTACTGAAGCCGCCATTGTGGGTGTGTCGAGGCGAGTTTCCAACAAAGCTGAGCAGAGCTTAGCTTGGTGGTGCGCTTGCTTGCTGCTTTTGGTGTGGGGAGGGGGAGACAGAGTAAAAGGGAAGCGATGGAGTTGGCTCAAGCGGAGGGGAAGGCTCGGGTATATATGGTGCTTGGTGCGTGCGGACGGACGTCGAAACACCGAACAGTTCGTGACTGATGAGCGTGTGGCTCTAGCTATAGAGCCAATTCCCCAAGTTGCAAGAAAATGCCCCCAAGTTTGTCCTTTTTAAAATGCGGAAATGTTAACGCCCACACATGTGGGCGTTTGCATCTCGTTTAAACGCGTGAATCCGCGTTCGTTCGTGAGCGCATGAATCTTGGCATGTTTCTAGTGTCACGTAGGACTGGTCTGGTGTGTGGGCATTCACCCAGTCGCCCACACGGCCGTTTCACCACAGGGGAGGGGCTGGTGCGTGGGCGTTCAGCAGTCCGCCCACACGCTACTTTGCACGCACGCACAAGGGCTAGTGTGTGGGCATTTGTCATCTCACTCACACGCCCGTCTCCTCTCCCACACGCAAGCTGCTAGTTGCCATGTGTTTTGCAGTGCACATGGCAACTGCCCCTAGTGTGCTTTATAAGTAGGTGGCAACTCTATTTTTACCTGAGTTGTCATGTGTTTTGCAGGGTACACGGCAACTGCCTAGTGTGCACGTAATCAAATGACAACTCTCTTTTACCGAGTTGCCATGTGTTTTTGCATGGTACATGGCAACTACCCTAACGTGCACGTACATGGCAACTGCCCTAATGTGCACGTAAGCAGATGTCAACTCTTCCTTTTACATGGCAACTGCCCTAGCATGCTTGTGAGCACATGGCAACTCTCTCAACTGCCTAGTGTTAATATGCGGCAACTCTTAAAATTTTGAAATCATGTCAACTACATTAGACCAAACCATGGCAACTGCAGTTGTCCGACATGGCAACCGTAGTTCAGCAATATGGCAACTGTAGTTAAACGAACATGGACCAGGGTCTGAACCATGGCAACTGCGGGCGCGCGGTGACTGTCACACGTGGCGAGGGGACCAGAAGGTACGATGCCTGACATACGGGCGTGTGGGCGTTATCAACTTCGCCCACACGCACGCGTGTGAGAGGGATCGGGAGAGAAAAAAAGAGGTGTGTGAACATTACTTGTTTTGCCCACACGTAGGTGTGTGGGCTGTTCCTCATATACACCACACAAAATGTGTGGGCGGACTCCCTAACGCCCACACATGTGGCACTTATCGGCGTCTTTTAAAATGCGAAACTAGCAAAGTGGCCCTGGCAAACGCAAGGGCATCTACTCACTTGAAAGTGTCAGGATTTTACATTCAAAATGCGAACTGTTTGAGAATTGAAATTTTAGTTTGGATATTCATGTCATCTGAAACGAAATAATATGGTCTTATTACCACCACAAATATTATGCTTAAAAGATAGCACATATGCATGTACCGTATTAATTTTTTAATATATCGGCAAATGATTATTATAATTTTTGAAGAGTACTATATTAGTAACATATGTGCCACTTGTACAAGTTCTTAGATCAAATATAAATTTCGAGAGCTAGACTACAATTTTTATGTGGCGTTAGATTGATATGTTAACACTTGCATCGTCTGTTATTGGTATTGTATGTATCTATATTATCTGTTTGAAATAATTATCATGAGTATAGCGAAGCAATTGTCGGATGGTATGTTCTGACGCCTTTGAAAATTATTTTTCCTAATGAAGTGATAGAACGATTATTTTTTCATTAATAGGTTGGACAAAATAAAAATGGGAACTATTTTGATTACTTCTTTTAGATATTTCCCTCTTAATCACATCCTTGTTTTGAAAGACATAAAGCTCTAGACTTGGACAACATATCTGTGATAAAAAAATGTTACCACTACTTTGTATAGTATATATGGTTGCAAATATAAAGGTGAAAGCAACAAATAAATGACTTTTGCAACATGCTATTTTCTTTTCATTTTTTTGGTAATATATTTTTATGTGCATAGTAAAAAATTGAACAGTGTGGGTGCAACTTATTGAAAGCATCACTAATTTTGAAATGGAGGTTGTTTGTAGTATATTTTGTAACCGATAACATGTGTCTTATGTTGGCACATTGATACGTCTTCGTCGTATCTACTTTTCCAAACACTTTTACCCTTGTTTTGGACTCTAATTTGCATGATTTGAATGGAACTAACCCGGACTGACGCTGTTTTCAGCAGAACTGCATGGTGTTATTTTTGTGCAGAAATAAAAGTTCTCAGAATGACATGCAAATCCACGGAGCAACTTTTCAGAATTAATAAAAAATACTGGCAAAAGAATTAGCGTCAAGGGGCCCACACCCTGGTCACGAGGGAGGGGGGCGCGCCCCTGCCTCGTGGCCCCCCTGGACGTCCACCGACCTCAACTCCAACTCCAAATATTTACTTTCGCGGAGAAAAAAAAGAAGAGAAGAAGGGTTCATCACGTTTTACGATACGGAGCCACCGCCAAGCCCTAAAACCTCTCGGGAGGGCTGATCTGGAGTCCGTTCGGGACTCCGGAGAGGGGAATCCGTCGCCGTCGTCATCATCAACCATCCTCCATCACTAATTTCATGATGCTCACCGCCGTGCGTGAGTAATTCCATCATAGGCTTGCTGGACGGTGATGGGTTGGATGAGATTTATCATGTAATTAAGTTAGTTTTGTTAGGGTTTGATCTCTAGTATCCACTATGTTCTGAGATTGATGTTGCTATGACTTTGCTATGCTTAATGCTTGTCACTAGGGCCCGAGTGCCATGATTTCAGATCTGAACCTATTATGTTTTCATGAATATGTGTGAGTTCTTGATCCTATCTTGCAAGTCTATAGTCACCTATTATGTGTTATGATCTGTTAACCCCAAAGTGACAATAATCGGGATACATACCGGTGATGACTGTAGTTTGAGGAGTTCATGTATTCACTAAGTGTTAATGCTTTGGTCTGATACTCTATTAAAAGGAGGCCTTAATATCCCTTAGTTTCCATTAGGACCCCGCTGCCACGGGAGGGTAGGACAAAAGATGTCATGCAAGTTCTTTTCCATAAGCACGTATGACTATATTCAGAATACATGCCTACATTACATTGATGAACTGGAGCTAGTTCTGTGTCACCCTATGTTATAACTATTACATGAGGAACCACATCCGACATAATTATCCATCACTGATCCAATGCGTACGAGCTTTTCACGTATTGTGCTTTGCTTAGTTACTTTGTTGTTGTCACTGTTACATTACCACAAAACTGCTACTGTTACTTTTGCTACTGTTACCGTTACTTCCATACTACTTTGCTACTAAATACTTTGCTGCAGATACTAAGTTATTCAGGTGTGGTTGAATTGACAAATCAACTGCTAATACTTGAGAATATTCTTTGGCTCGCCTTGTGTCGAACCAATAAATTTGGGTTGAATACTCTACCCTCGAAAATTGTTGCGTTCCCCTATACTTGCGGGTTATCAAGACTATTTTCTGGCGCCGTTGCCGGGGAGCATAGCTCTATTCTTTGAGTCACTTGGAATTTATATCTGCTGATCACTATGAAGAACTTGAAAGATCAAAGAACTAAGATTTATCCCTCAACTACGAGGGGAGGTAAGGAACTGCCATCTAGCTCTGCACTTGATTCTCCTTCCGTTATGAGTAAACTTGCAACACCTAAACCTGCTTCTGCTATTAATTCTGATGTGTCGCATATGTTACTGATGATGCCACTTCTGCTATGCAAGATACTTGTGATGAAACTACTTCTATGCTTGATACTACTGTGCCATTAGGTGAATTTCTTAATGAACAACTTGCTAGGGCTAGGGAGAATGAAATTATTGAAACTGATAATATTGATGATAGTGATGATGAAGGTTCTCCCCCTAAATATGAATTGCCTGTTGTTCCTGAGGGTTATGTTATGGATGAAGAAACTGTCAGAGATTTTCTTGCTTGCAATGATAGATCAAATCTTAAGAAATTATTAGCTAAACTGAAACAAAAGACTCTGATTGCTAGAATGAAACATGACCCTGCTTTTGCTACTTCACCTATCTTTGTTACTGATAAGGATTATGAATTCTCTGTGGATCCTGAGAATATTACTTTAGTTGAATCTGATCCTTTCTTTGGCACTGAATCTGAAACTGTAGCGGCACATCTCACTAAGTTAAATGATATAGCCACCCTATTTACTAATAATGAGAAATCTTGCTATTATTATATCCTTAAAATATTTCCTTTCTCATTAAAGGGTGATGCTAAGACATGGTTTAATTCTCTTCATCCTAGTTGTGTGCGTAGTCCCCAGGATATGATTAACTACTTCTCTGCTAAATATTTCCCTACTCATAAGAAACAAGTTGCCTTAAGGGAAATATATAATTTTGTGCAAATCGAAGAAGAGAGTCTCCCACAAGCTTGGGGGGAGGCTTCTTCGGTTATTTAATGCTTTGCCTGATCATCCTCTTAAGAAAAATGAAATACTTGATATCTTCTATAATGGGCTAACCGATGCTTCCAAGGACCACTTGGATAGTTGTGTTGGTTGTATTTTCAGGGACGGGGCAGTCGACCAAGCTAAATTGCTATTGAATAATATGTTGGCCAATGAAAATAATTGGGCACCTCCTAAACCAACTCCTAAGCCAACTCCGAAGAAGAGAGGTGTTCTATTTCTCAGTCCTGAAGATATGCAAGAGGCAAAGAAATCTATGAAAGAGAAAGGTATTAAAGCCGAAATCTTAAAAATTTACCTCTTGTCGAAGAAATTCATGGCCTCAATATACCACCTAAAGAAATACAAGGTCTTGATAACCCGACACAAGTAGTGAAGGTAAACTCTCTTTATAGATATGATAAAGTTGAAATCCTGTCTACTAAGTTTTCTAGCCAATGTTTAGATGAATATGATGATTTTATGGATAAACAAGCAAATTTCAATGATTATGTTTGTAGACAATTGAAAAATAATGCTTATATGATTGGACGCTTGAGTGATTATATGTCTAGAGTTAAGGGTGAACTTAAACTCACTAGTAAACATGTTTCTATGGTCACTACTCAAGCAGAACAAGTACTTAAGGCTCAGAATGAATTGCTTGATGAATTAAATAATAAACATGATTTTGCTGCTAGAGTGGCTACTAGAACTGGTAAAATGACTCAGGAACCTTTGTATCCTAAAGGCCACCCTAAGAGAGTTGAACAAGATTCTCAGAAAAAATAATTTAGATGCTCCTAGTCCTACTAAAAAGAAGAAAAAGAAAAATGATAGGACTTTGCATGATTCTAGTGAACCTATTGTAGAAACACCTGAGAATCCTAATGATATTTCTATCTCTAATGCTGAAACACAATCTGGAGATGAACACGAACCTAATGATAATGCTAATAATGATGTTCATATAGATGCTCAACCTAGCAATAGCGATGATATAGAAACTGAACCTGTTGTTGATCTTGATAACCCACAATCAAGAAATCAACATTATGATAAGAGAGACCTTGTTGCTAGGAAGCATGGTAGGGAAAGAGAACCATGGATTCAGAAACCCATGCCTTTTCCTCCTAAACCATCCAAGAAAAAGGATGATGAGGACTTTGAGCGCTTTGCTGAAATGATTAGACCTATCTTCTTACGTATGCGCTTGACCGATATGCTTAAAACAAACCCTTATGCTAAATACATGAAAGATATCATTACAAATAAAAGAAAAATACCTGAAGCTAAAATCTCCACCATGCTTGCCAACTATACCTTTAAGGGTGGAATACTAAAGAAACTTGGTGATCCCGAAGTACCCACGATACCATGCTCCATCAAAAGAAATTATGTAACAACTGCCTTATGTGATATAGGAGCCGGTGTTAGTGTTATGCCTCTTTCCTTATACTGTAGACTTGAATTAAGTAAGTTGACACCTACTGAGATACCTTTACAAATGGAGGATAAATTAACTGCTATACCTGTCGGTATTTGTGAGGACGTGCCTGTTGTTGTTGCGAATGTTACTATCTTAACAAACTTTGTCATTCTTGATATCCCTGAGGATGACAGTATGTCGATTATCCTTGGTAGACCCTTTTTAAGTATTGCAGGTGCTGTTATTGATTGCAACAAAGGCAATGTCACCTTTCATGTTAATGATAATGAGCATACGGTACAATTTCCGAGGAAACAACCTCAAGTTCAGAGCATAAATTCTATTGGGAAAATTCCATCAATAATTATTGGAGGTTTTGAATTTCCTCTTCCTACTGCAAAGAAAAAGTATGATATTCTTATTATTGGGGATGTTCATATCCCCGTTGAGGTAACCTAGTATCACTTCGAAATTTCTCCGGTTTCATGTCATTCGGAATGAGTTTGTTAACAAGACTTGATCAACCTTGTTAGTGGATTCCTTTTGATGAGCATGAGATGGATGAAGTTAGAAGGCACAACCTTTTGTACCTTCTTTTACTTTCTGTTACTTAGAACAAATTAAGTAGAAATAGTATATTTTGTCTGTTTTCTAAATTATCTATGCAATAAAAAATATCACGAAAATAAAAGTTCTCCAAATGCCATGCCAATTTAATATGATTTTTTCTGGAATATTGAGAATATCTGGAACTGAGAACACAGCAGGGGGAGCAAGCACCTGGCCACGAGGAGCCAGGGCGCGCCCCCTGCCTCGTGGGCCCACGGTGGCTCCCCTCCACTTATTCCTGCACCCACACACTTCTTCTTCCTCCCCAAAAAATCACTATCTAGCTCAAGCACGAGTTCTAGCTCGTTTTTCTACCATTTTCGATCTCCTTGCTCAAAGCTCCATTCACAAAACTGCTTTGGGGGACTGTTCTTTGGTATGTGATTCCTCCAATGATCCAATCAGTTTTTGTTCTAGTGCTTTATTCATTGCAAATTCTTGCTGCTTAGGTGACCCTGTTCTTGAGCTTGCATGCTAAATTTATGAGGTCCCAAGTAATTCTAATGCATGATAGAGGCTCTAGGCACTTGTGGGAGTAGTTGCTATCAATTTTATTTAGTTTGGTTCACTTTTACCTTGAGTCACTAAAAATTTCAGAAATTTTTGAGAGGAAGAAATATGCTTAGGAAAATGTACCAAGGTGGTTCTTCAAGAAATAAAGGACCCCGGCTAGCGATACATGAGCAGGATGACAAACCACCAAGGGAAGCTGACATGCGGCCTTGTGAATGGCCGTCGGAGGAGTTTATGGTCAAAGCGGGCATCAAGGATGAATTTGATGCATATGTGTGTAATGCGACCTTGCGGAATTCATGCAAGATAAGTGCCCTCGATAACAATATTTAACTGATTCATTCGTGAGAAGGTTTAAATTTACATCCTCACGCAATTCTCAAAGTGTCCTGTTTGATATTTATGATAAATCATATACCATGGACCTAGAAGATTTTACTACTGCTTGTAAACTCCGGTAGTGGGGAAGTGTTAATGAACCTCGTAAATCTGAATATAAAGACTTTCTTGCTAGTATTACTATGGGAGAATCTAGAGAAATAGCACAAGCTACCATAGGGAGCATTCATTTTCCTGCTATACATTATTTTGCTCTCTTCATTGGTAGATGCATTAACAATAAAGATGAAGCATGTCACATATGTGTTCCTGATCTTTGTGTTCTCAAGCTTGGAGGAGTACGTATTCCTCAACGACTTTACATTCATATTCACACACTCATTCTAGTGTCGGTGCTCATACTCTTTCATTGTACTATCCATGCTAGTTTAATTTCTTTTCCTGCTTTCTTCTTGTGTGTTTGATAAACCTTAAGAAAAAACAAAAAAATAGTTAGTTTAATTTCCATGCATGTTGTAGTAATAATTAAAAGAAAAACTCAAAAAGATTTCTCGTTCTTCTTTTTGTTTGTTGGGAGCTTTCCCCGTGTAAATAGTTTTATTTCTTTTCTTTTCCTTTGGGGGTCGAGAGGAGAAGACCATAATGAAAATGTCTAAGTGGCTCTCATATGCATAATTGATTTACTTTAACCAAAAGCCCATATTACTTTGTCTTCTCTCTTGAAATGAATGCTTGCACATAGTCAAAAAAAATGAATGCTTGCAGATTCCAGCTTAGTCCAATGCACATGCACTATTATTATTATCCACACCGTTCGGTCGTGCAAGTGAAAGGCAATGATGATGATATATGATGAAATGATTGGGATAAGAGGAGCTGGTATGAACTCGACCTCTCTTGTTTTGTAAATATGATTAGCTAATCGTTCCCGATTCAGCCTATTATGAATAAACATATTTGCAATGACAATTAGAAATTATAGTTGCTTATGCCATGCTTAATTAGCTAGGAGCTTATTGTTGGGGAACGTAGCAGAAATTCAAAATTTTCCTACGTGTCACCAAGATCTATCTATGGAGAAACCAGCAACGAGGGGAAGGAGAGTGCATCTACATACCCTTGTAGATCGCTAAGTGGAAGCATTCAAGAGAACGGGGTTGAAGGAGCCATACTCATCGTGATCCAAATCACCGGAGATCCTAGTGCCGAACGGACGGCACCTTCGCGTTCAACACACGTACAGCCCGGTGACGTCTCCCATGCCTTGATCCAGCAAGGAGAGAGGGAGAGGTTGAGGAAGACTCCATCCAGCAGCAGCACAACGGCGTGGTGGTGGTGGAGGAGCGTGGCAATCCTGTAGGGCTTCGCCAAGCACCTGCGGGAGAGGAGGAGGTGTCACGGGAGGGAGGGAGGCGCCAGGGCTTCCGGTGCAGCCACCCCTCCCTCCCCTCCCTTTATATAGGGGCAAGGGAGAGGGGGGAGGCGCAGCCTTGCCCCTTCCTCCAAGGAAGGGGTGCGGCCAAGGGGGGGAAGGAGTCCATCCTCCTCAAGGCACCCCGGAGGTGCCTTCCCCCTTGAAGACTCTCCCCTTTTTCTTATATCTAGGCGCATGGGCCTCTTGGGGCTGGTGCCCTTGGCCCATATAGGCCAAGGTGCACCCCCTACAGCCCATGTGCCCCCCGGGGCAGGTGGACCCCCCGGTGGACCCCCGGACCCCTTTCGGCAATCCCGGTACAATACCGATAAAGTGCGGAACTTTTCCGGCGACCAAAATAAGACTTCCCATATATAAATCTTTACCTCCGGACCATTCTGGAACTCCTGGTGACGTCCGGGATCTCATCTGGGACTCCGAACAACATTCGGTAACCACATACACACTTCCTTTATAACCCTAGCATCATCGAACCTTAAGTGTGTTGACCCTACGGGTTCGGGAACCATGCAGACATGACCGAGACAACTCTCCGGCCAATAACCAACAGCGGGATCTGGATACCCATGTTGGCTCCCACATATTCCACGATGATCTCATCGGATGAACCACGATGTCAAGGACTCAATCAATCCCGTATACAATTCCCTTTGTCTAGCGGTATTGTACTTGCCCGAGATTCGATCGTTGGTATGCTGATACCTTGTTCAATCTCATTACCGACAAGTCTCTTTACTCGTTCCGTAACACATCATCCCGTGATCAACCCCTTGGTCACATTGTGCACATTATGATGATGTCCTACCGAGTGGGCCCAGAGATACCTCTCCGTCACACGGAGTGACAAATCCCAGTCTCGATTCGTGCCAACCCAACAGACACTTTCGGAGATACCTGTAGTGCACCTTTATAGTCACCCAGTTACGTTGTGACGTTTGGTACACCCAAAGCATTCCTACGGTATCCGGGAGTTGCACAATCTCATGGTCTAAGGAAAAGATACTTGACATAAGAAAAGCTTTAGCATACGAACTACGATCTTTGTGCTAGGCTTAGGATTGGGTCTTGTCCATCACATCATTCTCCTAATGATGTGATCCCGTTGTCAACGACATCTAATGTCCATAGTCAGGAAACCATGACTATCAGTTGACCAACGAGCTAGTCAATAGAGGCTTGCTAGGGACATGGTGTTGTCTATGTATCCACACATGTATCTGAGTTTCCTATCAATACAGTTATAGCATGGATAATAAACGATTATCATGAATAAGGAAATATAATAATAACTAATTTATTATTGCCTCTAGGGCATATTTCCAACAGTCTCCCACTTGCACTAGAGTCAATAATCTAGTTCACATCGCCATGTGATTAACACTCACAGGTCACATCGCCATGTGACCAACATCCAAAGAGTTTACTAGTGTCATTAAACTAGTTCACATCATCATGTGATTAAGACTCAATGAGTTCTGGGGTTTGATCATGTTTTGCTTGTGAGAGAGGTTTTAGTCAACGGGTCTGTAACATTCAGATCCGTATGTACTTCGCAATTATCTAGGTCATATTGTAAATGCTGCTTCCACGCTCCACTTGGAGCTATTCCAAATGGTTGCTCCACTATACGTATCCGGTTTGCTACTCAGAGTTATTTGGATAGGTGTTAAATCTTGCATCCACGTAAACCTTTACGCCGAACTCTTTATCACCTCCATAATCGAGAAACATGTCCTTATTTACTCCAAGGACAATTTTGCCCGCTGTCCAATGATCCATTCCTAGATCATTCTTGTACCCCTTGACTGACTCATGGCAAGGCACACTTCCGGTGCGGTACATAGCATAGCATACTATAGAGCCTACGTCTGAAGCATAGGGGACGACCTTCGTCCTTTCTCTCTCTTCTGCCGTGGTCGAGCTTTAACTCTTAACTTCATACCTTACAACTCAGGCAAGAACTCCTTCTTTGACTGATCCATCTTGAACACCTTCAAGATCATGTCAAGGTATGTGCTCATTTGAAAGTATTATTAAGCATTTTGATCTATCTTATAGATCTTGATGCTTATTGTTCAAGTAGCCTAATCCAGGTTTTCCATTGAAAAACACTTTTCAAATAACCCTATATGCTTTCTAGAAATTCTACATCATTTCTGATCAACAATATGTCAACAACATATACTTATCAGAAATTATATAGTGCTCCCACTCACTTCTTTGGAAATACAAGTTTCCCAAAATCTTTGATCATCTCATCAAAGCACACATTCCAACTCCGAGATGCTTACTCCAGTCCTTAGAAGGATCGCTGGAGCCAGCATACCTTTTAGCATCCTTAGGATCGACAAAACTTTTCTGATTGTATCACATACAACCTTTCCTTACGAAAACTGGTAAGGAAACTCGTCTTGACATCCATCTGCCAGATTTCATAAATGCAGCTAATGCTAACATGATTTCGACGGACTTAAGCATCGCTACGGATGAGAAAATCTCATCGTAGTCAACTCCTTGATCTTGTGAAAAACTCTTCGCCACAAGTCGAGCTTCATAGACGGTGACATTACCGTCCACGTCCGTCTTCTTCTTAAAGATCCATTTATTTCAATGGTTTGCTGATCATCGGGCAAGTCCACCAAAGTCCATGCTTTGTTATGATACATGGATCCTATCTCGGATTTCATGGCTTCTAACCATTTGTCAGAATTTGGGCCCACCATCGCTTCTCCATAGCTCATAGGTTCATTGTTGTCTAGCAATATGACCTTCAAGACAGGATTACTGTACCACTCTGAAGCAGTACACATCCTTGTCACCCTACGAGGTACGGTAGTGACTTGATCCGAAACTCTATGATCACTATCATAAGCTTCTACTTCAATTAGTGTATGTGCCACAGGAACAACTTCCTGTGCCCTGCTACACACTAGTTGAAGTGACGGTTCAATAACCTCATCAAGTCTCCACCATCCTCCCACTCAATTCTTTCGAGAGAAACCTTTCCTCGAGAAAGGACCCGATTCAAGAAACAATCCCTATTGCTTTCGGATCTGAATTAGGAGGTATACCCAACTGTTTTGGGTGTCCTATGAAGATGCATTTTATCCGCTTTGGGTTCGAGCTTATCAACCTAAAACTTTTCACATAAGCGCCGCAGCCCCAAACTTTTAAGAAACGACAACTTAGGTTTCTCCAAACGGTGTCGTCTCAACGGAATTACGTGGTGCCCTATTTAAAGTGAGTGCGGTTGTCTCTAATGCCTAACCCATGAACGATAGTGGTAATTCGATAAGAGACATCATGGTACACACCATATCCAATAGGGTGCAACTATGATGTTCGGACACACCATCACACTATGATGTTCCAGGCGGTATTAATTGTGAAACAATTTCCACAATGTTTAATGCGTGCCAAAGCTCGTAACTCAGATACACATCTCTATGATCATATCATAGACATTTTATCCTCTTGTCACGATGATCTTCAACTTCACTCTGAATTTACTTGAACCATTCAATAATTCAGACTTGCGTTTCATCAAGTAAATATACTCAGTATCTACTCAAATCATCCGTGAAGTAAGAACACAACGATATCCACTGCGTGCCTTACCACTTATTGGACTGCACACATCAAAATGTATTGCTTCCAACAAGTTGCTATCTTGTTCCATCTTACTGAAAACGAGGCTTTTCAGTCATCTTGCCCATGTGGTATGATATGCATATCTCAAGTGATTCAAAATCAAGTGAGTCCAAACGATCCATCTGCATGGAGTTTCTTCATGCATATACACCAATAGACATGGTTCGCATGTCTCAAACTATTCAAAACGAGTGAGTCCAAAGATCCATCAACATGGAGCTTCTTCATGCGTTTTATACCAATATGACTTACATGGCAGTGCCACAAGTAGGTGGTACTATCATTACTATCTTATATCTTTTGGCATGAAAATGTGTATCACTACGATCGAGATTCAATAAACCATTCCTTTAGGTGCAAGACCATTGAAGGTATTATTCAAATAAATAGAGTAACCATTATTCTCTTTAAATGAATAACCGTATTGCGATAGACATAATCCAATCATGTCTATGCTCAACGCAAACACACAATGACAATTATTCAGGTTTAATACTAATATTGATGGTAGAGGGAGCGTGCGATGTTTGATCACATCAAACTTGGAAACACTTCCAACACATATCGTCAGCTCACCTTTAGCTAGTCTCTGTTTATTCCGTAGCTTTTATTTCGAGTTACTAACACTTAGCAACCGAACCGGTATCTAATACCCTGGTGCTACTAGGAGTACTAGTAAAGTACACATTAACATAATGTATATCCAATATACTTCTATCGACCTTGCCAGCCTTCTTATCTACCAAGTATCTAGGGTAATCCTGCTCCAGTGGCTATTCCCCTTATTACAGAAGCACTTAGTCTCGGGTTTAGGTTCAACCTTGGGTTTCTTCACTGGAGCAGCAGCTATTTGTCGTTTCATGAAGTATCCCTTCTTGCCCTTGCCCTTTTTTTGAAACTAGTGGTTTCACCAACCATCAACAATTGATGCTCCTTCTTGATTTCTACTTTCGCGGTGTCAAACATCACGAATACCTCAAGGATCATCATATCTATCCCTGATATGTTATAGTTCATCACGAAGCTCTAGTAGCTTGGTGGCAATGACTTTTGGAGAAACATCACTATCTCATCTGGAAGATCAACTCCCACTCAATTCAAGTGATTGTTGCACTCAGACAATCTGAGCACAAGCTCAACGATTGAGCTTTTCTCCCTTAGTTTGCAGGCTAAGAAAATCGTTGGAGGTCTCATACCTCTTGACGTGGGCACGAGCCTGAAATCCCAATTTCAGCTCTCGAAACATCTCATATGTTCCGCGACATTTCGAAAAATGTCTTTGGTGCCTCAACTCTAAACCGTTTAACTGAACTATCACGTAATTATCAAAATGTGTATGTCCGATGTTCGCAACATCCACAGACGAGGTTTGGGGTTCAGCACACTGAGCGGTGCATTAAGGACATAAGCTTTCTACTGATCGCATAATTGCTACTGTCAACTTTCAACTATATTTTCTCTAGGAACATATCTAAACAGTGGAACTAAAGCGCGAGCTTACAACATAATTTGCAAAGATCTTTTGACTATGTTCAGGATAATTAAGTTCATCTTATGAACTACCACTCAGATAGACATCCCTCTAGTCATCTAAGTGATTACATGATCCGAGTCAACTAGGCCGTGTCCGATCATCACGTGAGACGGACTAGTCATCATCGGTGAACATCTTCATGTTGATCGTATCTACTATACGACTCATGCTCGACCTTTCGGTCTCTGTGTACCGAGGCCATGTCTGTACATGCTAGGCTCGTCAAGTTAACCCTAAGTGTTTCGCGTGTGTAAATCTGTCTTACACCCGTTGTATGTGAACGTAAGAATCCATCACACCCGATCATCACGTGGTGCTTAGAAGCGACGAACTTTAGCAACGGTGCACAGTTAGGGGAGAACACTTCTTGAAATTGTTGTAAGGGATCATCTTATTTACTACCGTCGTTCAAGATGCATAAACATAATAAACATCACATGCAATTATATAGTAGTGACATGATATGGCCAATATCATATAGCTCCATTGATCTCCATCTTCGGGGCTCCATGATCATCATCATCACCGGCATGACACCATGATCTCCATCATCATGATCTCCATCATCGTGTCTCCATGAAGTTGTCTCGCCAACTATTACTTCTACTACTATGGCTACCGGTTAGCAATAAAGTAAAGTAATTACATGGCGTTGTTCAATGACACGCAGGTCATACAATAAATAAAGACAACTCCTATGGCTCCTGCCGGTTCTCATACTCATCGACATGCAAGTCGTGAATCCTATTACAAGAACATGATCAATCTTATACATCACATATCATTCATCACATTCTTCTTGGCCATATCACATCACAAAGCATACCCTGCAAAAACAAGTTAGACGTCCTCTAATTGTTGTTTGCATATTTTACGTGGCTGCTATGGGTTTCTAGCAAGAACGTTTCTTACCTATGCAAAACCACAACGTGATATGCCAATTGCTATTTACCCTTCATAAGGACCCTTTTCATCGAATCCGTTCCGACTAAAGTGGGAGAGAATGGCACCCGCTAGCCACCTTATGCACCAAGTGCATGTCAGTCGGTGGAACCTGTCTCACGTAAGAGTACGTGTAAGGTCGGTCCGGGCCGCTTCATCCCACAATACCGTCGAAACAAGATTGGACTAGTAACGGTAAGCATATTGAACAACATCAATGCCCACAACTACTTTGTGTTCTACTCGTGCAAAGAATCTACGCAATAGACCTAGCTCATGATGCCACTGTTGGGGAACGTAGCAGAAATTCAAAATTTTCCTACGTGTCACCAAGATCTATCTATGGAGAAACCAGCAATGAGGGGAAGGAGAGTGCATCTACATACCCTCGTAGATCGCTAAGCGGAAGCGTTCAAGAGAACGGGGTTGAAGGAGTCGTACTCGTCGTGATCCAAATCACCGGAGATCCTAGTGCCGAACGGACGTCACCTCCGCGTTCAACACACGTACAGCCCGGTGACGTCTCCCATGCCTTGATCCAGCAAGGAGAGAGGGAGAGGTTGAGGAAGACTCCATCCAGCAGCAGCACAACGGCGTGGTGGTGGTGGAGGAGCGTGGCAATCCTGCAGGGCTTCGCCAAGCACCTGCGGTAGAGGAGGAGGTGTCACGGGAGGGAGGGAGGCGCCAGGGCTTCCGGTGCAGCCACCCCTCCCTCCCCTCCCTTTATATAGGGGCAAGGGAGAGGGGGGAGGCGCAGCCTTGCCCCTTCCTCCAAGGAAGGGGTGCGGCCAAGGGGGGGAAGGAGTCCATCCACCCCAAGGCACCCGGGAGGTGCCTTCCCCCTTGAGGACTCTCCCCTTTTTCTTATATCTAGGCACATGGGCCTCTTGGGGCTGGTGCCCTTGGCCCATATAGGCCAAGGCGCACCCCCTACAGCCCATGTGGCCCCCCGGGCAGGTGGACCCCCGAACCCCTTTCGGCACTCCCGGTACAATACCGATAAAGTGCGAAACTTTTCCGGCGACCAAAATAAGACTTCCCATATATAAATCTTTACCTCCGGACCATTCCGGAACTCCTCGTGACGTCCGGGATCTCATCTGGGACTCCGAACAACATTCGGTAACAACATACAAACTTCCTTTATAACCCTAGCATCATCGAACCTTAAGTGTGTAGACCCTACGGGTTCGGGAACCATGCAGACATGACCGAGACAACTCTCCGGCCAATAACCAACAGCGGGATCTGGATACCCATGTTGGCTCCCACATGTTCCACGATGATCTCATCGGATGAACCACGATGTCAAGGACTCAATCAATCCTGTATACAATTCCCTTTGTCTAGCGGTATTGTACTTGCCCGAGATTCGATCGTTGGTATGCTGATACCTTGTTCAATCTCGTTACCGGCAAGTCTCTTTACTCGTTCCGTAACACATCATCCCGTGATCAACCCCTTGGTCACATTGTGCACATTATGATGATGTCCTACCGAGTGGGCCCAGAGATACCTCTCCGTCACACGGAGTGACAAATCCCAGTCTCGATTCGTGCCAACCCAACAGACACTTTTGGAGATACCTGTAGTGCACCTTTATAGTCACCCAGTTACGTTGTGACGTTTGGTACACCCAAAGCATTCCTACGGTATCCGGGAGTTGCACAATCTCATGGTCTAAGGAAAAGATACTTGACATAAGAAAAGCTTTAGCATACGAACTACGGTCTTTGTGCTAGGCTTAGGATTGGGTCTTGTCCATCACATCATTCTCCTAATGATGTGATCCCTTTGTCAACGACATCTAATGTCCATAGTCAGGAAACCATGACTATCAGTTGACCAATGAGCTAGTCAATAGAGGCTTGCTAGGGACATGGTGTTGTCTATGTATCCACACATGTATCTGAGTTTCCTATCAATACAGTTATAGCATGGATAATAAACGATTATCATGAACAAGGAAATATAATAATAACTAATTTATTATTGCCTCTAGGGCATATTTCCAACACTTATAATGGTTTACCTTGCGTGCCAACATGCTATTAAGGTGGTTGTGATGTGGTATAATAGGGTGGTATCTGATACGTCTCCAACGTATCTATAATTTTTGATTGCTCCATGCTACTTTATCTACTGTTTTGGACTATATTGGGCTTTATTTTCCACTTTTATATTATTTTTGGGACTAACCTATTAACCGGAGGCCCAGCCCAGAATTGTTGTTTTTTGCCTATTTCAGTATTTCGAAGAAACAGAATATCAAACGGAGACCAAACGGAATGAAACCTTCGGAAACATGATTTTCTCACCAAACGTGATCCAGGAGACTTGGACCCTGCTCGAAGGAACAAAAGAGGCGGTCACGAGGGTGGAGGGCGCCCCCCTGGGTGCGCCCCCTTGCCTCTTAGGCCCCCTGTTGCTCCACCGATGTACTCCTTCCTCCTATATATACCTACGTACCCCCGTCAGATCAAATACGGAGCCAAAAACCTAATTCCTCCACCGCAACTTTCTGTATCCGCGAGGTCCCATCTTGGGGCCTGTTCCGGAGCTCCACCGAAGGGGGCATCTACCACGGAGGGCTTCTACATCAACACCATAGCCTGTCCGATGAAGTGTGAGTAGTTTACTTCAGACCTTCGGGTCCATAGCTAGTAGCTAGATGACTTCTTCTCTCTTTTTGGATCTCAATACAATGTTCTCCCCCTCTCTTGTGGAGATCTATTCGATGTAATCTTCTTTTTGCGGTGTGTTTGTTGAGACCGATGAATTGTGGGTTTATGATCCAGCTTATCTATGAATAATATTTGAATCTTCTCTGAATTCTTTTATGTATGATTGAGTTATCTTTGCAAGTCTATTCGAATTATCCGTTTGGTTTGGCCAACTAGATTGGTAGTTCTTGCAATGGGAGAAGTGTTTAGCTTTGGGTTCAATCTTGCGGTGTCCTTTCCCAGTGACAGCAAGGGCAACAAGGCACGTATTGTATTGTTGCCATTGAGGATAACAAGATGGGTTTTTTATCATATTGCATGAATTTATCCCTCTACATCATGTCATCTTGCTTAAGGCATTACTCTGTTTTTAACTTAATACTCTAGATGCATGCTGGATAGCGATCGATGAGTGGAGTAATAGTAGTAGATGCAGAATCGTTTCGATTTACTTGTCTCGGACATGATGCCTATATACATGATCATACCTAGATAACATCATAATTATTCGCTTTTCTATCAATTGCTCAACAGTAATTTGTTCACCCACCGTAGAATACTTATGCTCTTGAGAGAAGCCACTAGTGAAACCTATGGCCCCCGGGTCTATTCTCATCATCAATCTCCATTACTTTATTACTTGCTTTGTTTTTACTTTGCCTTTTACTTTTCACTTTGCATCTCTATATCAAAAATACCAAAAATATTATTTATCATCTCTATCAGATCTCACCCTCGTAAGTGACCGTGAAGGGATTGACAACCCCTAATCATGTTGGTTGCGAGTAGCTATCGTTTTTTGTAGGTACGAGGGACTTGTGCGTGATCTCCTACTGGATTGATACCTTGGTTCTCAAAAATGGAGGGAAATACTTACACTACTTTACTGCATCATCCTCTCCTCTTCGGGGAAATCCAACGCATTGCTCAAGAGGTAGCAAGAAGAATTTATGGCGCCGTTGCCGGGGAGTTTGCGCAAAAGTCAACTATACCAAGTACCCATCACAATCCCTATCTCTCGCATTACATTATTTGCCTCTCGTTTTCCTCTCCCCCACTTCACCCTTGTCGTTTTATTCACCCTCTCTTTCCCAATATCCTCCTCTCTTTCCCTTTCGCCTTTTTCTCGTTTGCCTTTTTGCTTGCTCGTGTGTTAGTTTGCTTATTTGTCGCAATGGCTCTCCCTAAAATTGGTGATCTTCACCTTAAAAGGCTAGAGGAGATCGAAAGTAATGTCAGGAAGTTTATGGTTTTGCAATTTGAGCACAATAATTTCTTTAGAAACGAGCTTAAGAAACAAAAAGGTTTTATGAGTTATATGAATAAAGAACTCGATGATATGTCTAAAGAATTCGAAGGTATAAGAGCCCAAATTGCTCGTCTTGAAAAGATGACCGCTGAAATTTCGGATATGCAAGCTACCTTACTCAATAAGATGGCCGCTAAACGAATTCCTATGAAAATCAAGATGAAGATCTAAAAGTTATTGATGTGTCCCCTATAAAATCTTTGTTTTACAATATGAATCTTGAAGAAACTGAATATGATCTTCCTTTACCTAGAAGGCATTCTAAGAATTCGGAGTTTCTAGATCTTGATGATGAAATTGATGAAAGTGGGATTGAAAGAAATAAAAACCCAGATGTTGCTAAACCCACTATTTTGGATCTCAAGGAATTTAATTATGAAAATTGCTCTTTGATTGGTTGTATTTCCTTGTTGCAATCCGTGCTAGATTCTCCTCATGCTTATAGTCAAAATAAGGCCTTTACCGAACACATTGTTGATGCCTTGATGCAATCTTATAAAGAAAAACTTGAGTTGGAAGTTTCTATCCCTAGAAAACTCTATGATGAGTAGGAACCTACTATTAAAATTAAAATTAAAGATTATGAGTTTCATGTTTTGTGTAATTTGGATGCTAGTGTCTCCACTATTCCCAAAACTTTGTGTGATTTGCTAGATTTCCGTGATTTTGAAGATTGCTCTCTAAACTTGCATCTTGCGGATTCCACTATTAAAAAGCCTATGCGAAGAATTAATGATGTTCTTATTGTTGCAAATAGGAATTATGTGCCCGTAGATTTTATCGTTCTTGATATAGATTGCAATCCTTCATGTCCTATTATTCTTGGTAGACCTTTCCTTAGAACGATTGGTGCGATTATTGATATGAAGGAAAGGAATATTAGATTCCAATTTCCCTTGAGAAAGGGTATGGAACACTTCCCTAGAAAGAAAATAAAATTACCATATGAATCTATCATGAGAGCCACTTATGGATTGCCTACCAAAGATGGCAAAACCTAGATCTATCCTTGCTTTTATGCCTAGCTAGGGGCATTAAACAATAGCGCTTGTTGGGAGGTGATAAGTCTCCAACGTATCTATAAATTTTGATTGATCCATGCTACTTTATCTACTGTTTTAGGCAATATTGGGCTTTATTATGCACTTTTATATTATTTTTGGGACTAACTTATTAACCGGAGGCCCAGCCTAGATTTGTTGTTTTATGCCTATTTCAGTGTTTCGAGGAAAAGGAATATCAGATGGAGTCAAAACAGAACGAAATCAACTAGAGAAGTTAATTTTGGAAGGAAAGCAACCCACGGAACTTGGAGTGCACGTCAGGGGAGATACGGGCTGCCCACGAGGGTGGTGCGCCCCCTGCCTCGTGGGGCCCCCGTAGCTCCACCGACGTACCCCTTGCACCCATATATACCTACGTTCCCTAAAACTTCCAGAATAGAACCTAGATCGGGAGTTCCGCCGCCTCAAGCCTCTAGAGCCACGAAAAACCAATCGGGACCCTGTCCCGGCACCCTTCCGGAGGGGGATCCCATCACCGGAGGCCATCTTCATCATCCCGACGCTATCCATGACGAGGAGGGAGTAGTTCACCCTCGGGGCTGAGGGTATGTACCAGTAGCTATGTGTTTGATCTCTCTCTCGTGTTCCCTCTATGGCACAATCTTGATGTATCCCGAGCTTTGCTGTTGTAGTTGGATCTTATGATGTTTCTCCCCCTCTACTCTCTTGTGATGAATTGAGTTTCCCCTTTGAAGTTATCTTATCAGATTGAGTCTTTTATGAGAACACTTGATGTATGTCTTGAAATCCACTTGATGTATGTTTTGGTGATCAACTTGCGGGTTTCGTGACATTGGGAACCTATGCATAGGGGTTGGCACACGTTCTTGACTCTCCGGTAGAAACTTTGGGGCACTGTTTGAAGTACTTTTATGTTGGTTGGATGAATCTGAGATTGTGTGATGCATATCGTATAATCATGCCCACGGATACTTGAGGTGACAATGGAGTATCTAGGTGACATTAGGGTTTTGGTTGATTTGTGTCTTAAGGTGTTATTCTAGTATGAACTCTTTTATAGATCGATCCGAAAGAATAACTTTGAGGTGGTTTCGTACCCTACCGTATCTTTACGTTTGTTCTCCGCTATTAGTGGCTTTGGAGTGACTCTTTGTTGCATGTTGAGGGCTTGTTGTATGATCTATCTATGTTATTATTGTTGAGAGAACTTGCATTAGTGAAAGTATGAACCCTAGGCCTTGTTTCCCATCATTGCAATACCGTTTACGCTCACTTTTACCGCTTGCTACCTTGCTGTTTTTATTATTTCAGATTACAAAAACCTTTATCTACTATCTATTTTGCACTTGTATTTTCATCTCTTCGCCGAACTAGTGCACCTATACAATTTACCATTGTATTGGGTGTGTTGGGGACACAAGAGACTCTTTGTTATTTGGTTGCAGGGTTGTTTGAGAGAGACCATCTTCATCCTACGCCTCCTACGGATTGATAAACCTAAGGTCATCCACTTGAGGGAAATTTGCTACTGTCCTACAAACCTGTGCACTTGCAGGCCCAACAACATCTACAAGAAGAAGGTTGTGTAGTAGACATCAGGAGGCAACCCAATTTTATTTTTTGTTCTTTGTTTTTGTTCCTGTTTAGTGTTAAATTTTGTTTCTACTTTCTGTTTGGATGTGGTTTTATGTTTTAATTAGTGTTTGTGCCAAGTAGAACCTATAGGATAAGCTATGATGATAGTTGATTTGATTCTGCTGAAAAACAGAAACTTTGCACTCACGAGAAAAAATTCAATAAATCACAGAAACATGATTTTGCATTGATTCTTCTTTATGCTGATCAATAAATAAATTTTCCAGTACGTCCTATTTTGGTAGAATTTTTAGAGTTTCAGAAGTTTGCGTTAGTTACAGATTGCTACAGATTGTTCTGTTTTTGATATATTCTGTTTTTTCATGTGTTGTTTGCTTATTTCAATGCATCTATGGCTAATAAATTAGTTTATTAACCATAAGGAAGTTGGAATACAGTAGGTTTAACACCAATATAAATAAAGAATGAGTCCATTACAGTACCTTAAAGTAGTCTTTTGTTTTCTTTCACTAACGGAGCTCACGAGATTTCTATTGAGTTTTGTGTTGTGAAGTTTTCAAGTTTTGGGTGAATTCTTTTGATGGATTATGGAACAAAGAGGGGCAAGAGCCTAAGCTTGGGGATGCCCATGGCACCCCCAAGATAATCCAAGGACACCAAAAAGTCAAAGCTTGGGGATGCCCCGGAAGGCATCCCCTCTTTCGTCTACTTCCATCGGTAATTTACTTGGAGCCATATTTTATTCACCACATGTTATGTGTTTTTCTTGGAGCGTCTTGTATTATTTGCGTCTTTGCTTGTTAGTTTACCATAATCATCCTTGCTGTACACACCTTTTCAGAGAGCCATACATGATTTGGAATTTGCTAGAATACTCTATGTGCTTCACTTATATCTTTTGAGCTTGATAGTTTTGCTCATAGTGCTTCACTTATATCTTTTGAGCTTGATAGTTTTGCTCATAGTGCTTCACTTATATCTTTTGAGCTTGATAGTTTTGCTCATAGTGCTTCACTTATACCTTTTGAGCATAATAATTTTTGCTCTAGTACTTCACTTAGATCTTTTAGAGCACGGTGGTGGATTTGTTTTAAAGAAACTATTGATCTCTCATGCTTCACTTAGATTATTTTGAGAGTTGGTAATAGCATGGTAATTTGCTTAAAAATAATATACTTGGTATTCAAGATATGTGAAACTTTCTTTTGAGTGCGTTGAATACTAAGATAAGTTTGATGCTTGATAATTGTTTTGAGATATGGAGGTGATAATATCAAAGCAATGCTAGTTGGGGTGATTATGAATTTAAAGAATGCTTGTGTTGAAATTTGTGATTCCCGTAGCATGCACGTATGGTGAACCACTTTGTGATGAAGTCGGAGCACAATTTTATTTATTGATTGTCTTCCTTATGAGCGGCAGTCGGGGACGAGCGATGGTCTTTTCCTACCAATCTATCCCCCTAGGAGTATGCGTTTAGTGCTTTGGTTTTTGATGACTTCTAAATTTTTGCAACAAGTGCATGAGTTCTTTTGATTAATGTTGACTCCATGGATTATACGCACTCTCACCCTTCCACCATTGCTAGCCTCTCTAATACCGTGCACTTTTCGCCGGTATCATACACCCACCATATACCTTCCTCAAAACAACCACCATACCTACCTATCATGGCATTTCCATAGCCATTCCGAGATATATTGCCATGCAACTTTCCATCGTTCCGTTTATATGACACACATTACTTTTGTCATATTGCTTTTTGCATGAACATGTAGTTGACATTGTATTTGTGGCAAGGCCACCTTCATAATTTTCATACATGTCGCTCTTGATTCATTGCATATCCCGGTACACCGCCGGAGGCATTCATATAGAGTCATATTTTGTTCTAAGTATCGAGTTGTAATTGTTGAGTTGTAAGAAAGAAAATAAAAGTGTGATGATCATCATTATTAGAGCATTGTCCCAGTGAGGAAAGGATGATGGAGACTATGATTCCCCCATAAGTCGGGATGAGACTCCGGACTTTATGAAAAATAAAAGAGGCCAAAGAAGCCGAAATAAAAAAAAGGCCAAAGAAGCCCACCAAAATAAAAAAAATGAGAGAAAAAGAGAGAAGGGACAATGCTACTATCCTTTTACCACACTTGTCCTTCAAAGTAGCATCATGATCTTCATGATAGAGAGTCTCACATGTTGTCACTTTCATATACCAGTGGGAATTTTTCATTATAGAACTTGGATTGTATATTCCAATGATGGGCTTCCTCAAAAGTGCCCTAGGTCTTCGCGAGCAAGCAAGTTGGATGCACACCCACTTAGTTTCTTTTGTTGAGCTTTCATATACTTATATCTCTAGTGCATCCATTGCATGGCAATCCCTACTCACTCACATCGATATCTATTGATGGGCATCTCCATAGCCCATTGATACGCCTAGTTGATGTGAGACTATCTTCTCCTTTTTGTCTTCTCCACAACCACCATTCTATTCCACCTATAGTGCTATGTCCATGGCTCACGCTCATGTATTGCGTGAAAGTTGAAAAAGTTTGAGATTACTAAAGTATGAAACAATTGCTTGGCTCGTCATCGGGGTTGTGCATGATTAAATACTTTGTGTGATGAAGATAGAGCTTAACCAGACTACATGATTTTGTAGGGATAACTTTCTTTAACCATGCTATTTTGAGAAGACATGCTTGCTTTGATTAGTATGCTTGAAGTATTATTACTTTTATGTCAATATGAACTTTTGTCTTGAATCTTTAGGATCTGAATATTCATACCACAATTAAGAAGATTTACATTGAAATTATGCCAAAGTATCACTCCGCATCAAAAACTCTTTTTTATCATTTACCTACTCGAGGACGAGCAGGAATTAAGCTTCGGAATGCTTGATACGTCTCCAACGTATTTATAATTTTTGATTGATCCATGCTACTTTGTCCATTGTTTTGGACTATATTGGGCTTGATACGTCTAAGATGATGTATTGCGTGCAATGTGTCGTTGATGGCGTGTTTTTATTCTATGCATGCCATGCAACTTGGGGGATAAAGTGTGCGCTAAAGCAACTAATGCTTGATTCCATCATAATATCTTAGGGGTGTTGGAGATAGGTACGAAGTACCGAGTAGTGACTGGTGAACCATAGCAACTCAACAGATAGGTGATCAAATTGCATTGTTGCTTCTAACATGAGATATTTTGCATAATACACCTTTTATGAAACATAAGATATTTTGGATCTGCCAACAACACCTTTGTTTTCATGGTATCTTCTAACAAAAGATATTTTGCATATACACTTTGTTAGAAACATGAGATATTTGCGAGTAGATCTAACATGAGATATTTTGCATATACTCTTCGTTAGAATCATGAGAAACATAAAGTAAATTTGGCTTCGGGTTATGCATCTGATAACTGTTATTTAACGAAATTATTGACCATGTAGACAAATAATGAAAATTAGATCCCAGAGAAAAAACAAGAATTTATGTTTTGATGTAAATATTGGGCTGGAGGAATTATACCGAGGTTCAATACCAAATGAGCCGAGATATTGAGTTGGGCTACAGTTCAAGTTTTGTCGTATGGATGGTGAGTAAATTCGTAATTTAAGTTGGAGCCAATTAATTTCCAAATATTGTTTGGTGGCCTAGTTTTGGAATCCCAAAATTGGAGGCATAAGAGTCCATTCCATAATATAAGAGTGTTTCTGACACTAGTGTAGTGTTAAAAATGCTCTTATATTATGGGACGGAGGGAGTACCATAGTGGGATAAGATGATGGTCGCGACAGGATTAGAGGATGCACCGGTGGCCTAAGTTCAATAGGAAGGTCGGCATCTTGTGCGATGAGGTGTGACCGACCCTAATGCAAGCTCTTGCATCGTTGTTATCGCATCGGCTTCCAAGAAAGACAGCCACGATCTTAGCACCTCTGTTTCAGCATCCAAGAAGGATTGCTCCAATCTAAGCACCTATGTGACGATGACCAAGAATCACCGGTCCCGATATGAGCTCCTCAGTGTCAGCACACGATCAAGAAAGACATGCCTCGCCCAGAAAAATCAAGAATGACGGTGAAGAGGACGAGGAGGTGGCAAGAGTTGAGTAAGAAGCGAACATGGAGGTGGACGAACTTGAGGAACAAGAAGATCCATTACTTTATTACTTGCTTTGTTTTTACTTTGCCTTTTACTTTTCACTTTGCATCTCTATATCAAAAATACCAAAAATATTATTTATCATCTCTATCAGATCTCACCCTCGTAAGTGACCATGAAGGGATTGACAACCCCTAATCGCGTTGGTTGCGAGTAGTTATCGTTTTGTGTAGGTACGAGGGACTTGTGTGTGATCTCCTACTGGATTGATACCTTGGTTCTCAAAAACTGAGGGAAATACTTATGCTACTTTACTGCATCATCCTCTCCTCTTCGGGGAAATCCAACGCAGTGCTAGAGGTAGCAGTATCCTCCTTTGAATGAATTGAGTGACTCGACTTGGCACATGTTCACACATGTAGTTGAAACAAAATCAACATAGCCTTCACGATATTTATGTCCACGGTGGATTATATCCTACTCATGCTTGCACTCAGTGTCTATTAATTTTAATGCATGTTCATGACTGTTGTCGCTCTCTCAGTTGGTCGCGTCCCAGTCTCTTTCTAGCCTTCACTTGTACTAAACGGGAATACTGCTTGTGCATCCAAACTCCATAAACCCCAAAGTTATTCCATATGAGTCCAGCATACCTTCCTATATGTTGTATCTACCTGCCGTTCCAAGTAAATTTGTATGTGCCAAACTCCAAACCTTCAAATGAAATTCTGTTTTGTATGCTCGAACAGCTCATGTATCAACTAGGGATGTCTATATCTTCCATGCTACGCGGGTTATTCTCAAGAGGAGTGAACTCCGCTCCTCATTCACGAGAAAATGGCTGGTCACCGGGATGCCCAGTCCCATGCTTAAATCAAATCAAAATAATTAAACAAAACTCCCCCAGGATTGTTGTTAGTTGGAGGCACCCGTTGTTTTGGGCAAGCCATGGATTGATTCCTGTTGGTCGAGGGGGATTATAAAACTTTACCATTCTGTTTGCGAACTGCCTATAATGTGTGTAGCATGGAAGATATCAAGATCTCATAGTTGTTATGTTGACAGTGAAAGTATACCACCCAAAATGCTATTATCTCTGTTTTCAAAATTGAGCTCTGGCACCTCTACAAATCCCTGCTTCCCTCTGCGAAGGGCCTATCTATTTACTTTTATGTTCAGTCATCACCCTCTTATATAAAAGCACCCGCTGGAGAGCACCGCTGTCATTTGCATGCATTACTATTAGTTTATATTGGGTATGACTATGACTGGATCTCTTTTACCATGAATTACAATGTTTAATCAGTCCTTGATCTTTAAAGGTGCTCTGCATTTATGTTTTGCATTCTCAGAAAGGGCTAGCGAGATACCATCTTGTTATATCATATTATGATTGTTTTGAGAAAGTGTTGTCATCCGAGTTTTATTATTATTGCTCGCTAGTTGATTATGCCATTGATATGAGTAAACATGAGACCTAAGTGTTATTGTGAATATGGTTAGTTCATAATATTTGCTGAAAACTTGAATGCTAGCGTTACATATTTACAACAACCCAAACAGAGTTTGTAAAAGTTTTTCTTTATCACTTTCAGTTTATCAACTGAATTACTTGAGGACAAGCAAAGGTTTAAGCTTGGGGGAGTTCATACGTCTCTGTTGTATCTACTTTTCCAAACACTTTTGCCCTTGTTTGGGAGTCTAATTTGCATGATTTGAATGGAACTAACTCGGACTAGCGTTGTTTTCAGCAGAACTGCCATGGTGTTATTTTTGTGCAGAAATAAAAGTTCTCGGAATGACTTGCAAATCTACGGAGCAACTTTTCAGAATTAATAAAAAATACTGGAAAAAGAATTAGCGTCAGGGGGCCACACCCTGGTCACAAGGGTGGGGGCGCGCCCCTGCCTCATGAGCCCCCTGGACGTCCACCGACCTCAACTCCAACTCCATATATTTACTTTCGCGGAGAAAAAAAAGAAGAGAAGAAGGGTTCATCACGTTTTACGATATGGAGCCGCCACCAAGCCCTAAAACCTCTCGGGAGGGCTGATCTGGAGTCTGTTCGGGGCTCTAGAGAGGGGAATCCATCGTCGTCATCATCATCAACCATCCTCCATCACCAATTTCATGATACTCACCGCCATGCGTGAGTAATTCCATCATAGGCTTGCTGGACGGTGATGGGTTGGATGAGATTTACCATGTAATTAAGTTAGTTTTGTTAGGGTTTGATCCCTAGTATCCACTATGTTCTGAGATTGATGTTGCTATGACTTTCCTATGCTTAATGCTTGTCACTAGGGCCCGAGTGCCCTGATTTCAGATCTGAACCTATTATGTTTTCATGAATATATGTGAGTTCTTGATCCTATCTTGCAAGTCTATAGTCACCTATTATGTGTTATGATCCGTTAACCCCGAAGTGACAATAATCGGGATACTTACCGGTGATGACCGTAGTTTGAGGAGTTCATGTATTCACTAAGTGTTAATGCTTTGGTCCGATACTCTATTAAAAGGAGGCCTTAATATCCCTTAGTTTCCATTGGGACCCCGCTGTCACGGGAGGGTAGGACAAAAGATTTCATGCAAGTTCTTTTCCATAAGCATGTATGACTATATTCGGAATACATGCCTACATTACATTGATGAACTGGAGCTAGTTCTGTGTCACCCTACGTTATAACTATTACTTGAGGAATCACATCCGACATAATTATCCATCACTGATCCAATGCCTACGAGCTTTTCACATGTTGTGCTTTCCTTAGTTACTTTGCCGTTGCCACTGTTACCATTACCACAAAACTGCTACTGTTACTTTTGCTACTGTTACCGTTACTTCCATACTACTTTGCTACTAAATATTTTTCTGCAGATACTAAGTTATCCAGGTGTGGTTGAATTGACAACTCAACTGCTAATACTTGAGAATATTCTTTGGCTCCCCTTGTGTCGAATCAATAAATTTGGGTTGAATATTCTACCCTCAAAAACTGTTGTGATCCCTATACTTGCGGGTTATCACACATCTTTTTGGACAAACTGCTATTTCACAATAGGACACAAGTTGTATAGCACTCGTAGTTGAACAAAAACAACACAGATAAACTCCGCGAGTTGCTTTCACATGCACCTCTAAACAGATACATGATTATATAGCTATAAATTATGTAAGCATCAACCTATTGAAAAAATTGAATTGTATAGAGTTGTAGAACTTCAACATGTCATATTTTGCATACACTCTTGGTTAGAAACTTGAGGTATTTGTGTATAGTTTTAGTTAGAAACATGAAATATTTTCTGTTGTTTCCATTAAGGTTATTAGAAGGGAATGCAACATCCTTGCCCACGAAGTTGCCGCACTTGCCAGAAGAGGAGAAGACTGGATCATGGACTTTGATATCCCAGAGTACCCGATATCTTCACTGGCAAATGATAATAAACAATTGTTTTCCATTGATTAAAGATAGTTGTTTTGATCCTAAAAAACATGAGATATTTTGGAGTAGCCTCTAACATGAGATATTTTGGAGTAGCCTCTAACATGAGATATTTTGCATACACTCTTCGTTATAAACATGAAATATTATGAATCTGCCAACAACATAAAAGAACTAAACTCATCTTTGGATTACACAGCCGGCGACTGGGATTTAAATAAATTAATTACCATTGAAGGCAAAATATTAAAAAAACAGAAAAGAAACAAGATATATGTTTAGATGTAGATATTGGTATCCAGAAATTAAATAGAGGATCGATATCAAATCGGCCAGGATATTGAGATGGGGAGTTTGGTTCTTTGGATAGCGAGTAAACTCATAATTTGAATCGTAGACAAATTAAATTACAAACATTTTTTTCTTGCCTTATCCTAGATTCCCAAAAATTGAGATAAGACTTACCCACCAGAGTGGAGGAAGGTGGTGGACACTTACGGAGTTCAGGATGCAATGGTGGTTGGAATTGGCATCTTCTGTGTTGAGGTGTGTCCTACCCCGATGCAAGCTCCTCCTTTGTTATTGTCGCTTTGGCATCCAAGAAAGACCACCATGATCTGAGCACCTCCATGACGGTGTCCAAAGGAGTCCCTGATATATACACCTCTGTATTGGTGCCAAGAATTGCCGGACTCGACTTGAGGTCCTTAGCGCCAGCACATGACCAAGAAAGACATGCCTCGGCCGAAAAATATCCACAAGAATGTGGATGAAGATGACGTGGATATGGAAAGTTGAGTAAGAAGCGGTGGTGGAGGTGTCCGAACTTGAGGAAGAAGAGGATGCTCGGTGTTCTTGGGTTTTGAGTAGGCATCATCAGATTTTGGTGATCCAGACACACAAGGGCCTGAGGCAAGGTGATCAAATGTCTCCTATTCTATTCAACATTGTGGTTGACATGTTGGCAATCCTGATAGGTAGGGCAAAGGAGGCCGGTCAGGTGGGTGGCTTGGTGCCTCATCTAGTTGATGGTGGTGTGTCCATCCTGCAGTACGCTGATGATACAATCCTCTTTATGGAGCATGACTTGGCAAAAGCGAGAAAAATGAAGCTGGTGTTATGCTTATTTGAACAATTGACCGGATTGAAGATTATCTTTCATAAAAGCGACTTGTTCTGTTTTGGTAGAGCCAATGAGGAACAAGAGGCTTATAGGCAATTGTTTGGATGCGAATTGGGGGCATTACCTTTCACGTACTTAGGTATACCCATTCACCATCGTAAGCTGACAAACAGAGAATGGAAGTGCATCGAGGATTGGTTCGAGAAGAAACTGAGTTTCTGGAAGGGCAAACTCATGTCATATGGAGGCCGATTGATTCTTATTAATTCGGTGCTCACGAGTATGCCTATGTTTCTCTTATCTTTCTTCGAAGTCCTAGTTGGTGTTAGGAAAAGGCTGGACTTCTACCGATCCCGATTGTTCTGGCAGAGTGATGAACTAAAGAGAAAATACCGACTCCCCAAATGGGATATCATCTGTCGACCAAAGGACCAGGGGGGCCTTGGTATTGAGAATCTTGAAGTCAAGAGCATATGTCTTCTCAGTAAGTGGGTGTATAAGTTATCAGTTGAGACTGCGGCCACGTGGGCGCAGATTCTCCGTAGTAAGTATCTGCAGTCCAAGACTTTGTCCCAAGCGACAGTGAGACCGACTGACTCGCCATTTTGGAAGGGGCTTATGAGAGTAAAAGTTTCCTTCTTTAATAGAATAAAGTTTATAGTCGGTAATGGCAACACCACTCGCTTTTGGGAGAATACTTGGCTTGGTGAAACGTCGTTGGCGCTTCAGTATCCGTCCCTGTATCGTATTGTTCAATGACGTGATGCTCTTGTTGCAACGATTATGCAGTCCATTCCCCTTAATATTCAGTTTAGGAGGGCGCTTGTTGGCGACCGGTGGGAAGCTTGGCTTCATTTGATGAGTAGACTAATGGAGGTTCAGCTATCTCATCATCCCGATCAGTTGTGTTGGATGCTTACTAGGTCTGGAGAGTTCACAATTAAGTCGATGTATGTCGATGTCATTAACTCTAGTGATATTCCTAGTTCCAAATATGTTTGGAAAGTCAAAGTTCTTTGAAAATTAAAGTGTTTATGTGGTTTGTACATAAACAAGTCATTTTAACAAAGGATAATTTGGTTAAGCGCAACTGGACATGATCTACTAGGTGTAGTTTTTGTGATCGGGACGAAACTATCAAACACCTCTTCTTTGACTGCCCGTTGGCGAGGGTTTTGTGGCACACGGTGCATATTGCCTTTAACATTACCCCTCCGAATTCGGTCAATACATTATTTTGAACGTGGCTGGTTGGGATAGAGTCCGAAACAGCTAGACACATTCGCGTAGGAGTATGTGCTTTGTTGTGGGCAATTTGGAACTGCAGAAATGATTTGGCTTTTAACAGAACAACAAATATTCATTTTTTGCAGGTTTTATTCCGAGCTACTGCGCTGATCCGTATGTGGTCGTTACCCACTCCGGCGGAGGCCAGGGAGCGTTTGGTTACTGGATCTGTCTGGTGGGAGATGGTAGCGCGAGATATCTTCAACCGGTTTGGATGACGGTCATGTAATAGGATAGGCGATTAGTTTATCTATCTTTGTTATGCCAGCCGGTTGTGGCTTTTGGGCCTTTTGTTTTTGGCGTTGTGGCTCTTTGCAAGCTTGCCGTTATTTTGTTTTCAGACTATAAGACCTTGTTGAACCTCTTCATTTATCTATAAATGTGGCTGTATGCATCGTTCTGATGCAGAGGCCGGGGAATCCCCCCTTTCAAAAAAAAATCATCAGATTTTGGTTTTAAGTAGGCATTACAATTGGTAGTTTGAGTATGTAGTCGACATCGAAATTAAAAAAATGTTAATGGAGATACAATTGAACAATAACGACTATCTTTCCGGACATGTTATTTTCCTTTCACCGATGATGTTTGGTACACAATGCCACACTATATGGCTACAACGTCAAATGGTTTTCCTAAGCAATGCCAAAGAGACGCAACATCCCTGTACATAAAGTACAAGGATTAACGTACAAATACAAAATATATGGAGGACATCAAGATATGTGTGTAAGTGCGATGGCTCTTTCAGCCAAACTTCACCATTTTTTAACTTCCAAACACCAACTTTCTAAAATATGTATTGAGATACGGTATGGCCTGTGTCAAGAGGTCGCTTTCTTGGGCACCCAATACGATGGATAGTACCTCTTGCATAGAAAAAGAAGCACTCACGATCAACTCCCTAACATCAACATTAAAAACCAAAAACTGGAGACAGCTCCGGATCATCAACCACTACAATAATAAGTTGGGTTAGGTTTCCAGGTTAATGATCTCAATTATTCGAGCATATTAAGTCCTAGTACTCTGCAATTGTATCCCATCTTTATAGGGTAGTATGTCTATTTCTATGTTTTCACGGTTTTGACTTGTACATTCATAATGATGCCATAAGTGCTATAGGTCGTTCAAAATTATCTTTCGGATACCACCGTATAATTACAACTTATTTTTGCTCAATGGGTACAAAATATCCTTGCTACTGTGTCTGGCATAACAGCTCCTGGTGAAACAACAAATACTAGCTTAACATGGGTAGGAGGCCAGTTAGTAGTAGTAGGTGGCATAGCAGTTTTGTTACCTATTCCATTAGGAACCCCGGATTTTGTTGTAGCAGTATCAATTGCTTGTTCAATTTCTTTCTCTTATAATTCATTTTTTCAGGGCTCTTTCGCTTAGAGCATCTACAACCAGCATCCTCAAATCCTCCTCAAATGTCCGTGGACGCGACCGGTCAGTGACCAACAAGGAAAAAGGAGATCAAATCAGACACATCATATTGATGACAAATATAGAAGGATACGAGGGCTCGCCGATGCGTCCGGTCGGTCCACCACATAGGACACGGCCCACCCCGGACCCAAACACAGAAGCAGGCGGACGAGCTGAGCCAAAGAGACAAAAACGAACAAAACACACGTCCATTTGGTCGGCGAGTTACTCTTACTCCACTCAGCTAATCAATAAACGGCTCTTTAAGTTATTTCTGGAAGTACTACCGATCCTTCTACTCCTGTAATATTTTTCGAACGAGGCGAAAGAGACATGGGTGGTGGTATGATATGCATTGGTGGTGGGACTTTTTGTCCAAACAGACTACCTGCGCAACAAAAATTGCAAAAAGAACTACCTTCAAATGAAATTGACAAAAGAGACCACCCCAGCAGTGGCGGCAGGCGCGCCAGCTGACGCGTGGCACCTGCCGCCACGCCGGCAGGCGGCAGCACGTGCCGCCACATGCCCAGGCGGCAGCAGCCGTGTAACAGGCAGCCAGCGCCCAAGACGGAACGGAAGATTGCATGTGCTGCTTGCCGCCTAGCGGCGTGGCGGCAACACTGTTTGCATGCACCGTTTGCATGCTGCTACGTTTCATTTAGTCTACGTTTCGTTTCGTCTGCGTTTTGTTTTGTCTGCGTTTTGTTTCGTCTGACAAATAATGCCACAAATTCGTATATCCTGTTGTTGATTCCTTGACATGCAGCACACTGTTTTTGATATGATGCTCGCGACGGAGCAGGTCCGTCGGGCGATGATGTCTGCGCGAGGAGGACGACGATGAGGCCTGCGGTGGCGAAGGTCTGTCGGGCGATGAGGCCAACGCGAGGAGGCCGACAATGAGGCCCGCGGCAGAGCAGGTCCGCAGGGTGATGAGGCCGCCGCGAGGAGGCCGATGATGAGACCCGCGACGGTAAAGGTCCACCGGTGAATCGCCCGGTGCGAGGAGGCCGACGATGAGGTCCGTGACGGAGGCTCGTATTATTATTTGTAAATAAACAATTATTATTTATAAAAACAGTATGCTGCATGTCAAGGAATCAACAACAGGGTATACGAATTGTGACATTATTTGTCAGATGAAACGAAATGCAGACAAAACAAAACGCAGACGAAACAAAACATAGACTAAACGAAACAGCATGCAAACAGTGTTGCCGCCACGCCACTAGGCGACAAGCAGGACATGCAATCCCCCCGTTCCGTCTTGCGCGTTGGCTGCCTGTTACGCGGCTGCTGCCCGCTGGGCATGTGGCGGCAGGTGCTGCCGCCTGCCGGCGTGGCGGCAGGTGCCACGCGTCGGCTGGCGCGCCTGCCGCCAAGGCTGGGGTGGTCTCTTTTGTCAATTTCATCTGAAGGTAGTCTTTTTTGTCATTTTCGCTGGGCAGGTAGTCTTTTTGAACAAAAAATCTTGGTGGTGGTACTACCAATTGTTCTGCTCCCGTAATATTTTCGATACGTGTTTTGTTGCTAGTCGCGCCGCCGTCGTTTTCGGCCGCAACGAAGCCCGGTGGGCTCAACACACTGCATCGATCTTGGGTGTGGCGTTCCTTTTTCCTCTTCTGTTTTCACTGTTACATTGTTCATGTCGCAGGCGCTTTTCATCAGAAATCATTGGAGATTCACGCTCGCCACAGGAAAAAGTGCCCCTCTGATGTGCCAAATGCAGAGTGTCGACATTGTGTGGAGTTTTGTGGCTGTGATTTGTTGGCATCATAGCCTCCGTGGCCCGCGTTGCTCTTGTCTGATACAGAAAAAAAATACTAGTATCAGTGTTTGAAGCACTTTTAACGTTTTATCTAGTGCACTTAGTAAGACTGTGGTTATGTAAATCGAAACACAAACGAGCCTTGCAAGGGGGAACAGATCAAGAAGTCAAATGGAACGGACGATTTCTTAACTCGATAGGAGTAAAATATGTCAGAGATCAATGACGCTGAAAGCGGCAGCCCATTTTCTCCAGTCAAATATAGCGCCCTGACGTGACAAAAATAATTGCACTGTGCGTACAGTCACGCTTGACTTGCCCGGGTCAGCTGACTGAATTTACTCACCTGATTATTCGACACGAAAACTGCACTGGCTATTCTTTTTATGTTGTAGGCAACTGCACTGATTACTCGATTGCCCGTCGCTAGATTAGTCTCCAACAAAAGAGACTAGCAGAAGGAACACAAAAAAATGCAGGTTCGGCTGAGTCATGCATGACCAAGTTATATAGATTCTTAAATCGGGCAGAAAGGAACCTTAACGTAGATGTATTCTCTCCAGACGTATAGAAAAGAATAAGAACCTTTCGCACAAGTATCAGTCACACAAGTATGACACGACGTAGATTCGCACAAAAAAAAAGTGTGACACGATTGTTATGTATAGGGAAACTGACCTTGATTGTTAAGTATATCTCTTCCGATCCTGTAGTAACACGCAAAATTGAAATACTCAAGGGAATCCAAGTGTCGCCAATAAAGATCCTTCTAGGGAAAACAAATGGGAATGGGTGATCCCAGATTTCTGATAGCCGGTGGAAGAAGGAACGGGAGTCTACCCGGCCGGCAGGCCACTTCTAGAATTTTCGCGTTTAAAATTCTCCCCGAAACCGTGAATTCAGCGTCTCAACTCTCAACCACCCAACATGAACATGAAAGAAATTGTACACCAGACACCATGGAGCGTGGACCCAGTGCCTCAGCAATTCAACCACCAGACATCAACATGAAAAGAATTCGTTTCTCGTTGTCAGTCGTCTCGTCAGAGAAGTTTCTTGTTATGTTAAAAAAAGAGAGAGAAGTTACTTGTTGTCGGGCTGACACAGTGGCCAAATACCTAGCCGGGCCCACGAGTCTCGTGGCATTGACTTTTCGTTGTATGATTAACCGAACAAAAAAGAGCTGTTTGTTCCATAATAAGCACATTGTGTCCAGCGAGTTAGCCGATGCAAACAATAGTCCCCAGTGCATACGTTCGTGTCATGGCTGACGAGGACGCATGCGCTAACATGCACATGCATGCATGCCTCTTCTAGCTACTCGATCTGAACCGCCACACGTGCACCGGCCGGCCGGCGTAGCAAACAAGTTGAAGTAGTCCCAGCTCCGTTCTTTGCTTGCACACCAATTAATTGACCCGTTTTTTACATGCTCGCCATGGCCGCGATGCTGCTCCTTTTCCAGCACACACGCACAGACACACATTAGAGAATGCCGGGTTGCAGTGCAGACCAGTGTATACGACGGAACACATTCGGTGTACCTGGATTGGATGGAATTATCGATCATGTGCGCTCGAATCTAACCGTATATTAGGCGGCATCTAAACACTGGGTTAAGCTAAAGCAACCTCGATACACTACTGACACTAATCATGGGTTAGCCTTTCTCGCCAGCCTATGAGAAGGCAACGCATACCCACATAGTTAGGCATACAATAAAACAGTCTCCATGCTATCGACCAGGAATAATGAGCATGAGCTACTAGCTCCCTCGGCTAGCTTTTCCTTTCCCTGGACGGGAATCATGGCTCGTGTTGGTGCACCGTGCACGCTTCATGACTGACGAGACGCCTTCGTAGATTCCCGTTTGTACTTACGCAGTACCTACGTCCAACACGTATGGTATGATCGTCAGAAAGAAGCTTGCGCTTTACGGAGGCAGGACGGTTGTTTAAGCTCGGGCGTGGCAGGCCTCGCGTGGGGAGCAGGGCCGTACGTGGATGCGCTTTGGCTTGGGGGAGACGCACCTTTGGATTTGTGGGTCGTCGAGTCGTCTCTGTGTGCAGTGCAGCACGGTTTAATTAGTAGCACTGCGATTTGGCCGTTGATAATTTACTACTACTGTACATAGCCGCCCTCGTGAGCAGCGGCGGCCACTTGGAGTATAGAGAACCGGGGAGCCAATGGCATCTGGCTACGACGGCGAGGCCTCTTTCCGGGAAGCAAGCACAGCTAGCTTTCGCTTCGCTGAGATTCGTGCCCCAATTTTTATACTCACGAAACTTCACGCCCAAGCACAGTCGCTTTGTTGGCTACTTGGCCAGTCGCAGCAGTAGCAGTAAACAAATGCTGACGTTTTCACCAAGGGTTTTGCTTGGAAGCACGCGGCCAACCCGGTCGACGTTGGGCACACGGGATGGGTGCAGGCAACGGAGCAGCCGAGGGGCACGAGCGAGGCGTGGGCGTGGGCATGCGCTGCCACGCACGCACGCATGCACCGGTGGTCTGACACATGCCGGGTAGGATCGAGTACATGCAATGCGTCCGTCGGATCCAGCCGGAGACGTGACGTGCCTCCTCCGGGACCGATCGTTGTGCCAACGTCGCCTCCAGGGTTCTACGGTCATCGAACTTGCAACGGCGCAGAGCCTGCATATACTATAGTAATTTTTTTTAGAAAAAACTTCCAATCTATTTATCTTCAATCATGGCAGTACAACGAATAACAGAAATAAAAATTACATCCAGATTTGTAGACCACCTAGCGACGACTATAAGCACCGAAGCGAGCCGAAGGCGCGCCGCCATCATCGTCCCTCCATCGCCGGAGCCGGGCACAACTTGTTGTAGTAGACAGTCGAAAAGTCGTCGTGCTAAGGCCCCATAGGACCAGCACCCCAGAACAGCAACCGCCGCCGATGAAAAATAACGTAGATCGGAAGGATCCAAACCGAAGACACACGAAAGTAGACGAACAACGATGAGATCCGAGTAAATCCACCAAAGATAGATGTGCCGGAGACACACCTCCACACGCCCACCAACGATGCTAGACGCACCGCTGGAACGGAGGCTAGGCGGGGAGACCTTTATTCCATATTCAGGGAGCCGCCGCCGTCTCGCCTTCCTGAGTAGGACACAAACCCTAACAACATTGAAAACAATGACTAAAAACGGAGCCCTCCCGCCGGCCCATGCCAGGATCCACCGCGCCTCCATGGCCCTAGGGCCACCGAAGACGAGACGGACCTGCGCCGGCGCCGGCAAAAGGCACGAACCCTAATTTGCTTTCTTGGAGAGGGAGGAGGCGCTATTGCGGTTTTGGTTTTTGACACGGGGAGCTCATATATACTATAGTATTTCAATCTGACAACGGTTAGCTTGAACTGTATGTGTGGCTACAAACCAAATAAATTACTAGCATCATGTAGAGGTTTTTTGCAACTTTTTAAATGGGAATATGATTTCTCGTGAAAAAACAACATCTGGTTCTACGGTCATCAGATTTGCAACGGTGCAGAGTGCGGATCCTGCATACTATTTCAACCCGACAACGGTTGGCCATCGCTAAGCTCACGTACCTGGACGAGGCCGCTCTACGGGTCGCCGCTGCCATGCCCGGCACTGCCGCTGTGGCCGAGGAGGTCGATGGTTGATCATGTTAGTTTCTTCAGTAGTTAGGCTCCGCAGGCGACCAGCCTTAAGCTGGTTTGAGTTAGGAATGATGATGATGTACTGTGTTAGACCAGCGGCTAGTTTAGTTAGACGACGACATGTTTTGGGGGCTATTGGTGGATGTCGTCGCCCCCCTGCTAGTTGGGTTGTGTACCACCTGTTTCTTAGTAAAATTCTTCAGTTTGCGGAGCAATCTTGGCTTCCTGATGAGTAGCTACAACCCAACGATCATGTCATGGAATGTTAGAGGCCTAAACGCACCCGCAAGACGCAAGACTATTAACGAGGTGGTTTCGGCCAACAAGCTAGGCATTCTCTGTCTGCAGGAAACAAAAATTGAACAATGGTCTCCGGAACTGGTCAGAGAGATTGGTGGATCAACCCTGGAAGGTTGCGCGGTTCTACCAGCAGTAGGATCAAGAGGAGGAGTGGCTATCTTCTGGGACAAGTTGGCCCTGGAAATCCAAACCCATGATGTTGGCCAATTTTCCCTGACAGCAAAAGTGTCTTCCCGGCTTTCAGTGGGATGGTTCTGGCTCACCAATGTTTACGGCCCGGTGGACGACGCACTGAAAGATGATTTTTTTCAGGAGTTGGCTGCTGCTGCTCCTCCAGCTGGTCAACCATGGCTCATATGCGGAGATTTCAACCTCATCTATGAAGCTAGGGACAAAAGCAACATCAGAATTAACAGTCGCATGCTGGGGAAGTTTCAAAACGCAATCGATTTTGCTGGCCTCAGGAAAATCAAATGCAAGAACAGAAAGTTTACTTGGTCTAATGAGCGTGTTCGACCTACAATGTGCAATATCGACAAGTTTTTCTGTAACATGGATTGGGAGATGGATCATCAGGAGTATCTGTTGATGGCTGCCTCAACCTCCATTTCAGACCATTGCCCCCTTGTTCTGGCCTGTCCAGCCGCCCCTCCGAGGAAAGGTAAGTTCAGATATGAGCATTTTTGGCCAAAATTTCCAAGATTTCAAGAAACAGTTCAGAGAGCCTGGCAAAGGCCAGTAAATCACAGCTGCCCCTATGTGCGTATCAAGATCAAAATGCAGCCTGCACTACTAGGGAAAACCCTAGCAGCAGCGCAGGTTTTGTGCTCACTAGTAGCGCGGGAGGGCGCGCTACTAATAAGGCGCTACATCTATTGCTTAGCAGCAGCGCGTGCATGCCCGCGCTACTGCTAGGACGAATAGCTGCAGCGTTTGTTCGGTACCACGCTGCTGCTAAGGTAACTACTTGCAGCGTGTTTTCTGTCCATCGCTACTAGTACCTTTTTTTTCATTTCTAGTGTATTTATGCGCCATCGCACAAATATTGATACAATACCAGTTATGAGGTTTACATCATTATGTCCATAACAGTGTTTCAAATGAAGGTGGATTACGTTCAAGTGGAGGCAATATGTGGTGCATGTCAAAAGTATACTACTAATCCAAACTTGATCTAGTTTGGACTAGTAGTACTTTCGATGTGCACCACATGTTGCCTCCACTTGAATCTAATCCGCCAGCACAAGCTATTTAATCATCCTCATAGTCATTACCACCAACAGTATTTATTTCTGTCTAAAAAAACAGTATTTATTTAATCACCACTAACACTAGCTAATAATAATCATCATAGTCATTACCACCAACACTAGCTGTTTTATCATCATAGTAATATAGTGTAGCACATCATCATCCTGAAACTCATTTCTAGCTAGCTAATCACTTCTGCTGCTCTCTCTTAGGTAAAATAACATAAAACATGTATAGCTCTCCTCCTTGATCAAGCTGGAGCATGCAGATGAACCTGTCTCCTAATCGTGGGTAGCACATCTGTTTGCTGCCCCCTAGTACTTCTCTGCGCTCCCCCATCACATATTTGGTCCAGTCTTGCACTATTAAGCATCCGTCGCTAATCTTGAATGCACTAAAGTAATCTGTAGAATATCTTGGCCGTAAGCTGATAATACTCATGGTACCTTTAGTCTGGATCCCATAAGGCAAAACATTCATCGGGAGTCCCTGTTAAAGAACATCGTATGTTAACATACTTAGCAATGAAGTTTACTTTCAAAAATAATGTATGGAAAAGATGCACTGATGACAAATAGTAAAAATCTTACCATCCTTCCTAAATAGATGTGACCGTAGTTCATTACGAACACTATTGGTCGCACATTTTCAGTACTAACATTTGTAAATGTAGGAAGAAAATTTGTCTTGACAGTATCAAGATCCTCAAGCCATGAAACATAATGACTGAGCTCCTCGCAGTTGAGTTCAGCCCCAGGACAGTATACGGTCCTGTCTACCAAGCGCTGGACATGTTTGCTTGCACCGAAATAAGCTGACAATACAAATTAGTTGTCAACTATTTTTGAATAAACAATATCGATCAAAGACATAAATATGGTTGAGAAACTTACATAATGGTATAACTGGAGGCGTCTGCACATCGACCCAGATGTCGGTATTACCTTCAATATCATCTTCCGGATGAATATCAAAGGTGATAACCATATCAGGCTCAAATGCATAAGTCTTGCATAGTGCTCGCCATGTTTTGCATCCAAAATAGGTGTAGTCATCTGAATTGTACAATTTTGCATGGAAAATATAACCATGCTTGGTCTTCAAGTAATCTTTCTTTTCCTCCATACTATGACTGAAACCTATCTTGTCCAATACAAAAAATCTTGCATGGCAGGGGATACGCTAGTAGAATAGTAAAAAAAATATAAGTGGAAGCAAATGAAGCAGATGTCATGCTTAATTACGAAAAAAGACTTGTCGCTGTGACTTACTGTATCCACTTCGAAGTTCTCATCCAGCTTGATGCTGAAGCGCCTATCATCATCTAGGAAGATTCCGTCGCACAGGCCGCGCTCGTCTTCGCAGTATTTGCAAATACCGAAATCCTTTTCGTCGTCAGACATTTCCTATGTTCATAGTTAAAACATTAATTGAAAATCGATCGAAGACAACTACCAAGATACTCAATACACAAATCCGGGGCACTCGATATTTCCCACATATTCTGGCACAAGTCATGCCAAAATTCACGGAAAAATCCGGCATGACCTTTGCTAAAATAGGACATATCGAGCGCCTGAAATTTGCTGGAACGGAAATGAATCAACACTCCGGCAAAACATAGGCCACTCGGAGGTGTAACCTGCAAACGTGACGGGCCACTTGGATATTGAGCAACACAAGATATACATTTCAAAATATCTTATAGGACTCAAATTAGCATGCATTCAATAAACAAAAGTAAATCATCTAATACGTCCGTACATCGTCGAATATTATCACTAATACATCACGAATAGTGTCATACATATAACATCACTAATACAACTAAAACCCTAGCACACAACGGGTATCGGCGCGGGCGGTGGACACCCACAGAGAAGGAACCATCACGGGATCATAGCTCCAGTGAGATCCCCGGAGAACCTGCCAGGTATTGGAGAACGGCCTGTGCTCCAACGCAAACAAGTAGCGACGGACGTGCGCGTCCTCCTCACTGACACGGTGACACACCACCTCCGTGGAGTCCTCGAGCCTCTCGATCGTCACTGGCCCACGCGACCGCCACCAAAGAAGGTTCGGGTCAACGACAGGCTGGCTCCTCACCAACCTGCGCCCCCCGGTAGGTAGCGCCTCCCAGTACGACCCCGGCGGAGCCCAGTCCCGGACATGGCCGATCTGGTCAAGCAGGTGTCGTCCTCCGCCGACTCGATGACGAGGATGCGGGATAGGCATCGTCCACGTCGAGGCGGGAAAAATTGCTTTAACTAAAAAAATATAAACAAGTTCATACTAACTAGTTCTATTAATTCAACTAGTTCTTACTAAAAATAAACTTAATATAAATAAAAACATTCTACTACCTAATTAGTACCTAGTTCTTAATATGCAACTAAAATAAACTTACTATAAATAAAAATAAACTTAATATGCAACTAAAATATAAAGAAACCCTAGGCAGAGGTAGGGGAGAGGGAGGAGCGGGCGTGCTCACCTCGGGTGACTGCGACGAGGGAGGGGCAGGGCGGCGTCGAGGTCGGGGCGGCGTCCGGGGCGGCGTTGAGGTCGGGGGTGGGGGCGGCGTTGAATCTAGGGTCGGAGCGGCGTCCGGGGCGGCGTTGAGGTCGGGGGCGGGGGTGGCGTTGAGGTCGGGGGTCGGGGCGGCGTAGAGGGTGCGGAGAGCGCGCGGCGGCCGACGGGCGACGGCGGCGGCGAGAGTGGAGAGAGTTGGATTTGGGGGAAAGTGGCGTGGGGAAGGACGAGCCTCATGGTTAAGTCAGAAGTAGCAGTAGCGCGTTCCGGGAAAAGCGCTACTGCTATCTTAGCTACAACGCGTTCTCTGATACACGCTACTGCTACTCCTTTCTCTTCTTTCCCTTTTCCATTTAGTTTTCTTCACATTTTATTTGTTTCCTTTCATCTTATTCTATTTCTTTCATTTTCAATTACCTTTTCATTCTCTTCTTTCCCTTAGCTACAACGAGTTTATATTAAAACATGCTGCTACAAACAACGTAGCGGTAGCGCGGTTCGTCATAGATCGCTAGTACTATATGTAGCCTATGGGCTAAGCCGTGGGAATTTTAGTAGTAACGTGTGTTCAGCAAGACGTGCTACTGCTAGATCTTTATCTGCAGCGCGGTTTCCTCTGGCGCGCTACTGCTAATTAGCACCAGCGTGCTTTTCTGACCCACGCTACTGCTAAAGTTCTGTGTATAGGGTTTTCCCTAGTAGTGGTGTAGCAGGGGATCTCAAGGTGTGGAGCAAGACCCTCTTCAGTGGTGCACGACTGAAACTGCATATGGCTTCAGAGGTGGTTCTGAGGCTGGATGAGGCCCAAGAAAGAAGACCGCTCACCCCCCAGGAATTCAGTCTTCGCAAGCTGTTAAAGCAGAGAATCCTTGGTTTCACGGCCATTGAGAGGGCAAGGAAGCGTCAAGCCTCTCGCATACCATGGCTGCACGCTAGTGACGTGAACACAAAGCTCTTCCATGCCAGGATGATCTCCAGAAAACAGAAAAACTACATTCACACCCTGCACCAGGGGAATCGCATCGCCTCCGAACACCAGGAAAAATCACAGCTCATTCACGAACACTTCTTCGGGCTGCTGGGGAACAGAATCAATCGGGCCAGCACCATCAACTTTGAAATGCTCAATCTACCACAGGTTCAAGGGGACATGTTGGATCTGCCATTCAATGAGGGTGAGGTTTGGAAGGCCATCAAGGCCTCGCCAGTCGAGAAGGCGCCAGGCCCGGATGGGTTTTCGGGAGGGTTTTTCAGATCATGCTGGCTGATCATCAAAGAAGATGTCATGAGGGTTTTGGAGAAATTCTACCACCTGGGGAGCATGAATGCAAAATTAATCAATACGGCAATGATCGCACTATTGCCAAAGAAGAATGGGGCCTCGGAGATTGGCCACTACAACCCGATAAGTTTGATTCATTCCATCGGAAAGCTGCTGGCAAAAGTGTTATCTCTCCGTCTAGCCGGGGTTCTACACGATGTTATCTCGCCAGCGCAAAGCGTGTTTCAGAGGAAGAAATGCATTCAAAACTCCTTCATGTACGTGCAAAACTGTGTCCGATCACTGCATCGAAACAAAAAGCCAGTGCTACTGATCAAGATTGACATAGCTAGGGCCTTCGATTCCGTAGCTTGGGATTATCTCCTTGAACTTCTCCAACGGCTAGGTTTTAGCGCGCGATGGCGCGATTGGATAGCACTTCTTCTGTCTTCGGCCTCGTTGTCATGCATCCTCGATGGAGTGCCCGGAGGGACGATCGAGCATGTGTGTGGTCTTCGATAGGGCGATCCTCTATCGCAGCTACTGTTCATTTTAGCTATCGACCCACTCCGTCATCTTCTCCTAGCAGCAACTGAGCAAGGCATCCTCGCCCCCCTTCCAGACCGTAGAATCATCGCAAGAGTCAGCTTATACGCCGACGACACGATCCTCTTTGCGAACCCTAGTAGACAGGAGTTTGACAACCTCATGAGCATCATGACACTCTTCGAAGATGCGACGGGGCTTAGAATAAACCCTGAAAAATCCTCCATCGCCCCAATATGCTGCGATGACATCGACCTGCAAAATGTGCTACATAGCTTTACGGGTAGAATTGTAGGTTTCCCCATGACGTACCTAGGTCTTCCGATCACCATCTCCAGGATGCATATAGTTCACCTGCAGTTCATCCTAGATCGGGTTCGCGCACGCCTTGTTGGATGGAAAGGCCGCCTGCTATCCACTGCCAGACGGTGGGTTTTTGTCAGAAGTGTCCTGTCTGCCTTGCCAATGTATGTGATCTCCGTTCTTAGGGCGCCAGTCAAGTTTTTCAAAGATGTAGACAAGGTCCGTCGGCGTTTCCTATGGGCGGGCGATGAGGAGCTAACCGGGGGAAAGTGCAAAGTGAATTGGTCTCAAGTGTGCTCGCCGGTGCAACACAGAGGCTTGGGCATCCTGAATCTGCTGAAATTTAGCCGTGCACTCCGGCTCAGGTGGTTATGGCTCGCTTGGCAGCAATCTCGCCGTCCGTGGTTGGGCACCCCAGTGTCGTGCAACGAGAAAGACCACAAGCTGTTCAACGAAGCAACTAGAGTCACAATCGGCGATGGCGCGGCAGCTTCATTCTTGCAAAACCACTGGCTGGAGGTCGGGCCGCTCAAGCAAGTCTTTCCGGCTCTGTTTGCGCACTCCCGCCGAAAAAATAGGTATGTGGCTGCCGCTCTCACGGATCACACTTGGGTAAAGGATCTCAGACATGGTGACAGGACGGTGATCGTCACAGAATTCCTCTCTCTTTGGCGGCTGCTGGCGGTACAAGATGTGACTCTAACAGCAGGTATCAACGACACGATCAGATGGACAATGGGCAGCTCAGGTCAGTACTCGGCGAGCTTGGCCTATAACATGCAGTTTCAATCACCCACAAGAGACGATCTTTGCTCCTCCATCTGGAAACCTTGGGCGCCCGGAAAGTTGAAGATCTTCTCGTGGCTGCTGCATCTTGATCGCCTGTGGTGCAATGACAGGCTGCAACGCCGAGGTTGGGCCAATGGCTATTTTTGCCCGCTGTGCATCCGCAGCCTCGAGCCATCGATGCATCTCTTTTGGGAATGCCCCCTTGTCGGATTTCGGGTCCGGCAGACCCTTGAGGTTCGAACACTGGGGTGCGCACGGAGATCACGCCTCTACCGGCTCACGTCTTGTCGCCTCGCAAAGGATCTAAGCTACACGAAGAACAACACAAGGGACGCAAGGTATATAATGGTTCAGGCCACCATTATGGTGTAATATTCTACTCTAGTGTGTGGTGTGTGGATTGCCTCAGGGGCTGATGATGAACAATACAAGGAAGAACATCCTCGCGAGGGGAGGAGTTCTTGTGTTGGTGTGGGTGGTTCTGGCTAAGGTTCGAATGGTCGATCTCCGACCCCCCCCCGCCTTGAGAGCGGCTAGTCCTATTTATAGAGCAAGGCCCTGGTCCTCTTCCCGATTATTGAGTGGGAAGGGCGCCAACAATTGGCCATTTTGAAGGGGAACATCTAGTACACTTATCCTGACTAAAGTTGGTCCTCGCCTGCCAAAGGCTCTAAGGATGACGCCTTCCTGGGCTCCACGATGACCTCCGTCCTGCCGTCCTGCTGGTCTTGGTCTTGTTGCATCGAAATGATAACCTTTGCCTGATGCCTTGGCCTGTGCTTGCCCCCTTTGCATCGAAGGGGAAACAAGGACACTGCCCAGGCTGGCGCCCGCCTGGTGCCCGCCTGGCTTCGGTCATCATGGCTTGCATCACGGGCACCTCGTGAGGTACCCCGTCTTGATCTCTCTGCCTCCTCGCGAGCCAGCCTGACGAGGCTGCACCTGAGGAAGCTTCCTGTTGTCTGCCCCGCGAGGCTTGGCCCCTCGCGAGGGTCTTGAGCTTGTGTTGTCGAAGATGGGCCATACTCAGCCACTCCTTGAGCCACGCTACAGGCCGCAGGCAGGCAAGTCTGGGTATACCCGTTCCCAAAACGCTGACAGTAGCCCCCAGGCCTAAGAGGCGCCTGGACTTGGCTTAGCAGAGAAGCTAAGGGGCAAGTGCGAAGCGCCGCGAGCCCCAACAGCCTCCGGCCTTGGGCGCCGCGTGGCGGTTGATTGGACGTGGGCATCCTTGCTTCCCCACGATGCCTCGGCAACTGTGTCTTGACAAAAGGGCGGCCCCGGGGCAGGCTTACCTTCTTTGCCTTCACCAGTCATTGCTCCAGATCCCCTTTCTCGCTCTCCTCCTTCCTGCTTCCGAAATCCTCCAGATCTGCTTCAATCCCGCGCCTTGCAAGACTCCGTCCGGGGCCTGGTACTCACCCGCTGTGGATCATCCGAATGTGTCAGAGAAGAACCTTGCCCTCATGCGCCAGATGATGGGGGTGCAAGGCAACGAGGGGGCGGTTGTGTCAAGGTCGGCTCCGCCCTGCCTGAAGACAAGGGGAGCACCTTTTACCCGCTCTTCGTGAGCTTCATCGTCGCCGGTCTGGTGCCTCCCTTTTCCGAGTTCTTCCTTGCTGTTCTCCGCCAATACAACTTGCAAGCTCTGCACATCCACCCCAACTTTGTTCTCCTTCTGGCGATTTTCGCCTATTATTGTGAGGCTCATGTTGGGGTAAAGCCCTTGGTGGCCTTGCCGCGCCATTACTTTTACCTCTGGGTTTCTCGCGGGCCCATCACCGCATGCGCGAGCTTTGTCGCATACTCCAGCTCCAATGCCATCTCGAAGCCTGGGAAGAGGATCGAAGGCTTCCAGAGCAAGTGGGTCATGGTGGACGTTGGGCGCATCCATCCTCGGCTGGTGCTACCTACGGGGTAGCCTGAGGCCATTGACGCTTGGTCCCGCACGGAGCTCATTGATCCCCGCGCGAAGCCGGTGCTGAAGAGGATGAACGCGGACTTGAGGCCGCAACCTGGTGACGGTGAAGCTGACCGGGGCGACGCTCCTGAGGGAGTTCCTGGAGCATCGGGTGGCTCCGCTTGGGGAACACTCACTCCCATTGTGGAGGCTTGGGGCGGCAGATGCCACCCTTCGCATGAGCCCCAAGGCCCTGGCCGACGAAGACCTGGCCGTGGCTCTCCACTCATTGGTTGGAGGAGACGTGGTGAGACCGGAGGGTGCTCCTATACCCCTGTTCCTTCATGGTGATCGAGAGCAGGTGGTGAACTCCATGCCCACCTTCAACGGGGAGGGGCTAGTGCCTGCGGAAGTTCCCGAGGATCTGGCGGCTTTGGCGACGGTGAACTTGTCTTCCAGGGACTCCGGCAGGAAGGAGGAAGAAGAGGAGGAGAAAGAAGAGTCTGACTCTGAGGCGACCGACGGAGAGTCGGGGAAGTTCTTCCCTCGGCGCACGTCCCGCGCCCTCCGCCTCATGACGGATGACGACGAGGCCGGCGACGAGCGAGGCGGGGAGAGCTCGCTCCCGATCGCAAGGAAGGACAGGACGGGGCTAGTTCCCCGCGGGTCTGCTTCGGCTCCAAGGCGGCCTGAAGCCAGCTTCAACCCTTCTGACATGCCCCCTGCTTCTGAGTCTCCTGAGGCTGACCCCAGCAGTCGGCTCTCGGGCTTCAAGTTCGGTCGGAGGCTGCTTGAGTCCGCGACCGACGACCAGTAAGTTCTTGATTTTTGTTTCGCTTCCTGTTTTTGTTGCCGAGGCTTGACGTCCGCATCCTTTGGGTAGGCCGGTGCCTGCAGCGAAAAGGCTGAAAGGGGCCTTAGAGACCTCGCTTGGGGCAATGCCTCCATCCGCGGAGGAAGGAGGTGGCGAGGCTCGAGCCTCCCCTGCCCGGTCATCCTTGCGAGGCCAGGCGGGGCGCGCCGGCGTGGGCCCAACCCCCATGGCCCAGGCGACTCCCGAGGCATCCATGCCCGACGCCACTGCTGCGACCGACGGGGCTCAAAAGGTCCCGACGCCTGATGTGATCACGCTGTCATCTTCTCCTCCGACTCCGCCAACCGCCGTTCCGCGACTCCTTCCGCTGTCTTGGATCGTGCTGCCGCTGAGCTGGACCGGCTGCGAGAAGATCTCCAGGGCGCCGACCCCCGCCTGGTGGCCGGGCGCCTATAATTGACCTCTGGCTGGGTCCGCTCTGACGCATCCATTCAAGCGGCGCTGAGCCAGGCCGTGACGGCCTACGATGAGGAGAAGCAGACCATCCTCCAAGCCAAGGCCGCTCGCGATGCCGCCTTGGGTGAGGCTGCGGATGTCCGGGCCGCTGCAAGGCGCTGGAGAGCGAGCTGCAAGGCCTGCACGACGAGCTCGCCAAGGAGGTCCATGACCGCCAGGAGAAGGAGAACGAGATGAAGACTCGAGAAGCTGCTTTCAGGGACCGGGACGCCGAGCTTGATGAATGTCATGGTCGGTTGGAGACGCTGGAGCAGGTGTTGGAGGCGGAGAGGATCAAGCTGGACGACAAGGCGAGGGTCCTGGTCGAGGACCATGTGGCCTTCGCACAGCTGGAGGAGAGGGCTCGCGCCTCGCTGAAGACACTTTATGATGGCGGCCTGGAAAAGCCGCTAGCTGGCGCCAAGGATAGCCCCGCCAAGTTGCTTCCCTTCCTGGTCCGCACACTTGAAGATGTCGCGGACGACCTTGGCCCCACGTCCAAGGCCGAAGCGCGTGTCCTTTCTTCTGCAGCGCTGGCGCGTGTCTTTACCCACGTCTATCTTTGCGACCCCAATGTCGATCTTGACAACCTGCTGGAGCCTGCGAGCGGCGAGCTTGCCGCTGCCACTGCTGAGGCAGTGAAGGGTCGAGCGGAAGCCCTGCTGGCACGGTTTCGCGCCTTCAGCACCAAGCCGAGGCGAGATGCTTCCAACCCTGGGGCTTCGGGAGGTGGAGCCGCCCAGCGCAACTCCACCACCAGCGATGGCACAGTCGGAAAGTGACCCCTTCACAACTTCTGTCCTGTTTTAGTTCCTGCAACATGCATCATGCCTCATGGAGGCGTTTAAACTTGTGTTTGGCATTGTGAAAACAACCTGTGGACTGTAATATTTGCTTTTGAATTCCTTGAGATTTGCGCTTTTCCTTCCTACTTGCATGTGTTCTACGTCGGCAGGGCCCGACCCCGCGCATACCTCAGCCGCCGTTAGCGCCGACCGAAAACCAGGACGGTACCAAGGAGTGAGGGGATACGTGACTAGTTAGGCTCCTGAGTCGCGATGCTCAGGAGTCCCCCTTGACGCGCGAACAACAATTAGGGAGGGGAGGCATAGGAGTGGATCTACCGTTCTACGTCGGCAGGGCCCGGCCCCGCGCACACCTCAACCGCCATTAGCCTCGACCGGAAACCAGGACAGGACCAAGGAGTGAGGGGCTACGTGACCAGTTAGGCTCCTGAGTTGCGATGCTCAGGAGTCCCTCTTGACATTCAAACGACCTTCGTACCTTGGCTCCACTCAGGGAGGGGCACGCGACGAACTAGGCCCGAGGGGCCTGCCTGGGTGGCGTGCGCCCGGGCGTGACCCGGGCGTAGCCCCCGTGTCCAGCCCCCTCACGTGGCAGTCCCGTGGGGAGGCGTTACGATAGGGCCGGACACTGAGCTCTTGGCTCCCTGAGGTTGATGCGGCCGTGGGCTACCCTCAATTGTTTATCACCAGCACGTAGCATAGCGCTTTCGTATGTGTACGGGCATAGCCGCTCCTCGGCAGTGTCGTTAGCTAGCGCGGAGCATGGTGCTTCCACTGGTGCGTGGGAGGGGTCTCCCCTCCGGGAGGAGCCCTCGGGGTGTGTACACCCCCGCCCTGACACGTGGCTGGCACAGTAGGGACTGACGAGGTGTATCTGGGCACCCGTGAGCCAGCGCGGGACTCACGGGGCCCTACCTCAAGGCGGGTTGCGCCTGGCTCTGGGCCTTTGTTTGTAATATGCTCCTGCAAAATTGGTTAGATGCCAACGCTCTACGTCCTCAGGTCCCGGCCCTCGAGCAAGCTCAGCCGTCGCTGGTGTGCCAGGTTGCGATGCCGTGGACAAGGCCAGGAGTGAGGGCTGGAGAGCCAGTAAGAGCCCGTGAGTCGCGATGCTCAGGTACCCCCCTTTTAACGTGCAAGCGGCTAGCATGAGGGAAGAAGGGCGCCGTCACAGGCATCAAGCAATAATCATGGCGGGTCAAATGCACGACCTGAATAGATGCGAGAAAGATACATGCCGCTGGGTCAGGCCCGAGTGGCTTGGGGATAATGCAGCCGAGGGGCGCCCCCAACAGAGTAACCTAAAGGCATGAACAAAAGAGATACATGCAGCAGGGACGGACCCACGCGGCCTGGGAATGATGCAGCCCTGGGGGCGCTCCCAGCTAAAAATGAAACTTGAAGGATGTCACCTGATGATGTTGGAGACGGAGGAATGCTGAAGTAGCGGACGACGTGCGCTGCAGAAGCCGATCCTCACGAGCCCCCAGGCCCAGAAGCCTCGGAAGGCTCCGGGGGCGCAGGCGGCTCTTCAAGGGACATCTCCATCTCTGCCAGGACTGCGGAATGCCTGACCTCTTGAGCCTCTAGAATGCTCCTCAGCAGGCGCTGATGAGCGGCAGCTGCGTTCGCCAGGCCAAAAGGCATGCGAACATAGTTGTGAGCTGGACCCTCACAACGCCCCACACGCAAAGGCCAGAGGCGCTCTTGAGATGCGGCTCGGTTGAGCCCTGGTACGTCGATGCAGATGCGCAGCCCACCATCCTTGCCTGGATGGGGAGCTACGGCGGGTAAGCGGCGGCTGCCACTCATGACTCTTGACTCCTGCAGCTCCTGAATGCTTCTCGCGATGAACTCCCGAGGGCTTGGCCCTCCTTGCCTTGCTCCTTCCTGAGGGAACGTGCTTTGAAGCACGCCTCCAAGTGGTGCCCGAGCACCTCCCTCGTGACCTTGGCAAAGTCGATGGCCCTCCAGGAGAGAGCCCTCGAGCCTTGCCCGAGGAGGGCGCCGGGCGCGCCTTCCTATGCGAGAGAAGGAGGCGCCCCTTGAATGGGCGCGGATCCTGACACATCGCCACTGGAGGGGCCTACCTCCTGGGGGTTCGGACCAGGTGATGCCTTCTTCTTCTTAGGGACTGCCTCGGGAAGTCTTCCGCTCCTGTGATCTGGGTCTTCGATTGCTGCGGCGTGAAAAGCACGCTCAAGAGAACACACTGCATCCCTCTCCTCACAAGGCACCGTGATGACTCCACCGCTTCCTGGCATCTTGAGGACATTGTAGCCGTGATGACTCACTGCCATGAACTTGGCCAGAGCTGGGTACCCGAGGATGGTATTGTATGGCAGGCGAATGTGGGCGACGTCGAAGTCGATGAGCTCGGTGCGGTAGTTGTTGCGCTGCTCAAAGGTGACAGGAAGGCGAACTTGCCCTATTGGAACGGTGGAACCATCAGTGACTCCTGAGAAGGGCTTGGTTGGCTGAAACTGATCGTATGGCACTTGGAGATTGTTGAATATCTCGACGGATAGGACGTTGAGTCCCGCTCCGCCATCGATGAGGGTCCTGGTGACTTGCACATTGCTGATGATCGGGGAGCAAGGCATCTGGAGGACTCCGGCCGTGGCTGCGCACTTGGGCTGATCCGCTGAGCTCAAGGTGATAGCGCACACTGACCACCTGAGAGGGCATGTGGCCTTAAGCCTGGGGAGGACTGCATTCACCTCACGAGCAAACTGTTTGAAGATGCGCTGAGAGGCTGGGGCCTGAGCGTCGCCCAGGATGCAAGCGATTGCGTGCGGCTCCTGGAAGCCCCCAGCCCCTTCGTCTTGATGATGGTCTTCATTCCTCCTCGGTGGCGGTGGCAGAGGAGGGAGGCCTGCGTTGCCTTGAGGGCGATCCTCACGAGGCTGATCCCTCCAGCCTCCCTCGCGAGGCTAGTCCTGTCAGCGGTCCTCGCGAGGTCGGTCACGCCACCCTTGGCGAGGGCCACGGTCTTCCCATCGTCCTCCACCTCTTCCTCCTCCTCGACCATAGCCCCTGTCATTGCGCTCGGGGCGTCGGCCGATACGCCCATCTCGCACGACCCTGAGCTTTTGGCATTCGTTCGTGTTGTGGGTGTGGAGGTCGTGGTACACGCAGTACCGGCTGCCCTTGGATGACTCAGGCTGATCCCTGCCTCGCTTGGTGTCTGGCTCTGCTGCAAACACAACAGCCCCCTTGCGCTTCACGTCCTTGGCCTTGGGCTTATTCTCTTCTAGATCGGCAGCCGGAAGCTCGAGGAGGGAGAGACGCCCTTCCTCAGCCCTGGCGCACTTGGTCACCAAGTTGAACAGCTCCAGGGATGTGCACAGGTCTTCATGGATTGCTAGCTCCTCTTTCATCTTGATGTCACGCACGCCGTTAGAGAAGGCTGAGATGATGGCTTCCTCAGTCACCCTAGGGATCTTGAGGCGAGCGTTGTTGAAACGCTGGATGTACTTCTGCAGGGTCTCTCCTGGCTGTTGCTTGACACGGCGAAGGTCGCTCATGGCCGGGGGCCGGTCGCGAGTGCCTTGGAAGTTGGCGATGAAGCCAGTGCGCATCTCATCCCAAGAGGAAATCGTGCCAGGAGCCAGGTGCGGGCACCGTCCTTGAGCGCCATGGGAAACCAGTTCGCCATGACCTTCTCGTCCCTGTTGGCGGTTTCGATGCCCAACTCGTAGAGCTGGAGGAACTCCGCAGGATCTGCCATGCCGTCGTAGCGTGGAGGCAGATCAGGCTTGAACTTGCCCGACCAACCTACGCTGCACAGCTCGGCGGTGAAGGCACGACAGCCCGCAGTGGCCACATGAGGCCTTTGGTGACGAATGGCTTGATCTTGGAGGTCTCCGCGCGCTGCCGCCAGGAACAACGCGGGGTCTTGGCACAATGGAGCAGGAGGGCGGTCATGAAGTGCCGGTGCAGGGAGCACGCGGGTAGCTTCTTGGGGACGAGGGATCTCTTGGCAGCTCTTTTCTTGTCGCGCGGGCACCGACGCGGTGGGTCTCGTCCCGGGGCCGTGCGCTGTGGAGCCAGGGCGCCTTCTTGGGGAGGAGATGGCGGAGGCACCTCCTGATCCACGCCTCCTGCGCAGGATGGAGGGTGAGGCAGCGAGAGAGAGGGCATAGGAGAGCCCCCTTCAGCGCTGACGAGCTCGGTGATGCGGGCGAGCCAGTCCTCGTAGAGGTCGTCGACGGGGCGGTAGTGCAGGAGCTCTCGCGCCAGGAGCAGCGCGGCGTGCGCGTCCGCGGAGGCGCGACGGGGGTGGGACGACGAACCGGCTGGAGTCAGCGACGGGGTGGCGGTGCGGCCTTCTCGCCGCACCGAAGGATGCAGGGATGATGCTTGTTGCTTGTTCCCCGCCGGGACGGTGACGGCGTTGGCGGCAGGCGACGGGGAACGACGGGGGCGTCCGCCGACGGGCACCGCCTGGGCGACCCGGGTGGCGAGAGCAGCCCGGCGCTCGGCGTGGGCTCGACGAGCGTCAGACATGGATGCGACGGACGGCGAAACGCAAGAAGGCGGAAGGCGTGATTCCGGCGCATCCCTACCTAGCGTGCCAAATGTCGGATTTCGGGTTCCGGCAGACCCTTGAGGTTCGAACACTGGGGTGCGTGCAGAGATCACGCCTCTACTGGCTCACGTCTCGTCCTCGCAAAGGATCTAAGCTACACGAAGAACAACACAAGGGACGCAAGGTTTATACTGGTTCAAGCCACCATTGTGGTGTAATACCCTACTCCAGTGTGTGGTGTGTGGATTGCCTCAGGGGTTGATGATGAACAATACAACGAAGAACAGCCTCGCGAGGGGAGGAGTTCTTGTGTTGGTGTGGGTGGTTCTGGCTAAGGTTCAAATGGTCGATCTCCAATCCCCCCGCCTTGAGAGCGGCTAGTCCTATTTATAGAGCAAGGCCCTAGTCCTCTTCCCGAATATTGAGCGGGAAGGGCGCCAACAATTGGCCATTTTGAAGGGGAACATCTAGTACACTTATCCTGACAAAAGTTGGTCCTCGCCTGCCAAAGGCTCTGACGATGATGCCTTCCTGGGCTCCACGATGACCTCCATCCTATCGTTCTGCTGGTCTTGGTCTTGTTGCACCGAAATGGTAACCTTTGCCTGATGCCTTGACCTGTGCTTGCCCCCTTTGCACCGAAGGGAAAACAAGGACACTGCCCAGGCCGGCGCCCCCCTGGCGCCCGCTTGGCTTCGATCGTCATGGCTTGCGTCACGGGCACCTCGTGAGGTACCCCGCCGTGATCTCTTCGCCTCCTCGCGAGCCAGCCTGACGAGGCTGCGCCTGAGGAAACTTCCTGTCGTCCGTCCCGCGAGGCTTGGCCCCTCGCGAGGGTCTTGAGCTTGTGTTGTCGAAGATGGGCCGTACTGGGTCACTCCTTGAGCCACGCTGTAGGCCGCAGGCAGGCAAGTCTGGGTACCCCCGTTCCCAGAACGCCGACACCCCTCACCCTGGAGATTTTGAGGAACGCGGCAACTTGGAATGGTTGCGCCCCTTTGAACCCCAATCTCTGGAGTAACAACGGCAGCTCAACCCAAAGCGTGCAACTTTTCCTGCAAAAATTTGGCAACGATAAGGCTCAAAAGGCCGCGGCCTCGATCATCATGCTCGAAATTTGGAGGGAGAGGAACGACTGCATCTTTAAAGGAAAAGTTGCATCCCCGGACAATGTCATTAGACGTGTAATAACACACTTAGAGCTCTGGAATATTGCAGGGCCTAAATGCTTAGCGCACCCTGTTGGGGCCCAGTTTGGGAGAGAGTAGCCTTTTATCCTTTTTGCCTCCGGGCATGCTCTTGTCAAAGAGCACCTCTGTGTTTTGTTTTAACTCTCCTCTGCTAAATCAATGACAAGCCAACAATAATGCTGGATCTTTCGAAAAGTTAGCTAGAACAGTATGTGTGGTTGCGATGCAAATGAAGTACTGTAGCATGTAGAGTTTGTGTGCAACTTTTAAAATGGGAGTATGATTTGTGGTGAAATATTTTTTTTTTGTTTCTGCTTCATGCATTTAACATGAATTGGTCGTCAGAGGATACAATACTCTAGACGAAAGTAGAGTAGTACTCCCGTTCGTGCATGCCCAGTCAAAGTGGAGTTCAATCCCTATCATCATGATCTAGCGGATCAAGGGAAATCGTTTAATCATCTCATTAACAACACCACAAAATAATGTGAATGTATAGCGAATCTCTATCTCGTCCTCTATTTTCCATTTCCCCCTTTGCAGTACTATTCGTTCCACGGTCATCAGCCTGTGGAGCGCCATGGCAGTAGTAATATTCGTTCATGGGCAGGCGAACATGGAGTTAAATCCCTCCCATCTTGATTCTTGACTACAGGAGAGGAGAAAATTCGCTCAATCAACGACAACACAAAAGTGAAGTGAATGCTTAACGAATCCTTTTTCATGTCTATATTCCCCACCTTTTGCTGTAGCATGCACTAACGCAACTAGATTCTCTAGGAATACTGGGTTAACGTTAAGGCACATGCTTGATCGATCGAAAGATGAACGGTGGTCAGAAAACGTAAAGCTGAGACAAGCCATGACGATCTTTGGGCAAAAATTTGTGTTGAAACAGGGATTTCCAGATGGTTTGGATTTACATATGGTGTTGCGACAACCGTGGCTCAAAAGCCTCAAACAATCACGCACGCACACAGAGGCAAAAAGGAGCCAGTCGGAGCCAGGAGAAGGAGGCGTCCAGTGGGCGACCCAGATGGCCGGAGCCTCAGCGCATGAACTTTCTCAGATCCTTCACTGCTCCTCCGGCTCGGGCGAGACGAAGCGGAGAGATCAATCTCCTTGGTCTCGCCAGATCGGTGACTCTTGGGATCCCGTTGATTCAAGCCGAGCTCTACTCTACGGGGCGGCGTGCTTTGCCGGCTAGCTCGCGACGGACACCTTCCTGGACTCCTGGTGCCCGCTGCGGGCCTCCGTTCCCGACGAGAACCGCTGCTGCCTCCGGGCGGCCTGCCTGGCGGCGATGGCGTCGAGCTGCATCTGCTCGTCGCGGCACTCCTCGCTGCAGAAGGGCGTGTCGCCCTTGTACATGAAGATGTCGCTGTCGCGCGCCAGCGGCTTGGTGCAGAGCGCGCACGCGTCCTGCGCCGGCATGCCGGGCTCGCTGAGCGGCTCGGCGTCGAAGAAGAAGAAGGAGCAGGCCGCTGATGCCGCCATGGTATGTGTGCGTAGGTTTCTTTCGAGCAAAATGCTGAGCAGAGCTTGCTGCTTTTGGTGCGGGGAGAGGGAGGAAGAGGAGAGCGAGCAAATGAGTTGGGTGGGTGAAGCGGAAGGGGAAAGGCCGGGTATATATGGTGCGCGGGGACGGACACGGCAAGGCCGTCCGGAAACTGTGGTCCGGTGCGCCCACGGGTCGGGCGATACCGCGCGCCGGACGGCCGGGGCGTGGGTAGCCATGGGTGATGGAGCGGTTCGGCTTGTTTATTCGCGCATGGGCCACGGTGGAGTGCAGTGGTTGGCTTTCATGGTGGACGTGGGACACGCATGCACCGAGACGAAAACGACGGCGATCGTGCTATGTCTGTGAAGAGGTCGACCTAGGCCCCCAAGATGAGATAGCAGACATCGCTCTTGAACGTCCCTGTTGATGTAAGTGTGCTATTTTTTGAAAACTACTTGAATAGGTAAATCGATAACAAGGTTTATAAAAAAGTTCCTAAATTCGAGAAGCTTTTGTAATATTGTGCAACTCGCTTTTATTAAGAACTCGTCATTCTACAGCCGATTAAAAAACCCGTCAGCTTGTGCTGGGAGTTGGTCAGTATTCCCGTCTATGATCATTGCAGAAGAACTGAAGGATTCGTGGTGCCTCCTCTAGTCGGAGACTTGGGCGCCAATGTATTCTGCCTGTACTTTTATCAGTATAAAACTAGGCAGCTTTGCTTAAACTAGTGCTAATGCTTAGTGATGTTAATTAGCGCGCCAGGCTTTTTGCCAACATACGGGACAGGTGCCCCACATGCTTGGCCACGCTCATGAGTACTCCCTCCGTTCGGAATTACTTGTCTCGAAAATGGATGTATCTAGATCTAGATACATCCATTTTCGAGACAAGTAATTCCGAACGGAGGGAGTAATAGACATCAATGCCTATCGTGCACTGTACTGTATCTGTGATTTTTCTATCAAACATAATAAATGAAGAAAAAATCAACAGAAAAATAATTCGAGGTCCCCTCTAAGTTAGTGTCATACGGGTGGGAATCTTGAGGTGTGGTGCATCCGGGCATGCACGCCACGGCAGCAACTTGTGAACAGTTTGTTTTTGCGGGGGCAGCTTTTCTCGAGATCTGCGAGCAATTTGTTTTTGCGGCAAGCTCGAGTAACACTGACGAATTGGACGTAAGCATCATCGAAGTGTGCAAACATCGGGAGAAGATCGACACCTTTCTCTTTGATAGGGTGAGCATAAACATTGCTGACACGCACGGCAATTTCTTTTGGCAGCATTCGCTGTCAGACTGCTCACAACAAACCTTGGAGTACTGGGCTAGCTAATTTTCGTAGGACAGCTTCCAGGAACAAAAAAGAGGCCGTGCACGATGCTGCATACTCAACGAGTCTCGGCCTACTTGGTGGTGACGGGCGCACCATTGGTTGTTGTATGTCGACGCCAACCAGCGCGCCAAGCCATGATACATCAACTCCTGATGGCTCTGACTCAGCGATGGGTGGCGCACCAGCCAGCGGCAGCTACAAGCAATGCGTGCAACAGCCATTTGCTGTCTTGGAACTTCATGGTGAAACACGCTGCTAGAGAAAAATGGGAAGGAAAAAACTGCCCCCGCCTCGTCCGCCTGGGCGACTCGGGCGGCGCTCGATCCGCTTTTTCCGGCGTCGTCCCTGTGCGCCCTGCCCTCGTCGTCGCCGGTCGGCATCATCGGGTTTACCCGGGCGGCTGACGACGGCGGCGGGGTTCCGTTCCCGTGGATCTTTGGGCAACGTGTTCGACGAGATGCAGATGGCGGCTGGCTGCTGTGAAGGCTGATGCTGCAACGGCGGCTCCGGCGCTCCACGTATCTGGCGGAAGCATGGCTTGGGAAGTTGGTATAACTAGGTCGGCACCATGGGCGCTCGTGACGCGGTCATCTTCGTCGACAGGATCACCGGAGCGACAATCCTACATCAACGGACAAACAGCGGACCTTTGCGGGCTCTCTTCACACAAATTACCCCCCCCCCTGATTTTCAGGGGTGTGGGCCCCTCCAACCTCCCTAATCCAATTAGCAAAGGCCAGTTAAGATCAACCCGTGAACTCTGTAAAACCTTGCCCGTGACTCTAGCATTACTCCCACCGGAGCATGCACATCTGTTGCTCCTCTTCGTCTTGTGTTGTGACTTCCTCCGATGCATCCAATCCAACCTGAGAACACAACCATGCTAGGGCCGCTGCTCAATGGTTATTTTGTAAATAAGGCAAAAGACTTGCCATTTCATTGATTAAGGGAGAAAGTTTTAGACAGAAACCGCAAAGCGGCGATAAAAGGACTACTCTCGCGGCATTACAGCACCCAAATGTTTCGCTCCAGCCAAAGCCCAAAGCGATACCTCCTGCTTGATTTTGTCGATGATGGTCATGAAGGGGCCGCTGAGTTGCGAAAGACTCTAGCATTGCGCTCCGACCAAACCTCCCAAGAGATGAGCATCATGAGGGAGGCGAGTGCCATGGGCGAGCCGAGGCGGATCTGCAGGTTAGCATTCCACCATTCTCTGACCGAAACCCTTGTCACCCAAGTAGACGTGGTGATGTGATGCATGCCGAGCCATGTGAGGACATCATTCCAAATGCGCCATGGTGTAGCGGCACTGGAAGAGTAGACAAGCCGCGGTTTCTTGGGTTTGCCTACAAAGAGGGCATAGACCGCAATTAGGCCAACCACGGCGGCTCAAGCGGTCCGAAATCCAAATCCTATCTTGAAGAACGAGCCAAGCAAAGAACTTGCACCGAGGGGGCGCCCACATCGTCCACACTGAATGGACAAGGTCCGAGATGGTGACGCCTTCAAATTGAGCCTTGTAAGCAGAGGATGCATAATCTATCCCATCTTTGGTGAACTTCCATATAATTGAGTCTTCAACGTCGTCATCGAGTGCCACCGTTGCTAGTTTACCCCAAAGGTTAGCAAACTGTTGGATGTGTTCAAGGGAGAGGCCATTGGAGGTGTCAATATTCGCAATCCATTGATTGTTGGCCATAGCTTGCTGAGCCGAGGAGTTTTTCTTGCGAGAGAGATCGTAGAGACCGGGAGCGATGTCACAAGGGCACACTCCTCCTAGCCAAGATGAATTCCAGAACCTTGTTGTCCTTCCATTTCCAACAGTGACTATAGTGGCCGCCGCAAAGAAATGATGGTCGTCATCCGTGCACAGCACTCCCATACCAATCCATGGCTTGCTCTTATCTTTCCACTCAAACCATAACCATCGAAGTCTCAGGGCCCTAGCAAATTTGTTTAGATTGAGCACTCCCAAGCCGCCCTTGTTCTTTGGTTTGCAAACGAGGTCCCTGTCGGTGTCAAAACCGGTGGATCTCGGGTAGGGGGTCCCGAACTGTGCGTCTAAGGCTAATGGTAACAGGAGACTAGGGACACGACGTTTTACCCAGGTTCGGGCCCTCTCGATGGAGGTAATGCCCTACTTCCTGCTTGATTGATCTTGATGATATGAGTATTACAAGAGTTGATCTACCACGAGATCGTAGAGGCTAAACCCTAGAAGCTAGCCTATGGTATGATTGTTGTTTTCCTACGGACTAAACCCTCCGGTTTATATAGACACCGGAGAGGGCTAGGGTTACACAGAGTCGGTTACAGAGAAGGAGATCTACATCTGAATCGCCAAGCTTGCTTTCCACGCAAAGGAGAGTCCCATCCGGACACGGGACGAAGTCTTCAATCTTGTATCTTCATAGTCCAACAGTCCGGCCAAAGTACATAGCCCGACTGTCTGGATACCCCCTTATCTAGGAATCCCTCAGTAGCCCCTGAACCAGGCTTCAATGACATTGAGTCCGGCGCGCAGATTGTCTTCGCCATTGCAAGGCAGGTTCCATCTCCGAATACTCCAAGATAAATTCCGAACAATAGGACCGTGTCCGGCTTTGCAAGACAAATTTCATATACCACCGTATAAAGAATAATAATCCACGAATCTAACGTGCTGACAACTGGTAGTGTGACATCATGCTGCGGCCCGACTTTTATTCGAACCGTTTTTTATAACTAGCCACCGCACACATTGCGAGGCGGTTTCTTAGGAATGTCTTGTGAAAGCAGATATCGTGTCCCCCTCATTGCGGGATTCTCATCAATACGGGTGTGGGTAACCCAACCGCACCACCAAACGCGGTGAGTGGGGAACGAGCAGGTTTTATTAGGCAAGCGGCGAGGCACATAGTTTCATTGTCCTTATAAAGAGGAAAGGCCTCTCCCTTTTTACCCACGCCTTCTCCTTCTGCTCGTCCATTCTCTTTCGCCTGATCCCTAACGCCCGAGCGTTCATCTTCTCCACCATCGAGGGTTCCTCCGAAAATGTTCGGATCCAGAGGAGGAGGCAAGTGGATGGCCTCTACTGTCCAGGAGAAGGACATCAAAAACCTTCGGGAGGCCGGGTACCTGGCCCAGAATATCGGCCACCGCCTTCCGGCAGCGGGATAGATTGTCCCTACTCCGGAGTCCCATGAGAGGGTCGTGTTCCTTCCTTATTTTGTCCGCGGGCTCGGGTTTCCCCTTCACCCATTTGTTCGTGGCGTCATGTATTACTATGGGATCGATTTCCACGATCTATCCCAAATTCCTTCCTCAACATCTCGACGTTTATTATCGTGTGCGAGGCCTTTCTCCGCCTCGTGCCACACTTCGGCTTATCTCTGAAGATCTTAAATGTGAAGCCCAAGGTGGTGAACGGCGAGCACGCCGAGTGCGGAGGTTCCATGGTGAGCAGGATGCCCAAGGTCACATGGCCAACAGGTACTTTCAATGATTCCGTCAAGGAGTGGCAGCAACAGTGGTTCTATATCAGTGAACCGCGCGGCAAAAAGTGGGCCGCTGTTTCCGAGTTCCAATACGGAGCCCCTTTGTGGCTTATGTCCTGGCCCGAGAAGGGCTTGAACTGGTCCTCATCCGACAAACTGACGATGATCCAGACTCGCGTCAAAGGTATGGAAGATAAGGCCATCAGGCTTGTTGATGTAGTCCAGGTGATGTTGGTCCGCTTGGTTCTTCCCTGTCAGCACCGAGCCTGCAATTTGTGGGAGTATGACCCAGCCGAGCCCAAGACCCTGTCAGAGCTTTACAGCTCATCGCACAAGGACATCTGGAAGTTGCTTTTTAAGTCCGGTAGACTGTGGCCGGACTCCGCCGCGGACCGCGGGTACCAACTGTCCCGCCCCGCGAGTCCGGTAAGTAGTCATTATATTTTGCCCATCCATATGTTTAATTGTTATATCCCGGGGAAGGTGCCCTAACATGCATCCCATAATCATCTTAGGGATGGACGAAGAAGGCGGGGCAGATACATTTTCCAGCCTCGCTGCCAGAAGAACCGGCCGGACCACTTCTGACGAAGATGCTGGTCCCGGCGCCTTACAAGGCGCCAAAGAAAGAGGCCCATAAGGAGGCCAAGGAGACCAGGGGCGGCCTGCATCGTCGCGGGGCTTCGGATACAAAATCCGAAGACTCCAGTACCCCTCTCTCCTCTGAAGAGGAAGAGGAGGAGGAAGATGAGTCCCCCAAGGGGGGAGGAAAGAAAAGGACGGCCTCCTCATCTCTGGAGTGCCTAAGAGGGGAAAAACTCCCCTGCTAGAGGCGTCCACTACGGCTACCGACAGCAGCCCAGAGTGGGATCTCAGGGCCTAGCCCCTGGAAAATTCGTAAGTGCACAAAATCTGAACGCGTCTATGCTTCCCGGATTACCAAGGCACAAATTAATTAGTGCCATACTTTTTGCAGCCCGGCCAGGTCTCGTGCCGAACAGTCCTCATCGGAGGATTCGTTGGGCTCAGATGCCCTTGAGAGCGAGACACCTCCGAGGGCCCCTTCCTCGAAGCTCGGACATGACACCGAGGTGTTGTCCCACAAGGAGCTAAACCAGGAGGGGCGTACCTCAGGCCCGGATACACGGGAGTGGCGGCTCCACTGAGTGTCGATGGCGGGGGCAACATTGGATTCGGCCCACAGCCGGACACAGCTCCAGAGACCTTTGAGGCTCCGGGTTCAGGCGGGCAGCTCCCCTTGACTAGAGGAGGTGATCCTGCTCCACCGGCAACCTCTGCCTAGCCAGAGGTGCCGGGCAGCTTATTGACAACACTAAAGAGCGCTTCCATCATTGATGAACATCGCACCCTTATGGGCGTGGTAATTGAGATGGTTCAGGCTGCTGAAATTGGTCTGAATGAATCCTGCATCAGCCTTATAAAAGGCTTGGAGGTAAGTTTTTTAGGGGATTTGTCATAGTGTAGATAGTAGCCCCTGATACACTATCTGGTGAAAGGAGGAACCGGACAGGGGATCAAATTTACTTCCTCAGGAGACTCGATGACATGTATCTTTTCTTTTATAAATAGGCGTCTACAGCGACTGCCGCCTCTCATACTGCGGAAGTATCCGGACTGAAACAGAGTCTGGAGCGGGCCAAAGAAGAACTTGCCCGGGTGAAGAAGCAGTTGGAGGACAATCAAGGTATGTCGAAAACCTTGTTAAGTTTAGCACAATTAAGTAGGCGTTGTCGGCGTTCTGGGAATGGGGGTCCCCAGACTTGCCTGCATGCGGCCTGCAGCGTGGCTCAAGCGAAGGCCCAGTGCAGCCCAGCTTCATCAGCTCAAGCTCAAGACCCTCGCGAGGGGCGAAGCCTTGCAGGGCGGACGATAGGAAGCTTCCTCGGGAGCAGTCTCATCAGGCGGGCTCGCGAGGAGGCGGAGAGATCAAGGCTGGGTACCTCGCGAGGTGCCCGTGACGCAAGCCATGACGATCGAAACCAGGCGGGCGCCGGCCTACATAGTGTCCTTGTTTCCCCTTCAGTGCAAAGGGGGCAAGCACAGGCCAAGGCATCAGGCAAAGGTTACCGCTTCGGTGCAACAAGACCAAGACCATCGGAACGGCAGGATGGAGGTCACCGTGGAGCCCAGGACGGCATCACCGTCAGAGCCTTTGGCAGTCGAAGACCAACTTTGGTCAGGATAAGTGTACTAGATGTTCCCCTTCAAAATGGCCAATTGTTGGCGCCCTTCCCGCTCATTATTTGGGAAGAGGCCCAGGGCCTCTATAAATAGAGCTAGCCACCACAGAGTAGAGAGAGCCCGATTTTGGGTAGACTAGAGAGAGAGAGGCGACTGAACTCACCCAAGCAGTTCATCGCACCAGCTCAAGAACACCCTTCACGAGGCTGTTCTCCCTTTGTATTGTTCCTCTTTAGCCCCTGAGGCAATCCACACACACACCACAAACTAGAGTAGGGTATTACACCACAACGGTGGCCCGAACTAGTATAAACCTTGCGTCCCTTGTGTTGTTCATCTTTCTAGCTTAGATTTCTTACGAGGCTTCAAGACGTGAGTTGGTAGGAGAGAGATCTTCGTGCGCACCCCAGAGTTCGAACCTCAAGGGTCTGCCGGAACCCGAAATCCGACATTTGGCGCGCCAGGTAGGGGTGCGCCGGAATCGTGTCTTCCGCCGTCTCGCGTTTCATCGTCCGTCGCGCCCATGTCTGACGCTCGCCGAGCCCGCGCCGAGCGCCGGGCTGCTCTCGCAGCCCATGTCGCCCAGACGGCCCCCGTCGGCTGGCCTCCCCGTCGTTCCCCATCGCCTGCGCCCATGCCGCCATCGGCCCGGCGGGGATCGAGCAGCACGCGTTGTTGCTGCATCCCTCGGTGCGGCGAGAAGGCCGCACCGCCACCCCGTCGCTGACTCTAGCAGGCTTGTCGTCGCACGCTTATCGCGCTCTTGCGGACGCGCACGCCGCGCTGCTCCTGGCACGTGAGCTCCTATACTACCGCCCCGTCGACGACCTCTACGAGGAGTGGCTCGCCCTCATCACCGAGCTCGTCAGCGCCGCAGGGGGCTCCCCTGCGCCATCCCTCTCGCTGCATCGCCCTCCGCCCTGCGCAGGCAACGCAGCTCCAGAGGCACCTCCGCTGCCTCCTCCTCAAAAAGGCGCTCTGGCCCCAAGGCGCGTGGCCCCTGGACGAGACCCACCGCGTCCAGCGCCCGTGCAGCAAGAAAAGAGCTGCCAAGAGGTCCCTCGCCCACAAGAAGGTGCTCGCACGCTCCCAACGCCAGCACGCCATGACGGCGCTCCTGCTCCAGCACGCCAAGACCCCGCGCCGCTGCTGGCGGCGGTGTGTGGAGACCTCTAAGATCAAGCCCTTCATCACCAAAGGCCCCCTGTAGCCACCGCAGGCTGCCACGCCTTCACCGCCGAGCTGCGTAGCATGGCCTGGTCGGGCAAGTTCAAGCCGGATCTGCCTCCTCGCTACGACGGTACTACCGACCCTGCGGAGTTCCTCCAGCTCTACGAGCTGGGCATCGAGGCGGCCAACGGGGATGAAAAGGTTATGGCGAACTGGTTTTCCATGGCACTTAAGGATGGCGCCCGCACCTAGCTCCTAAACCTGCGTCCCAGCACGATCTACTCCTGGGACGAGATGCGTGCTTGCTTCATCGCCAATTTCTAGGGCACTCGCGACCGGCCCCCGGCCATCAATGACTTGCGCCGCATCAAGCAACAACCAGGAGAGACCCTGCAAAAGTACATACAGCGCTTCAACAACGCCTGCCTCAGGATCCCCATGGTGTCTGAGGAAGCCATCATCTCAGCCTTCTCCGATGGCGTGCGCGACATCAAGATGAAAGAGGAGCTAGCAATCCATGAAGACCTGTGCACTTCGCTGGAGCTGTTCAACCTGGCGACCAAGTGCGCTAGGGCTGAGGAAGGGCGCCTCTCGCTCCTCGAGCTTCCAGCTGCCGATCCAGAAGAGAAGAAGCCCAAGGCCAAGGATGTGAAGCGCAAAGGTGCAGCCGTGCTTGCGGCGGAGCCAGGCACCAAGCGAGGCAGGGATCAGCCGGAGTATTCCAAGGGCAGCCGGTACTGCGTGTACCACGACCTTCACACCCACAACACCAACGAATGCCAAGAGCTCAGGGCTGTGCGAGATGGACGTACCGGCCGACGCCCAGAGCGCAACGATCGGGGCTATGGCCGAGGAGGAAGAGGTGGAGGACGATGGAAAGACTATGGACCTCGCCAAGGGTGGCGTGATCGACCTCGTGAGGACCGCTGGCAGGACCCACCTCGCAACGGAGGTTGGAGGGATCAGCCTCGTGAGGATCGCCCGCAAGGAAACGCAGGCGTCCCTCCTCTGCCACCACCACCAAGGAGGAATGAAGACCAGCATCAGGATGAGGGGGCTGGGGTCTTCCAGGAGCCGCGCGCAATCGCTTGCATCCTGGGCGGAGCTCGAGCCCCAGACTCTCAGCGCATCTTCAAGCAGTTTGCTCACGAGGTGAATGATGTCCTCCCCAAGCTTGAGGCCACGCGCCCTCTCAGGTGGATCAGCTCAAGTGGGCAGCAACAGCTGGGGTCCTCCCAATGCTCTGTTCCCCAGTCATCAGCAATGTGCAGGTCACCAGGACCCTCAGCGATGGCGGAGCAGGACTCAATGTCCTGTCTGTCGAGACGTTCAACAATCTCCAAGTGCCATATGATCAACTTCAGCCGACCAAGCCTTTCTCAGGAGTTACTGATGGTTCCACTGTTCCGATAGGGCAAGTTCGCCTTCCTGTCACCTTTGGGCAGCGCAACAACTACCGCACTGAGCTCATTGACTTCGACGTCGCCCACATTCGCCTGCCGTACAATGCCATCCTCGGATACCCAGCTCTGGCCAAGTTCATGGCCGTGACTCACCACGGCTACAACGTCCTCAAGATGCCAGGAAGCGGTGGGGTCATCACGGTCCCCTGTGAAGAGAAAGATGGGGTGTGCTCCCTCGAGCGCGCCTTCCAGGCCGCGTCGATCAAAGACCCGGACACCAAGAGTGGAAACCTCCCAGGAGCAGCCCCTAAGAAGAAGAAGATATCACCTGGTTCAAGGCCTTAGGAGGTGGGCACCTCCGGAGGCGTCACGACAGGATCCGTGCCCGTTCAAGGGGCGCCACCCTCTGTCGCATAGGGAGGCGCGCCCGACGCCCTCCTCTGGCAAGGCTCGGGGGCTCTCTCCTGGAGGGCCACCGACTTTGCCAAGGTCACAAGGGAGGAGCTTGGGCACCACTTGGAGGCGTGCTTCAAAGCATGTTTCCCTCAGGAAGGTATGAAGCAAGGAGGACCGGACCCTCAGGAGTTCATCGCAAGGAACACTCAGGAGCTGCAGGAGTCAAGAGTCATGCGCGACAGCCGCCGCTTACCCGCCGTGCCCCCCCCATCCAGGCGAGGATGGTGGGCTGCGCGTCTGCATCGACGTGCCAGGGCTCAACCAAGCCGCATCTCAGGAGCGCCTCTGGCCCTCGCGCGTGGGACGTTGCGAAGGTCCACCTCACAACTACGTTCGCATGCCTCTCAGCCTGCCGAACACGGCCGCTACTCATTAGCGCCTGCTGAGGAGCATTCTGGAGGCTCAGGAGGTCAGGCATTGCATGGTCCTGGCGGAGATGGAGATGGTGCTCGACGATTCCCCTGCGCACCCGGAGCATCCCGAGGCTCCTGGACCCGAGGGCTCATGAGGATCGGCTCCTTCGCCCCGCATCGTCAGCTACTCTGACCCTCGTTCTGCAAAAGTATCAGGTGACTTCATTTTAGTTTTCGCTTCAGCTGGGAGCGCCCGTAGGGCTGCATCATTCCTAGGCCGCGTGGGTCCGTCCCTGCGGCATGTATCCATTTTACTTATGTTCTTTGCTTACCTTGTTGGGGGCGCCCCTCGGGCTGCATCATCCCCAAGCCGCTCGGGCCTGACCCAGTGGCGTTTGCTTTTTTCGCGTCTACCTAAATGTATTTGCTCCTTCGCGATTGACCTGCTTGGAATAATCGCCTGCTCGATGGACACCTACCTTTGGAGCTGCTCGCTCTGGCACGGTGCCTGCGCATGGGTCCATCCCTGCAACGCTGACAAATCTGAGTGGCCGAGCTCTGGCCGCGGCGGCCCCGCATAGCGCCACCTCACCGGGCCCTCAGTGCTCCAATTACTCCCTCTGAGCGACCAAGGGCTGGCTGGCAACTGATATGTCTCCGTCATATCTACTTTTCTAAACACTTTTGCCCTTGTTTTGGACTCTAACTTGTATGATTTGAATGGAACTAACCCAGACTAACGCTGTTTTCAGCAGAATTGCCAGGGTGTTGTTTTATGTGCACAAAATAAAATTTCTCGGAACGACCTGAAACTCCACGGAATATCTTAGGATAATTAATAAAAAATCCTCGCCAAAGATTAAAACCAGGGGGCCCACACCCTGTCCACGAGGGTGGGGGGCCCCCCCCTGGGCGCCCCCCTACCTCGTGGGCCCCTTGGTGGCCCTCCGACGCCAACTCCAACTCCATATATTGGCTATCGGGGAGAAAAAAAATCAGAGAGAAGAAATCATCGCGTTTTACGACACGGAGTCGCCGCCAAGCCCTAATCTCTCTCGGGAGGGCTGATCTGGAGTCCGTTCGGGGCTCCGGAGAGGGGGATTCGTCGCCGTTGTCATCATCAACCATCCTCCATCACCAATTCCATGATGCTCACCGCCGTGCGTGAGTAATTCCATCGTAGGCTTGCTGGACGGTGATGGGTTGGATGAGATTTATCATGTAATCAAGTTAGTTTTGTTAGGGTTTGATCCCTAGTATCCACTATGTTCTGAGATTGATGTTGCTATGACTTTGCTATGCTTAATGCTTGTCACTAGGGCCCGAGTGCCATGATTTCAGATCTGAACCTATTATATTTTCATGAATATATGTGAGTTCTTGATCCTATCTTGCAAGTCTATAGTCACCTACTATGTGTTATGATCCGGCAACCCCGAAGTGACAATAATCGGAACCACTCCCAGTGATGACCTTAGTTTGAGGAGTTCATGTATTCACTTTGTGCTAATGCTTTGTTCCGGTTCTCTATTAAAAGGAGGCCTTAATATCCCTTAGTTTCCAATAGGACCCCGCTACCACGGGAGGGTAGGACAAAAGATTTCATGCAAGTTCTTTTCCATAAGCACGCATGACTATATTCGGAATACATGCCTACATTACATTGATGAACTGGAGCTAGTTCTATGTCACCCTATGTTATGACTGTTACATGATGAACCACATCCGGCATAATTATCCATCATTGATCCGGTGCCTACGAGTTTTCCATATACTGGTTCTCGCTTATTTACTTTTTCGTTGTTACTGTTACAATCACTACAAAAATACCAAAAACATTATTCTTGCTGCCTTTACTTTTGTTACTGTTACCACCACTATCATATTACTTTGCTACTAAACACTTTGCTGCAGATACTAAGTTTCCAGGTGTGGTTGAATTGAGAACTCAGCTGCTAATACTTGAGAATATTCTTTGGCTCCCCTTGTGTTGAATCAATAAATTTGGGTTGAATACTCTACCCTCGAAAACTGTTGTGATCCCCTATACTTGTGGGTTATCAAGAGATTTTTCTGGCGCCATTCCCGGGGAGCATAGCTCTATTCTTTGAGTCACTTGGGATTTATATCTGCTGGACACTATGAAGAACTTGAAAGACGCTAAGACCAAGATTTTGCCCTCAACTTCGAGGGGAGGTAAGGAACTGCCATCTAGCCTTGCACTAGATTCTCCTTCTGTTATAAGTAAGCTTGCGACACCTAAACCTGCTACTGCTATGAATTCTGATATGTCGCATGTTATTGATGATGCCACTTCTGCTATGCATGATACTTATAATGAAACCACTTCTATGCTTGATACTACTGTGCCCCTTGGTGAATTTCTTGATGAGCAAATTGCTAGGTTAAGAGAAAGAGAAATTATTACACCTGAATACAATGATGAGAATGATGATGAAAATATGCCTCCTATTCCTGAAGGTTATCTTTTTGATGCAGAATCTTCTGCAGCTATTTTTGCTTGCCAGGATAGATATGAACTTAAGAGGTTGCTAGTTAAATGGAGTAAAGAATCTCTTAGAGATAGAATGAGACCCGACCCTTCTTTTGCTACTTCAACTATTTGTGTTCCCGATAAGGATTATTATGATTTTTCTGTTGATCCAGATATAATTACTTTGGTTGAATCAGATCCTTTCTATGGCTATGAATCTGAAACTGTTGTGGCACGTCTTACTAAGTTAAATGATATAGCTGCCCTGTTTACTAATAATGAGAGATCGCGCTACCTTTATTTACTAAAAATATTTCCGTTCTCATTAAAGGGTGATGCTAAGATATGGTTTAATTCTCTCGATCCTGGTTGTGTGCAAAGTCCCCAGGATATGATTTATTACTTGTCTGCTAAATATTTCCCTGCTCATAAGAAACAAGCTGCCTTGAGGGAAATATATAACTTTGTGCAAATTGAAGAAGAGAGTCTCCCACAAGCTTGGGGGAGGCTTCTCAAGTTACTTAATGCTTTGCCTGATCATCCTCTTAAGAAACCTAAAATATTTGATATCTTTTATAATGGACTAACTGATGCTTCCAGAGATTACCTGGATAGTTGTGCTGGTTCTCTTTTTAGGGAAAGAACACCGGATGAAGTGGAAATTCTATTGAACAATATGTTGACAAATGAAAATAATTGGGCACCTCCCGAGCCAGCTCCTGGGCCAATTATTGAGCCTATTCCTAAACCAACTCCGGAGAAGAGAGGTGTTCTATTTCTCGGTCCTGAAGATATGCAAGAGGCAAAGAAATCTATGAAAGAAAAAGGTATTAAAGCTGAAGATGTTAAGAATTTACCTCCTATTGAAGAAATACACGGTCTTAATTTACCGCCTGTTGAAGAAGTATATGATCTCAATTACTTATTTACTGAAGAACCTCATGATATCCCGACACAGGTAGTAAAGGTAAATTCTCTATATAGATATGATAAAGCTGAAGTCCCTCCTACTAAAATTGCTAGTCAGTGCTTGGATGAGTTTGATAACTTTATGTTTAAGCAAGATGACTTCAATGCTTATTTTGGTAGACAATTAAAACAAGATGCTTATATGATTAAACTCTTGGGTGATTATATGGCTGATATTAGAGGTGAACTTAAACTTGTTAGCAAACATGCTTCTATGGTTACCACTCAAGTAGAACAAGTACTTAAATCTCAAAAAGAAGTGCTTGATGAAATGAATAGTAAGAAAAATGATTATGCTGTTAGAGTGGCTACTAGAACCGGTAGAATGACTCAGGAACCTTTGTATCCTGAAGGCCACCCTAAGAGAATCGAGCAAGATTCTCAGAGAAATGATATTGATGTACCTAGTTCTTCTAAAAAGAAGAAAAAGAAAAATGATAGGACTTTGCAAACTTCTAGTGAACCTATTGCTGAGCCACCTGAGAATCCAAATGATATTTCTATTTCTGATGTTGAAACACAATCAGGTGATGAACATGAACCTGGTAATAATGTTAATGATAATGTTCATGTTAATGCTCAACCTAGTAATGATAATGATGTAGAAGTTGAACCTGCTGTTGATCTTGATAACCCACAATCAAGGAATCAACGTTTTGATAAAAGAGACTTTGTTGCTAGGAAACATGGTAAAGAAAGGGAACCATGGGTTCAGAAACCCATGCCTTTTCCTCCGAAACCATCCAAGAAAAAGGATGATGAGGATTTTGAGCGCTTTGTTGAAATGATTAGACCTATCTTTTTGCGTATGCGATTAACTGATGTGCTCAAAACAAATCCTTATGCTAAGTATATGAAGGATATTATTACTAATAAAGGAAATATACCTGTAGCTGAAATTTCCACTATGCTTGGTAATTATACTTTTAAGGGTGGAATACCAAAGAAACTTGGAGATCCCGGAGTACCTACTATACCATGCTCCATTAAGAGAAATTATGTTAAAACTGCTTTATGTGATCTTGGAGCTGGTTTAGTGTTATGCCTCTCTCTTTATATCGTAGACTTGACTTGAATAAGTTGACACCTACTGAAATATCTTTGCAAATGGTTGATAAATCAACTGCTATACATGTCGGTATTTGTCAGGATGTGCCTGTTGTGGTTGCAAACGTTACTATTTTAACGAACTTTGTTATTCTTGATATTCCCGAGGATGATAATATGTCTATTATTCTTGGAAGACCTTTCCTTAATACTGTAGGGGCTGTTATTGATTGCAACAAAGGCAATGTCACTTTTCATGTTAATGGCAATGAGCACACGATACACTTTCCGAGGAAACAACCTCAAGTTTATAGTATCAACTCTATTGAAAAAATTCGATCGATTAATTTGGAGGTTTTGAATTTCCTCTCCCTACTGTCAAGAAAAAGTATGATATTCTTATTGTTGGGGATTTTCATATCCCCATTGAGGTAACTTAGTGCTATTCAAAATTTCTCCGGTTCCGTGTTAATCGGATCGGAATGAACTCGTTAACAAGACTTGATCAACCTTGTCAGTGGATTCTTTTTGATGAACATGAGATGGATGAAACTAGAAACACAACCTTCTGTACCCTCTTTAGATTTTTCTGTTATTTAGTAGAAATAAAGTAAAATTGTATTTTTTGTCTGTTTCCTGACTTATCGGTGCAATATAAAAATATCCCGAAAATAAGAGTCCTCAGAATGCCATGCCAATTTAATATGATTTTTTCGGGAATATTTAAGAATTTACTGTGCAAAAATCACCGCGGGGGAGCTGCCACCTGGTCACGAGGGTGGAGGGCGCGCCCTACCCCCCTGGGCGCGCCCCTGCCTCGTGGGTCCCCGGTGGCCCTCCTCCACTTATCCCTGCACCCATCTTCTTCCTCTGTCTCACACAAACACGAAAAACCAACTCAAGCACGAGTTCCAGCCCCCGTTGTGTGATTTTCGATCTCCTTGCTCAAAGCACCTCTCGCAAAACTGCTTAGGTAGATTGTTCCTTGGTATGTGACTCCTCCATTGGTCCAATTAGTTTTTGTTCTAGTGCTTTATTCATTGCAAATTTGTGCTGCATAGGTGACCATGTTCTTGAGCTTGCATGTCAAATTTATATGGTTCCAAGTAGTTCCAATGCTTTATATAGGCTCTAGGCATTTGTAGGAGTTGTTGCTATCAATTTTATTGAAGTTGGTTCACTTTTATTTGAAGTTACTAAAATTTTCAGAAATTTCTCAGAGGAAGCAATATGTTTAGGAGGATGTTCCAAGGTGGCCCTTTAAGGAAGCAAGGTCCCAGTCTTGCAATACGTGATGCTGACGAGGAACCACCAAGAGATGCTCCTGTGAGGCCCTGTGAATGGCCTTCGGAAAATTTTATGAATCAAGTGGGAATCAAAGAAGAATTTAGCGCATATTTGCGCAACGCAGGTCTTGAGGACTTTGAGGCTGACAAATGCCCCCGGTATCATGATGTCATAAGTTCATTTGTGAGTAGGTTTGAGTTTTCATCTTCGCGCAATTCTCCTTCAGTCATGTTTGACCTTTATGACAAATCTTATACCATGGACTTAGAGGATTTCACTTCTGCTTGCAAACTTCCATCTTGGGGTAGTGTCAGGGATCCCCCTAAATCTGAATATAGAGACTTTCTTGCTAGAATAACTGTAGGGGAATCTAGAGATATAACACAAGCCACTTTAGGGAGCATACACTTTCCTGCTATACACTATTTTGCTCTCTTCATAGGTAGATGCATAAATGATAAGGATGAAGCATGTCACATGTGTGTCCCTGATCTCAGCATTCTCAGGAGTGCTGTGTTAGGAGACCAATCTTATCATATGGGAGCCATTGTAGCTCGTAGGTTGCATCAGAATAGACATAACGGAGATTTCTTTGGAGGAATTTATGCAACCCGCTTAGCTAATTTTCTTGAGATAGACATTCGTGAGGGTGATATGGATTTACCCCCTTCTTATTTATATTTTGATTCTATGGTTTCCCACCAGTTTGTTGAGAGGACAGAACCACCTCTCCAGTATCGACTAATCTTTAACAAACGTCATGTAGTCCATATTGCTCTTCCTGCTCCTGCCTTCTTTGATTTTCAGACAAAAGGAAGATATATTATTACCAGAGAGGAGGCAGATGAATACGGGAGGAGAGCGGAGGCAGCTAGACGCTATGCTGCAGCTCAGGAGGCGATAGCCGCTGCATCACAGTATGACCCCAGCTTCACCTACGGGTATCCGCCAGGCCATCCTTGGCAATAGACCAACTTAGGCCAAAAGCCTAAGCTTGGGGGAGTACGTATTTCCCATCAACATTACATTTATGTTCACACACACTCATTGCTAGATGTCGGTGTTCATAGTCTTTCATTGTAACATCCATGCTAGTTTATTTTTCTTTTTCCCGCTTTCTTCTTGTGTGTTTGATAAACTTTAAGAAAAAACCCCAAAAAATAGTAGTAGTTTATTTCTTTTCTGTAGTAATTAAAAAGGAAAACCCAAAAATATTTCTTGTTCTTCTTTTGCTTGTTGGGAGCTTTCCCGTGTAAATAGTTTTTATTCCTTTTCTTTTCTTTCCTTTGGGGGTTAGTAGGAGAAGTCCATGATTAAATTGTTGAAGTGGCTCTTATATGCATGATTGTTTATTTATCTTAGAGCCCATATTACTTGTCTTCTCCTGTATACTGAATGCTTGCAGATTCCAGCTTAGTCCAATGCACATGCACTCTTATTATTATACACTTCGTTCGGTCGTGCAAGTGAAAGGCAATAATGATGATATATGATGGACTTATTGGGATGAGAAAAGCTGGTATGAACTCGACCTCTCTTGTTTTTGTAAATATGATGATTCATCGTTCCTGAGTTAGTTATTATGAAGTAAACATATTTGCAATGACATTTAGAGATTATAGTTGCTTGTGCCATGCTTGATTAGCTATGAGTTATAATGGTTTACCTTGCGTGCCAACATGCTATTAGAATGATCATGATGTGGTATGATGGGATGGTATCCTCCTTTAAATGAATTGAGTGACTAGACTTGGCACATGTTCACGCATGTAGTTGAATCAAATCAACATAGCCTTCATGATATTTATGTTCATGGTGGATTATATCCTACTCATGCTTGTATTTGGTGTAAATTAATTTTGATGCATGTTTACGACTGTTGTCGCTCTCCCAGTTGGTCGCTTCCCAGTCTTTTGCTAGCCTTCACTTGTACTAAGCGGGAATACTGCTTGTGCATCCAAACTCCTTAAACCCCCAAAGTTGTTCCATATGAGTCCACTATACCTTCCTATATGCGGTATTTACCTGCAGTTTCAAGTAAATTTGTATGTGCCAAACTCCAAACCTTCAAATGAAATCCTGTTTTGTATGCTCGAGCAGCTCATGTTTCAACTAGGGCTGCCCTTATCTTCCATGTTAGGTGGTTATTCTCAAGAGGAGTGGACTCCGCTCCTCATTCACGAGAAAATGGCTGGTCTCCGGGATGCCCAGTCCCATGCTTTAAGCAAACTAAATCAAAATAACTACAAACAAAACTCCCCCTGGGACCCGTTGAATGTTGGAGGCACTCGTTGTTTCGAGCAAGCCATGGATTGATGCTTGTGGAGGAGGGGGAGTATAAACTTTACCATTATGTTTGGGAACCGCCTATAATTTGTTTAGCATGGAAGATATCGTCATCTCATAGTTGTTGCGTTGACAGCAAAAGTATGCCTCTCAAAATGTCATTCAATCCCTATTTTAAAACCGAGCTCTGGCACCTCTACAAATCTCTGCTTCCCTCTGCGAAGGGCCTATCTATTTACTTTTATGTTGAGTCATCATCCTTCTTATTAAAAAGCACCCGCTGGAGAGCACACTGTCATTTGCATTCATTATTATTGGTTTATATTGGGTATGACTTGAATGGATCTCTTTTACCATGAATTACAATGTTTAGTCAGTCCTTGATCTTTAAGGGTGCTCTGCATTTATGTTTTGCGGTCTCATAAAGGGCTAGCGAGATACCATTTTGTTATATCATGTCATGATTATTTTGAGAAAGTGTTGTCATACGAGTTTTATCATTATGGCTCACTAGCTGATTATGCTATTTATATGAGTAATTGTGAGACCTTTGTGTTATTGTTAGTATGGTTAATTCATAATATTTGCTGAAACTTGAATGCTGGCTTTTCATGTTTACAACAACAAGAGCAAACAGAGTTTGTAAAAGTTTTTCTTTTTCTCTTTCAGTCTGTCAACTGAATTGCTTGAGGACAAGCAAGGGTTTAAGCTTGGGGGAGTTGATACGTCTCCGTCGTATCTACTTTTCCAAACACTTTTGCCCTTGTTTTGGACTCTAACTTGTATGATTTGAATGGAACTAACCCAGACTAATGCTGTTTTCAGCAGAATTGCCATGGTGTTGTTTTATGTGCAGAAAATAAAAGTTCTCGGAACAACCTGAAACTCCACGGAATATCTTAGGATAATTAATAAGAAATCCTCGCCAAAGATGAAGACCAGGGGCCCCACACCCTGTCCACGAGGGTGGGGGGCGCCCCCCTGGGCACGCCCCCCTACCTCGTGCGCCCCCTGGTGGCCCTCCGACGCCAACTCCAACTCCATATATTGGCTTTCGAGGAGAAAAAAATCAGAGAGACGAAATCATTGCGTTTTACAATACGGAGCCGCCGCCAAGCCCTAATCTCTCTGGGGAATGCTGATCTGGAGTCCGTTCGGGGCTCTGGAGAGGGGGATTCGTCGCCGTCATCATCATCAACCATCCTCCATCACCAATTGCATGATGCTCACCGCCGTGCGTGAGTAATTCCATCATAGGCTTGCTGGATGGTGATGGGTTGGATGGGATTTATCATGTAATCGAGTTAGTTTTGTTAGGGTTTGATCCCTAGTATCCACTATTTCTGAGATTGATGTTGCTATGACTTTGCTATGCTTAATGCTTGTCACTAGGGCCTGAGTGCCATGATTTCAGATCTGAACCTATTATGTTTTCATGAATATATGTGAGTTCTTGATCCTATATTGCAAGTCTATAGTCACCTACTATGTGTTATGATCCGGCAACCCCGAAGTGACAATAATCGGAACCACTCCCGGTGATGACCTTAGTTTGAGGAGTTCATGTATTCACTATGTGCTAATGCTTTGTTCCGGTTCTCTATTAAAAGGAGGCCTTAATATCCCTTAGTTTCCAATAGGACCCCGCTGCCACGGGAGGGTAGGACAAAAGATGTCATGCAAGTTCTTTTCCATAAGCACGTATGACTATATTCGGAATACATGCCTACATTACATTGATGAACTGGAGCTAGTTCTGTGTCACCCTATGTTATGACTGTTACATGATGAACCACATCCGGCATAATTATCCATCATTGATCCGGTGCCTACGAGTTTTCCATATACTGGTTCTCGCTTATTTACTTTTCCGTTGTTACTGTTACAATCACTACAAAAATACCAAAAACATTATTCTTGCTGCCTTTACTTTTGTTACCGTTACCACCACTATCATATTACTTTGCTACTAAACACTTTGCTGCAGATACTAAGTTTCCAGGTGTGGTTGAATTGACAACTCAGCTGCTAATACTTGGGAATATTCTTTGGCTCCCCTTGTGTCGAATCAATAAATTTGGGTTGAATACTCTACCCTCGAAAACTGTTGCGATCCCCTATACTTGTGGGTTATCAGCAACCGTAACGGCAGACTTTGCTTTCCCACGTGATTGGTATGCAGTACCCGCTTCAGGAGTAATGCTGGGGGCGTCACTAGTTCTCTCTCCCTCTCTCCGCCACGATCCGCTCGCGCATTAAAAGGGGGGCACCTGAGCATCATGACTCATGGGCTCTTACTGGCTCTCCAGCCCTCACCCCCTGGCGTTGACCCACGGCATCGCGACCTGTCATACCAGCGGCGGCTGAGCACGCTCGAGGGCCGGGACCTGAGGACGAAGAGCATGTAGTAAAGTGGGGAAGAGGGAAGAAGCTCGCGAGGACCTAACCCAGCAACACCCCGGCTGCCGCCACGCAGGCCCGACACCTCGCCAAAGAACTATTCCAAACCTGCGAGATAAGTCACGCAAAAGCTAAATTGACTCAACGCTAAACCCTCGCCTACTGCAGCTCTGTCACAACAACGTTGCCCGCCTCTCTCACCTAGCTGAGGCTGCTTGAGCGCTAAAGGGGACCTCCCGAGCATCGCGCCTCGGGAGCTCTTATTGGACCTTGGGCCGCTCACCTCCTGGCCTTGACCACGGCATCGCGACCTGGCATACCAGCGACGGCTGAGGCTTGCCTGGGGACCGGGACCTGTCGGCGTAGAGCACCAGGCCTTCGCGAGGAAAGAAAGGGGGAGCTGGGCTGCGGCAGAGCGCGCCTCTCACATTAGTTCATGATAAGGATGTACAATTCACAAAAGACATGGCAGGCGCCTTACATACGCCCACGGGGGTGACATTTCGATTCCTCACAGGGATCAAAGGATGCTAAGGAGAGATAACTACGCGCGCCTCCGCAGGGAACGCCATCATCAATAGTGGGTCATCAGGCGCCGGTGCCAACCCCATCCAGATCAGCAGCGCCAACGACCTGATGCGGCTGCCCTGCTCCAAGCACGACGTGAGCTCGGGGGCTCGTAGCTGTCGTCGCTCATCTCCGGAGTCGCATAAAGCTCGGGGGAGCTGCTGGACGCACCGGCTCCTCCGCTGCTGCCTGAGGAGCTGCTAGGGAAGCGGTTGGCAGGCCTGGTCCTCGCCACTCCAATGCCCAGGCCGCCTTCCTTGGGGCAACACTCCAGCCGGCGTCCTTCCGCGTCGAAGACCTTGAAGAACATCAAGGAGGCGCCATCGTATTCCTAATGAATCACGAGGGCGCCCCCCGTTCTGCATACCCTGGCGATCTCGCCCTAGCCTCGGGTCATGAAGACCTTTCCCGGGGCGACAACCTCGACCACCGCCTCGGTCGCGGGGGTGCTGCAGTCGGCGTGCTGTAGCCAGAGCTCCCGAGGCCCCCTCGACGGCATCTCGAAGGCGAAGGAGGGAGGAAGGCGGATCCAAGATCGAGGAGGCATGGCGGCATGAAGCACAAGCTCACGAGAAGAGCCCTCGGCATGGACTCCAGGGGGGACGACGCACACCGCCGTGACTCGCCGCCGTCGACGGCGACACCGATGGTGGCGCTCGGCGCCGTCTTCTCCAGGGCCTTCGACTCGGGCGTACAAGGGCAGCGGAAACCCCAGTGGTGGCCGCTCGTACCAAGGCCTCGACACCTCCTGCCAAGCACCCTCATCTCGGCGGCAGGGAACTGACCATTTCTTCGGCGGAAGTGGGTAGGGACCCTCTTGGGGGGCCTTTCCCTTCTCTTCTGCAGAAAACCGGCGGATCGGCGCCATTGTCATGAAAATGGAGGAGGAGTGAGGAAGAAGAGGCGAAGCAAGGAGAGATGAACAACGGGGGCTCTCGCCCGCCCGTACTTGTAGTCCGGAGGAGGCCAACCGTCGGCCTCCACGATATCAGGTAATCATGACCCACTTTTGCATGCAGGGACTTGTCAAGTCGTGCAGTTGCCGAGGCATCGTGGGGAAGCGGAGGCGCCCACGTCCAACCAATCGCCACGTGGCGCCCAAGGCCGCAGGCTATTGGGGCCCGTGGCGCTTCGCACTTGCCCCTTCGCTTCTCTGCTAAGCCAAGTCCTGGCGTGCCTTGGGCCCGGGAGCTATTGTCGGTGTTCTGGGAATGGGGGTCCCCAGACTAGCCTGCCTGCGGCCTGCGGCGTGGCTCAAGCGGAGGCCCAGTGTAGCCCAGCTTCATCAGCTCAAGCTCAAGACCCTCGTGAGGGGCCAAGCCTCGTAGAGCGGACGACAGGAAGCTTCCTCATGAGCAGCCTAATCAGGCGGGCTCTCGAGGAGGCGGAGAGATCAAGGCAGGGTACCTCGCGAGGTGCCCGTGACACAAGCCATGACGATCGAGACCAGGCGGGCGCCAGGAGGGCGCCGGCCTGCGCAGTGTCCTTGTTTCCCCTTTGGTGCAAAGGGGGCAAGCACAGGCCAAGGCATCAGGCAAAGGTTACCGCTTCGGTGCAACAAGACCAAGACCATCGGAACGGCAGGATGGAGGTCACCGTGGAGCCCAGGACGGCGTCACCGTCAGAGCCTTTGGCAGTCGAAGACCAACTTTGGTCAGGATAAGTGTACTAGATGTTCCCCTTTAAAATGGCCAATTGTTGGCGCCCTTCCCGCTCATTATTTGGGAAGAGGCCCAGGGCCTCTATAAATAGAGCTAGCCACCACAGAGTAGAGAAAGCTAGATTTTGGGTAGACTAGAGAGAGAGAGGCGACTGAACTCACCCAAGCAGTTCATCGCACCAGCTCAAGAACACCCCTCACGAGGCTGTTCTCCCTTTGTATTGTTCCTCTTTGGCCCCTGAGGCAATCCACACACACCACAAACTAGAGTAGGGTATTACACCACAATGGTGGCCCGAACTAGTATAAACCTTGCATCCCGTGTGTTGTTCATCTTTCTAGCTTAGATTCCTTGCGAGGCTTCGAGACATGAGTTTGTAGGAGAGAGATCTTCACGCGCACCCTAGAGTTCGAACCTCAAGGGTCTGCCGGAACCCAAAATCCTACAGGCGTACCTAATGAAGGTATATATACTGCGCGCTCTAGGGATGAATGCCGAAATTGAGGCGTTGAAGAAGGCTGTGGCCTTAGCCGAAAAGAAGGCAGCCGCAGAACAGGCCCTTCACGAGAAGCATGAGGCTAGGGTCGTTGAAGCTGAACAAGAGCTTCAGGAGGCCGTGCAGAAAAGCGAGACTTTGGAGCAGAGTCTATCATTGAAAGAATCCGAACTCGCCCAAGCTCTTCAAGCCGCAACTAATGCTCGGGAGGAATCCCAAGGTGCTCTGAAGGATATTCAGGAGGCGAGGAAGATTGCGGCTGGTAAGGTTTTTTCCTATTTCAAAGCAATTGTTTATGTTGTAGCGGGAAAAAATCAAGGTGACAAAATGGACTTCTGATTTTTCCAGGGGCGTTTGTGGATCTTCCGCGCAGCATATCTGATGCTGCTCAATTCTATCGAGCTGAGGAGAAGAAGACTGCAGAAAAGCTGTTCTGGTCGCAGTACTTTGCGCCGAATTATCCGGTGCCTTTCGTCGATCAGCTGAAGCAGCTGGTCGAACTGCACCAGGCGACTGAACTAGCCATGAAGGATCTAATTATCCGGCTATGGCCCGCCGAGCCTATTTCGAGCAGTTACTTTGGGCTCGTGAAGCGAATTGTGAGTGCCTGTCCTCGACTTGACACCATTAAGAGGTCGGTTTGTATAGAAGGTGCACGAATGGCATTTGCCCGCGGGAAAGTGCACTGGGGGAAGCTGGATGCTGAAAAGCTGATGACCGAGGGACCACCCGAGGGGAAGGAGCACCGTAAGCCCGAACTATATTATGATGGTGTCCTGAAAGGAACCTGCCTTGTGGCGGAGCAATGTACCAAAGACATTGTATTTCCATGAAGGCAGTTATGTTATCCTTTGCAGGGCAGAACAAAGTCACCTTTATTTATGTATTTGCCTATTATAAGAAAGTTTTTCCTCCTGAGCGACCGTTTTATATGTTAGTCTTGAGAGTTGGCCAGTCGTCGGCTTCTGCCCCCACGTAGGAAATACGGGGGTGTTCGGGATACACCTGAACACTCTTTACCCCATTCTTGGGTCCATAAAGGAGGTGTTCAGCACAGCGAACCAGGCAATCAGACTATAGGGCTTTATCACTCTCACTTAGCCATAGGAATTCGAGTATGGTAGGTGCAGCCCCTGGTGTTCGGAAGACCGCACGAGGGACTCTAACAGCACCTGATCGGTGGACCGATCCATCGCACTTCTGCATTTTATGATGGCATTATGCGGAATAAATCCTTAAAGATTTTACAACCTCTCAAACAGCTGACCAGCTCTCGCCTTATCATGACAGTCAGTTTTCGGCTTTCTCTACTGAGGTGCTCGTCTGGAAGAACCGAGACACAATCGCAGTAGTTCTACCAACGCTACCTTAGCCGATATTGCGGAACGTAAGGTACCAAAACATGGGAGCCGGGCAAACCCAACTAATGACCCAAGACATGATTTGGAGCTGATGCATATAATGCTATAAGTTCGGGGTGCCGAGCGACCGAGAAGGTGGTCGGACTTTGTTGCCATGGTGCGGGTATAGTGAAGCCCCTTGGCGTTTTAAGGCATAACACAATATTTGGATCCCTTTTATGACTAAAAATGTCAATGGTAGATGATAGCGGATACGTGTCATATAACTCTACATGATGTATTCAAGTAATCCGTTTATGCGTATGGGTACTGTTCATGTTGTAAAAAAGGAGGTATGATGGCGTACCCTATGTATGAATCCAAGGTGTGTCCGGATTGACTTCGGAGGATATGTTCAAAGATTCCCCCTTTGCATGTCCGGGCTGATTTCTTGGCGCCAGTACTATTATTCGCAAAAGAGATCCTGCAAGAAAAATGCTGAGGGACGTATGTGTACCACGAAGCGGTTGAGCCGCAGGGCGTGGCCCTTCCCAACTTTACGCCAGGGTGTTTGACTGGCGTCTGTTCGAGCCGAGCTAGCTTGTCATGAAGTAGTTCGGACTCCTTTATTGGTGTCCGAGGGGTTGGCTGCTAATTGAGGTTCGGAAGGGTGGCACTGTTCACTGCTTCCGTGGCCGTATGCTTTTTGGCACCGGAGTGGGGTTTGGCCGTGCCCGTAATTGTGACTATGTCACATGGGCCTGGTATGGTACCGTGTTGAATCTAGCCAACGTGGTTCGTCCCAGCGATAGTGTCGAAGACTGACTCTTCGGCATGGTGATCATTCCGTGATCCGGAGATAACCTATAGGGTGGTATTTTATAGCGCTCACCGTATTTGATTGAATAGGAGTTTCTTTTGCTCTGTATTGCATTACTTTGAGACCCCTTTATTGTTTTTGGTGTATGACCGGCAGATGTGTTTGAAGACCCGGCATTCTATGTTTGTATGTTTAGCTGCCGATCCTTGTTTACCGTGGATTTGGCATGGGCGATCGAGGATGCAGTCCAGGCCGGATGGGCCCGAATTGCTTCGCTGAACTGGCTTTTTCCGTCGATCGGACCAGGGGCCGTGGAATCCGTGTTGACTGCCGTCTCGTGGGCATCATTATTAGTCTTAGGACGCTTATGTTTGTTGCATCGATGTTGATGTGTGCTATATCTGGCCTCTGATGTGCCGGGGGTGTTTGCTTTATTGCTACGAGCCAACCAGCTATCTTCGCCTGCGCAGAAGTTGGTAATGAGTGTTGTTAGGGCTACCATGGACTTTGGTTTCTCTTGGCCGAGGTGTCGGGTGAGCCACTCATTCCCGGATACTGTGTTTGAAGGCTGCTATGGCTTCGGTGTCCGGACGGTCGGCGACTTGGTTCTTTTTTAGTAGGAACCTAGTCCAGAGTCTCCTGGCTGACTCTCCGGGCTGTTGGGTAATTTGAACCAAGTCATCAGTATCCGGTGGTCGCCTATAGGTACCTTGGAAGTTGTTGAGGAATGCATCCTCGAGATTTTCCCGGCTGCCGGTGGAGTTCGCCGGCATGCCATTCAACCACTGTCTGGTTGGTCCTTTAAGCTTAAGGGGGAGATACTTGATGGCATGTAGATCATCACCGCGGGCCTTGTGAATGTGGAGAAGGAAATCTTCGATCCATACCGCGGGGTCTAGTGTGTCGTCGTATGATTTGATGTTGACGGGGTTAAACCCTTCTGGGAATTCGTGATTCATCACTTCATCAGTGAAGCAGAGGGGGTGTGCGGCGCCTCTGTGTCGGGCTATGTCACGACGCAGTCTGACTAAATCTGGTTGGTTATGTTCGGCCCGGCCAGGCTAGTTATTAGTGTATCCGGCATGACGATCATTGTCATGTGCTGGTAGTGTAGGCTCTACGGGCTCTTCCTCCAGCTGAGGTAGCAACGTGTGCTTTAAGTAACTCTTGGTGGGGGGCTCGAGTCCGTATTCCTCGGCCGCCAGGACCTCAGTCCATCTGTCTGCAAGCAGATCTTGATCAGCTTGGAGCTGCTGCTGCTTCTTTTTCAAGCTTCTTGCAGTGGCTATAAGCCGGCGCTTGAAGCGCTCTTGCTCTATGGGATCCTCCGGTATGCCGAATTCGTCGTCACTGAGGCTCACCTCATCTTCGGAGGGAGGCATATAGTTATCATCCTCCAAGTATCCATCTGTCGCCTGTTCATCTGGGCTGACCTGCCCGTGTTCTTGTTCGGCCTGCTCGAAGGTAGGCTGATCACGATTGTATTCCTCTTCGGCGCCTTCTGGATTGTTTTATTGTCCAGTGCCGGTGTTGCTGTGGCGGGGCTTAGGGCGGCACCAATGACGCCCATGCTTTGATTTCTTCCTTGAGGGGTTATCTCCTGTTGCCTCATCGCCTTTGTTTTCTTTGGGAGTATCCACCATATATATATCATATGAAGAGGTGGCAGTCCAGCGCCCTATGGGCGGTGGTTCCTATTCTTCTCCCGCATCGTCGTCTATACCGTCGATGTCTTCGGGGTCGAAGTTAAGCACGTCGGTCAAATCATCGATCGTGGCTATGAAGTGGCTGGTGGGTGGGTAACAAATTTCTTCGTTGCCTGCTTCCCACTCGAGCCGAACATAGTTCAGCCAGGACTCTCCTGAGAGAGAGAGAGAGAGAGATACCTTAATGAGTTTAGCACATCGCCAAAGGGGGAGTGCTGAAAGATTTCCGCGGTGGTGAACTCCATTACTGGAGCCCAATCGGGCTTGATGTGCCCGGGCGCTCGCGGTTCGGAACCCACATCCGGACACAGGTCCGAGGGTCGGGTGGCGCAGATCCCCTTAACGGCGGAATCTGTGTTCGGCTCTACCGCCGAAGAGTATGCGACCTCCGTGTTGGGGTCCATCCACCCGTCCTCGGTTGGCGTGATCTACCCCGGGTTTAGGTCCGGAGCGACTGTAGGGGTGATATCCCGAATATTCTCCGGTAGCAGATATAAGTCATGCTCATCGTGACTATTCGGCACTCCCGATGCAGGACCGAATCCATCAAAGATCAAGTCTCTGCGGATATCGGCCGTGTAATTCAAGTTACCAAATCTAACCTGATGGTCAGGGGCGTAGCTGTCGATCTACTCCAGATGGCCAAGCGAGTTGGCCTGCAGTGCGAAGCTGCCGAACACGAAGATTTGTCCGGGGAGAAAAGTCTCACCTTGGACTATGTTGTTGAAGGTTGGGGGAGCCATCGAGCCTTACAGCGACGACACAGAGGAACTCTCAATGAAAGCACCAATGTCGGTGTCAAAACCGGCGGATCTCGGGTAGGGGGTCCCGAACTATGCGTCTAAGGCTAATGGTAACAGGAGACTAGGGACACGACGTTTTACCCAGGTTCGGGCCCTCTCGATGGAGGTAATACCCTAATTCCTGCTTGATTGATCTTGATGATATGAGTATTACAAGAGTTGATCTACCACGAGATCGTAGAGGCTAAACCCTAGAAGCTAGCCTATGGTATGATTGTTGTTTTCCTAGGGAGTAAACTCTCTGGTTTATATAGACACCGGAGAGGGCTAGGGTTACACAGAGTCGGTTACAGAGAAGGAGATCTACATCCGAATCGCCAAGCTTGCCTTCCATGCAAAGGAGAGTCTCATCCGTACACGGGACGAAGTCTTCAATCTTGTATCTTCATAGTCCAACAGTCCGGCCAAAGTACATAGTCCGGCTATCCGGATACCCCCTTATCCAGGAATCCTGCAGTCCCAGTTTACCTTGCATTTCCCTCAGGAAACCTTGTCCGTGCCCGCCCAAAGATATGCACGGTGGATGCTATCAATTTTCTGAAGGACCTCCACCGATATGTCAAGAGGAGTGAGATGATATATAGCGATGGTCATTAGGACAACCTTGACAAGAACCATCCGGCCTGCAATAGCCACATGTCTCCCTTGCCAAGAAGGGAGCCTGCTGATGGGGTTATGTACCTAGGGTAGGGTCATGGACCTGATCCAAGTAACTTACCCCAGGACATCCTTAGAAGAGGTCGCCTTCCAGTCGACCAACGAGGATTCACTCGACTGGCCTGAAGGACTCGACCACGAAGACTCACTCGACCACCAGGAGGTCAAGAGGCACTCTGCACTGCAATGGCCTGTAATCAAGTAGACTTTATGATAGTAAAGGCCTTTATGTGGGGCGTTACCAGTAACGCCCCAGACTTAACTCACCTTAAACCCTCTCCTACGTGGGCTGGCTGGGGTCCTGGCGCACTCTATATAAGCCACCCCCCTCCACAGGCAGAAGGGTTCGGCACCTTGTAATTCATACATTCATAATCCACTCGACCGCCTCCGGGCTCCGAGACGTAGGGCTGTTACTTCTTCCGAGAAGGGCCTGAACTCGTACATCCTTTGTGCTTACAACCTCTCCATAGCTAGGACCTTGCCTCTCAATACCTACCCCCACTCTACTGTCAGGCTTAGAACCACGACAGTTGGCGCCCACCGTGGGGCAGGTGTTTTAGCGATTTTGTGGAGAAGTTGCGATTCTTCCGAGTACTCTCATCATGGTGTCTGCTGGAGTTTTGGTCAAGGGTCAAGAGATCCGTCTCGGCACTTTCACCTTCATCGCCGACGACTCCGCATGGCTCCAGGAGGCTCCACTCGACGTAGATGCGCTCCCCGTCCGCGGTGCGACGCATTTTCGCGCATGTGTCCGCGGCGTTCTGCTGCGGCAACCGTCGACCCAGTATCGGTCGGCTCCTCCATCGTCCACCCTCCCGGTCTGCCGCCAGCGCAAGCGCTCAGGCCGGTCGAGGCTTCAGCGATGGGTGAGTCACGCGGTGGCTTGCCAATCGGCCACTACACAAGTTGCGGCAATCGAGCCCAACGAATCTCTCTACGGCTTGTTCGATTAGTCGACTGGCACCGGAGAGACTGCATCCGAGTGCGGAAGCAGTGATCCAGCGGCGGAAATCTTGATGGTCGACGGGCCCCACAGCCCTCCTGGCTTCGCCCGTGGTGGTGGAGCAGGTGACGGCAGCGACCCTGCACGAGACTACGAAGAGTACCAGCCCGAGCCACTCGACTCTCTGCAAAGAGAAGAGCTTCGCCGCAGGAACGAGGATCCCCTGCGTATTCCCATCGCAGGAGAAACCCCCGAGGCTCGTGCCTTGGAGGAGGGGCGTCTGGCCAATTTGGCCGAGCGCACTCGACTGGAGAACCTTCAGCGAGCACTCGACGAGCGCGCGCGGCAACGAGTTCCCGACACCAGTCGACGTCAACTCTTCCCGCCGACTCAGGTATATCGAACCCCAATTCAGAATTTAGCAGCTGCGACCCGTATAGCAGAGTCCATTCAGCCTTCGCAGTCGGAAGCTGGCAGAGGTTTGCTACAGATCAGGGATCTGCTCCGGGCAGCAGGAGATCAGAATTCAGCCGTGTCTCAGTCGCGCAACAGAATTCACAGTCGATCTGTCACTGTGAATACGGTTCAGTCGGCTCACAGCCCCAGATCGCCTCCGCGGCGCGAAGGGCGTGAGAATCGGCGAGAACAATATGGCGACAGACTCGACCGAGATGATAGGCGTCGAGTGCCCTATTCCCCTCCGAGGGGTGGGTCTTACGCTCCTCGGCAGCCAGATGATAGGCGTCAGTACAGTACAGGGCGTAGGGTTCCAGTTGACCCCAGAGAGCCAGGCTTCGACGCGCGATCCATTATCGTGCAAGGGTTGGTCGACCGGAACAGAGCCCATCGAGGCGCACTCGACAGAGATGTACCCACGAGCAGTCGAGTACATGTTTCTGGTCCTGAATGTTTCAGCAGAGCTATCAGAGCGGCAGTTATCCCCCCCCCCAATTTCAGGTTGGCAACAGGAGTCAGCAAGTTCACGGGTGAGTCTAAGCCTGAAACTTGGCTTGAAGACTACCGAGTGGCAGTTCAGATCGGTGGTGGGAACGACGAGGTGGCCATGAAGCATTTGCCCCTCATGTTGGAAGGTTCTGCCAGGGCATGGTTGACTCAATTACCTCCTAGCAGCATTTACACTTGGGAAGATCTGTCCCGAGTGTTCGTCAGAACGTTTGAAGGGACTTGCAAGCGACCAGCGGGATTGACAGAGTTGCAAGTCTGCGTGCAGAAAACTAATGAGACTCTCAGTGAGTATATTCAGAGGTGGATCACTTTGCACCACACTGTGGAAAATGTCTCTGATCATCAGGCAGTATGCGCCTTCAAAGACGGCGTCAAGAACAGAGAACTGAGTTTGAAATTTGGTCGAACCGGTGACATGACCTTGAGTCGGATGATGGAGATTGCTACCAAGTACGCCAACGGCGAAGAAGAAGACCGACTCCGAAGCGGCAAGCACAAGCCAAGTCAGTCGGAAAAAGGAAACACCAGTCGGAAACAGAAGCGGAAGGCTGAACCGGCAGCTCCTGGAGAGGCTCTGGCCGTGACTCAAGGAAAGTTTAAGGGGAAACCAAAAGGATCCTGGAACCCCAAGAAGGTAAAGGATAAAGAAGGGAACGACGTGATGGATATGCCGTGTCACATTCACACGAAGAAAGATGAAGAGGGGAATATCATTTACCCAAAGCACACCACTCGCCAATGTCGACTCCTGATCCAGCAGTTTCAGGGAAAACAGTCTAAGGACAAGGAGAAGGAGTCGGACAAGGCCGAAGACAAAGAGGACAGTGAGGGAGGATATCCGCATATCAACTCCACTCTGATGATCTTTGCAGATGTGGAAAGCAGAAGTCGACTGAAAGTGATTAACCGAGAGGTGAACATGGTTGCCCCAGCAAAGGCAAATTATCTGAAGTGGTCTCAAACACCCATCACATTCGACCAATCTGATCACCCGACTCATATTGCCACCCCCGGGAGGCAAGCTTTGGTGGTCGATCCAGTTGTCGAAGGCACTCGACTGACAAAGGTGCTGATGGATGGTGGAAGTGGGCTGAACTTATTGTATGCAGACACATTGAAAGGTATGGGCATTCCGATGTCCCGACTGAGCACTAGTAACATGAGCTTCCATGGAGTTATACCAGGGAAGAAGGCCGAGTCACTCGGCCAGATAGCTTTGGACGTAGTGTTTGGTGATTCGAAGCATTTTCGCAAAGAAAAGTTGACGTTTGAGGTCGTGGATTTTCAAAGTGCATATCATGCCATTTTGGGGAGACCAGCCTATGCACGGTTCATGGCTCGACCATGTTACGTGTACCTCAAATTGAAGATGCCCGGTCCCAAAGGTGTGATCACTGTCACCGGTGATAGGAAAAAGGCAGAGGAGTGCTTTCAGAAGGGCTCCAAGATTGCCGATTCCCAAGTGACAGCGGTCGAGTTCGAAGAATACAAGCAAAACGCAGATCCGAGTGACCTGCTGCGATCCAAGAAGCCCGCCACAGAGTCTGCATTCCAGTCGTCCGGTGAGACGAAGCCTGTTCACATTCACCCGGCCGACCCCGAAGCAGCTCCGACCCGCATCTCCACAACACTCGACCCAAAATAGGAAGAAGCGCTCATCCAGTTCCTCCGTGAGAACTGGGACATTTTTGCATGGAAGCCCGCTGACATGCCAGGTGTTCCCAGGGGACTGGCTGAGCATCGCCTAAGAGTCGACTCGTCTGCAAAACCAGTCAAAGAGCATCTTCGGCGGTCCGCCGTCCAGAAGAGAAAGGCCATCGGTGAAGAAGTGGCTCGACTGTTGGCGGCAGGATTTATCCGAGAGATATACCACTCCGAGTGGCTCGCTAATGTCGTCATGGTTCCTAAGAAGGACAAGTCGCTCCGAATGTGCATTGATTTCAAGCACATCAACCGGGCCTGCCCGAAAGATCACTTTCCTCTCCCTCGCATAGATCAAATTGTTGACTCGACCGCGGGATGCGAGAGGTTGTCTTTTTTAGATGCTTACTTCGGGTACCACCAGATCCGTCTGTACGGGCCCGATGAGGTAAAAACAGCTTTCATCACTCCATTCGGGTGCTTCTGCTATATCACCATGCCATTTGGCCTCAAGAATGCCGGAGCCACATTTATGCGAATGATTCAGAAGTGTCTACTCACCCAAATCAGTCGGAATGTGGAAGCTTATATGGATGATATTGTTGTCAAGTCACGAAAAGGTTCCGACCTGCTCGCTGACCTCGCCGAAACATTTGCCAACCTCAGAAGGTATGATATCAAGCTCAATCCATCAAAGTGCACATTTGGAGTTCCTGGTGGCAAGTTACTCGGTTTTCTCGTTTCCGAACGGGGAATCGACGCTAACCCAGAGAAGATAGGCACTATTCTCCGAATGAAACGCCCTGTGCGAGTGCACGATGTCCAGAAGCTTACTGGATGCTTGGCCGCATTAAGTCGATTCATCTCACGACTCGGTGAAAAGGCACTGCCTCTTTACCGACTGATGAAGAAGGCTGACAAGTTCGAGTGGACTCCAGAAGCTGATGCAGCATTTGCCGAGCTAAAAGCTCTGCTCTCCACCCAGCCGGTGCTTGCTGCTCCAATCAGCAAAGAGCCTCTGTTGCTCTACATCGCAGCCACAGGACAAGTCGTCAGTACTGTGCTAACGGTCGAGCGGGAAGAAGAAGGAAAAGCTCTCAAAGTTCAGCGCCCAGTGTATTATTTGTCTGAAGTCTTGACTCCATCCAAGCAGAGATATCCTCATTATCAGAAGCTTGTGTATGGAATATACATGACCACAAAGAAGGTTGCTCATTATTTCTCTGACCATTCCATCACAGTCGTCAGTGACGCTCCACTATCAGAGATTTTGCACAACAGAGATGCAACTGGTCGAGTGGCCAAATGGGCGATTGAACTTCTTCCCCTTGATATCAAGTTTGAGGCAAAGAAAGCCATTAAGTCCCAGGCGATAGCAGATTTCCTCGCCGAGTGGATTGAATAACAGCAGCCGACTGAAGTTCACTCGGAGCATTGGACCATGTTTTTCGATGGCTCTAAGATGTTGAATGGTTCCGGTGCTGGAGTTGTCCTGGTTTCCCCCAGAGGAGATAAGCTCAGATATGTGCTCCAGATTCACTTTGATTCCTCCAACAATGAGGCAGAATATGAGGCCCTCCTATATGGGTTGCGCATGGCCATTTCACTCGGCGTCCGTCGCCTAATGGTCTATGGCGACTCGGATTTAGTGGTCAATCAGGTGATGAAAGAGTGGGACGTGAGAAGCCCAGCCATGACTGGATACTGCAGTGCAGTGAGGAAGCTGGAGAAGAAGTTCGAGGGGTTGGAGCTCCATCATATACCCCGACTGAAAAATCAAGCAGCTGATGATCTAGCAAAGATTGGTTCCAAGAGAGAAGCCATTCCGAGTGGTGTGTTCTTGGAGCATATACACACTCCGTCAGTCAAAGAAGATCCTTTCACCGAAGAAACTCCGCAGCCCAAGAGCGCCACAGATCCGACTGAAGTTGAAGTCCCAGCGGTGGTCGACTTGATCATGGAGGTTTTGGTGGTCATTCCCGACTGGACGATTCCGTATGTCGCATATATCTTGAGGAAAGAGCTTCCGGAGGATGAGGAAGAGGCTCGACAGATCGTCCGTCGATCTAAGGCCTTTACCGTAATCAAAGGACAATTATACAGAGAAAGCGCGACTGGAGTCGGTCAGAAGTGCATAACACCAAAAGAAGGTCGACTCATCCTCAATGATATTCACTCGGGGACCTGTGGTCATCATGCGTCCTCTCGGACCATCGTGGCCAAAGCATACCGAGCCGGATTTTACTGGCCCAAGGCGAATGAGATGGCAAAAGAGATAGTAGATAAGTGCGAGGGATGTCAGTTCTACTCGAATATGTCGCACAAGCCTGCGTCAGCTTTGAAGACCATCCCACTCGTCTGGCCTTTTGCAGTTTGGGGGCTGGACATGGTCGGTCCTTTGAGAACAGGACGAAGCGGCTTCACACATGTACTGGTGGCAGTCGACAAGTTCACCAAGTGGATCGAAGCTAAACCAATCAAGAGCCTTGACACCGGTACTGCTGTTAGCTTCATCAGGGAACTAATATTCAGATATGGAGTCCCGCACAGCATCATCACAGATAATGGGTCGAACTTTGACTCAGAAGAATTCAGAACTTTCTGCAACTCCCAGGGCACACGAGTCGACTACGCTTCAGTCGCCCATCCGCAGTCGAATGGACAAGCAGAGCGAGCTAATGGACTGATTCTCAAGGGACTGAAGCCTCGACTGATGCGTGATCTCAAACACGCGGCTGGAGCTTGGGTCGACGAACTTCCATCTGTACTCTGGGGACTGCGGACCACGCCTAATCGGTCGACCGGAAGAACTCCATTCTTCTTGGTCTATGGAGCTGAAGCAGTCTTGCCGAGTGATCTTCTCCACAATGCTCCTCGAGTTGAAATCTACAACGAAGCAGAAGCTGAAGAAGCGCGGCAGGACGCAGTCGACCTTTTAGAGGAAGAAAGGGAGATGGCTCTGATCCGCTCGACCATCTACCAACAAGATTGGCGTCGTTTTCATGCCAGAAATGTGAGAGGTCGAGCCTTCCAGGAAGGAGATTTGGTTCTCCGAGTGGATCAGCACAAACCACACAAGCTTGCTCCTTCTTGGGAAGGCCCCTTCATCGTCACCAAGGTTCTCCACAACGGGGCGTACCGTCTTTACAACGTCGAGCATAATATCGACGAGCCCCGAGCTTGGAACGCGGAGCTACTCCGCCCATTTTACACTTAAGTTTTATCACTCGGATGAGTTGCAATAAAGTACTTCAGTGGTCCATGGACTTCAAAATAATAGTGTCATAGTTCCTCCACAATATCTGTCACTTTTTATTTTCCAATAAAATTCCCCTCAGTGGGTGACTTAGTTGCGAATCCGTTTCGCCTAAGTTTGTAAAAATCCTACCGAGTGGTGAGCCAGACTCCCACTCAGAAGCTTAGCTGCGAATCCGTTTCGCCTAAGTTATCAAAATCCTGCCGAGTGAAGAGCAATCCTCTCACTCGGGGGCTTAGTTGCAGCCATGTGCTCGCCTAAGTTATCAAAATCCTACCGAGTGGTAAGCCAGCCTTCCACTCGGAGGCTTAGCTGCAGCCTTGTGCTCGCCTAAGTTATCAAAATCCTACCGAGTGGTAAGCCAGCCTTCCACTCGGAGGCTTAGCTGCAGCCTCGTGCTCGCCTAAGTTATCAAAATCCTACCGAGTGGTAAGCCAGCCTTCCACTCGGAGGCTTAGCTGCAGCCTTGTGCTCGCCTAAGTTATCAAAATCCTACCGAGTGGTAAGCCAGCCTTCCACTCGGAGGCTTAACTGCAGCCTCGTGCTCGCCTAAGTTATAAAAATCCTACCGAGTGAAGAGCAACCCTCTCACTCGGGGGCTTAGCTGCAGTCCAAGCACTCGCCTAAGTTGTGAAAATCCTACCGAGTGAAGAGCAATCCTCTCACTCGGAGGCTTAGCTGCAGCCTTGTGCTCGCCTAAGTTATCAAAATCCTACCGAGTGGTAAGCCAGCCTTCCACTCGGAGGCTTAGCTGCAGCCTCGTGCTCGCCTAAGTTATAAAAATCCTACCGAGTGAGAGCAACCCTCTCACTCGGGGGCTTAGCTGCAGTCCAAGCACTCGCCTAAGTTGTGAAAATCCTACCGAGTGAAGAGCAATCCTCCCACTCGGAGGCTTAGCTGCAGCCTCGTGCTCGCCTAAGTTATCAAAATCCTACCGAGTGGTAAGCCAGCCTTCCACTCGGAGGCTTAGCTGCAGCCTCGTGCTCGCCTAAGTTATAAAAATCCTACCGAGTGGTAAGCCAGCCTTCCACTCGGAGGCTTAGCTGCAGCCTCGTGCTCGCCTAAGTTATAAAAATCCTACCGAGTGAAGAGCAACCCTCTCACTCGGGGGCTTAGCTGCAGTCCAAGCACTCGCCTAAGTTGTGAAAATCCTACCGAGTGAAGAGCAATCCTCTCACTCGGAGGCTTAGCTGCAGCCTCGTGCTCGCCTAAGTTATCAAAATCCTACCGAGCGGTAAGCCAGCCTTCCACTCGGAGGCTTAGCTGCAGCCTCGTGCTCGCCTAAATTATCAAAATCCTACCGAGTGAAGAGCAACCCTCTCACTCGGGGGCTTAGCTGCAGTCCAAGCACTCGCCTAAGTTGTGAAAATCCTACCGAGTGAAGAGCAACCCTCTCACTCGGGGGCTTAGCTGCAGCCCTGTGCTCGCCTAAGTTACAAAAATCCTACCGAGTGAAGAGCAACCCTCTCACTCGGGGGCTTAGCTGCAGTCCAAGCGCTCGCCTAAGCACAGGCACCTTGCTTTGAACCTGCAAAAGACATTCCGAGCCGAAGGCAATCGTATTCAAGCACCAAATCCAAGTTTGAATCGAAAGTGCTCAGGCGTCAAGCCTGTTAAGGTTTGTCGGTTACAATTTCACTCGGCATACCGAGGCAAATTTAAAGCATCGAGCCAGAAGAAGTTTTTTACCCCTCCTGTGGAGGGCTGGAAGGTGCAACAAATTCATCAAGGTCAATCCCGTCGGCGATCCGAGTGGCAGCTGCAAGGAAAGTTTCCATAAAGGATCTGAAGTCGTGCTTCTTGGTATTGGCCACCCGAAGGGCCGCCAGCTTCTCTTCTCGCGCATCTTTGCAGTGGACTCGGGCCAGACACAGAGCGACATCTGCACCACACCGAGCCGAGGACTTCTTCCACTCCTGCACTCGACCAGGGATCGTGTTCAAGCGGGCCATCAGCGACTCAAGGTCATTCTGAAGTGTCTCCTCAGGCCAGAGCGTCGAGTCGATGCGAGATGTGGCGGCCTTCAGCCTTGCGAGATAGTCCACGACAGCTGCAACACGAGACTCCAGTCAGAAAACATCCATGGCAACTTCGTCGTTCACCGGAGAATTGACGGGGTCAAGGTTTGGCTCCAGTCGGCTGGTTTCTTCTTCAAAGTTTTGACAAAATTCTGCAAGGGTGATCACTAAGTCAAGGAGATAGTCGAATGGAAAAAGCCACAATTGGAAATATTTGCCAAACATGGAGGTTTACCTTCAAGCATAAGGAACAACTTCTTGGCAAGGCCACTTAGGAAGGCCTCCAGTTCAGTTTTCTTCTCAGTCAATTTGCTGACTTGGTCGGTCAGGGCAGCTTTGTCAGTTCTCAGTCGACTGACCTCCTTGTTGGCAATCCCAAGAGCAGTTTTCAGATTGGTATTGTCTTGTTCGAGCTTGGTGACTGAAGCTAACTTCTCGTCAGCAAGCTTGATCTTCTCAGCTAGCTCAAGGTCTTTATTCTGCTGGGCCTCCCTTACCTTACCTGCAAGTTACAGCAAGATCAGATGCTGAAACAAGCAAGGGGAAAAGCAGTCGTCAGGGTCTCACCAAACATACCTTCGGTCTCCTCCTTTGCCTTTGTCAGCTTCTCCTGAACTAGCTTCAAGCTCAGCTCGACTTGAGTATGCTTGCGTTCCAGCTCTGAGTAGCGAGCCACAAGATCACAAGAGTTCTGCGAAGAACCAATCGACTAAATGTCAAATATAATTCACTTCCGAGTGAAAAAGGGAAAAACACACGTTTCTAAGACTACAGCCGAATACAAGCATTCGACCGTAGTCTCGGGGACTACACCCAGTGGGTGCACTCAGCGTGCCCCCACTAATCCTGTTGAAGACAAAGTCGACCAGTCGACCTCAAAAAAAAAAAGAGAGATGCATCCCACCGGTTTGTGAAGTCCAGTCGACCAGTCGACTGACAGAAAGATTGACACCATAAAGCCTAAGGCCGACTGCCAGCAGTCGACCTTAGCCTTGGGGACTACACCCAGTGGGTGCACTCAGCGTGCCCCCACCGGTTTGTGAAGTCCAGTCGACCAGTCGACTGACAGAAAGATTGACATCATAAAGCCTAAGGCCGACTGCCAGCAGTCGACCTTAGCCTTGGGGACTACACCCAGCGGGTGCACTCAGCGTGCCCCCGCTAACACGGAGTTTATTCGACACACCCAGTGGGTGACTAATATAAATTCCGGAAAAGAAAAGTTTTTGGTAGCATATCCAACAGAACAAACAGCGGTCGACTGACCTGGACATTGCTTTGGAGGGCAGAACTGGCGTCATAAGCTGCCTGGCTCGCGTCCCGGATGGTCTTCAGCTGCTCCATCATGAGTCCCGCCTGGCGTATTGCCTCCTTCGCTGCGCCAGCTTGGTCCTCTGGGACGTGGTGCGTCGTAAAGAGGGAGGGCTGCTGAGCACTCGTCAGTGGATTTGCGAAGGACACCGTGTGTCGAGTGGTGTTCCCTTCCTCCACAGTCAGAATCTCAGGCGCCGTCACATCCTGAGGTACCTTACTGGCGGACGCTTTCCGACTCCTCCTGCGTGTCAGTGGTTCTTCATCCTCGTCGTCGTCAGGGAGATTGATAACAGTGTTGGGTGGAGCTGCGGAGAAGGATCAGGATCAGAGATCGCGAGTCAGTCGACTAAGAACAGTGTTAAGAACACAGTACCTGGATTCGAAGTTGCTGCATCCTCCATCTCGTGGTCATCAGCCCGGGCCGAGGTCTCAGAAGTAGCAGCACTGCAACTCCAAAGGATCAGTCGACTAACTTCAGCGTCGACCAGAGATAAAGTTCACACAGAATAAGAAAATATGAGCAGCACGGTTACCCTGATATGGTAGGGATGGACACCTTCATCTTCGGCAAGAGTTTGATCGGCTTCGACGAGGCCGCCCTGGGCTGCTTCGGCACCTTTTCAGTCGGCGCTGGAGAGGTGGTCCTAGGGCGCTTGGTCGACTGCGTCGCAACCCCCTTGCCACGTTCAGTCGAAGGGTCGTGGACGAGCTTCGACCGCCTTTCCGAGTGCGGTGGCACGACCTCCTCCTCCTCCTCTTCCTCGTCCTCGACGTCGTCTTCATCACCGACATCATCATCATCGTCGTCATCGTCCTCTGCGACATCCGAGTCCCATTCCTCCTCTTCCTGGCTCTCGCCTCCGCTCGCCTTGCCCTCCTCAGTCGAAGCTTGTGCCCCATTGGGCATCGAGTACAGCTCGGTGAGGGCCTAACAAATGCCCAGACAAGAATCAGTCGACCAGTCGGCAGGATTAACAGAAATGAATACGACGAGGGCACAATGGAGAGCAGAGCAAGTGTACCTTGTTTGGGTCGCTGTTGTGGTCGAGTGGAGGAACCCTTCTGGCTCCGCGCGGGTTGTCCTTGTTTCCGGTGACGGCCGCCATCCATCTTTCCAGAGTGACATCGTCGACTGCTTCTGGATGGACTCTGGTCTCGTCTTCGGTCCCACAGTACAACCACATGCAGTGGCTCCGGAACTGGAGAGGCTGGATGCGACGCCTGAGGAAAACCTCCAAGAGGTCCATGCCTGTCACTCCCTCCCGAACCAACTGCACCACGCGCTCCATCAACATCTTCACGTCGGCTCTCTCCTCCGGAATCAGCTTTAGAGGGGAAGGCTTGCTCACTCGGTCCATGGTGAACGGAGGGAGTCCACTCGACTGCCCTGGCGTCGACTGGACCTGGCAGTAGAACCAAGTCGACTGCCAGCCTCTAACGGACTCGGGAAAGGTCATGGGCGGGAAGGTGCTCTTATTCCTCACCTGAATCCCCAGGCCCCCGCACATTTGGACGACTCGGGTTCTCTCATCACCGGGGCTCGCCTTCTTCACGGTCTGAGATCGACACGTGAATATATGTTTGAACAAACCCCAGTGCGGTCGACAGCCCAAGAAGCCCTCACACATGGACACGAACGCAGCAAGATAGGCAATGGAGTTTGGGATAAAGTGATGGAGCTGCGCTCCGAAGAAGTTCAAAAAGCCACGAAAGAAAACACTCGGCGGCAAGGAAAACCCGCAATCAACATGGGTGGCCAAAAGCACACACTCACCCTCTTCTGGCTGGGGCTGCCACTCCTTCCCCGGAAGCCTCGCAGCTCCGTGGGGGATCAAGCCCTCGTTGGCCATGTCGAGAATGTCATTCTCAGTGATGGTCGACTGGATCCAGTCTCCTTGGACCCAGCCTTTCGGCAGGCGGGATCTGGACGAGGACCCTCCGCGGCTGGTGGATCTCCCCTTCGCCTTCTCCGACACCGACGCCTTCTTTGCACGCTCCAGCGCCGCCGTCTTCTCCTTGGCCATGGTCGCCGGCGAGATGCGCGAAGGGAAGTGGTGCGGGGGCGAGAGCGAGCACGCTGAGCAGGGAGGAAGGAAGCAGAGAGAGGGGGAGAATGCTAAGGCGCAGCACAGAAATCCTCGCCGGGCACATTTATAAGGTCTCTTCCGAGTGGATGACAGGTGGGCCCGGTCGATCTAATCATATCTGGAACAGTTATGCAGACGGGATACGTGGCGAAAAAGGCGGCGCGGAGATCGAGGCATCCATGCCCCGTCCCATCCGAACGCCGCGGTCCGCCCCGCTTCGCGCGCGCCCCAAAATTTCGCATCCCGCGGAATCCGCGAGCAACAAATCAGTCTGTCAGGCGCGGTGTTTCCGGCGATCCGTCGCTCGGAGAACGTCGAAGCCTGAAAGATCACTCGACGCAAAAACAGAATGGATCAAGTCGACTGAAGGCAAGTTTTTTCCTGTCGACAAAGGGATTCTTTGGTCCAGAACAGCGCACAACCGGAGCGCAAAGGTTAATCGGAAACGACATCAACTCCTTCTTCACTCGAAGCCTCAATCCATTCGGGGGCTAATGATGGGGTTATGTACCTAGGGTAGGGTCATGGACCTGATCCAAGTAACTTACCCCAGGACATCCTTAGAAGAGGTCGCCTTCCAGTCGACCAACGAGGATTCACTCGACTGGCCTGAAGGACTCGACCACGAAGACTCACTCGACCACCAGGAGGTCAAGAGGCACTCTGCACTGCAACGGCCTGTAATCAAGTAGACTTTATGATAGTAAAGGCCTTTATGTGGGGCGTTACCAGTAACGCCCCAGACTTAACTCACCTTAAACCCTCTCCTACGTGGGCTGGCTGGGGTCCTGGCGCACTCTATATAAGCCACCCCCCTCCACAGGCAGAAGGGTTCGGCACCTTGTAATTCATACATTCATAATCCACTCGACCGCCTCCGGGCTCCGAGACGTAGGGCTGTTACTTCTTCCGAGAAGGGCCTGAACTCGTACATCCTTTGTGCTTACAACCTCTCCATAGCTAGGACCTTGCCTCTCAATACCTACCCCCCACTCTACTGTCAGGCTTAGAACCACGACACCTGCCCATGATCTTATCTTCAAGATGCTTGAAATAGATTATCTTGAGATGCTTGACAGATAGAGGAAGGCCAAGATAATGCATCGGAAATGATGAACGGACCGCCGTAAAAGCATAAAGAATGTCGTCTAGATTTACACCATCACATCGAATAGGGGCAACAAGACTTTTAGCACAGTTGTTGACAAGGCCAGTCACCTCTCCAAATGAAACAGTGTGGCAGCCGGGAATTGTACATCCTCCTTAATTGGTTTGACAGAGATTGCAACATCGTCAGCGTAAAGTGAAGCTCGAACAGTTGGGGTTGTACCATATAGAGGATGGAGATGCCCTTGGGCAGTGGCCTTGCTAAGGAGATGATGGAGTGGATGAATGGCGAGGAAGAAAAGAAGGGAAGACAGCGGGTCGCCCTGTCAAAGGCCGCATCCATGCTTCAGAGGGTCTCCCAACACCCCATTGATCAACACTCTCAAGGTGGACGTGGACAACAAAGCAGTAACCCAATCCCGAATCTGACCGGGAAGCAAAGATGTTGGAGAAGATCCATGCGAAAGTACCAACGCACAGAGTCCAACACCTTCTTGATATCAAGCTTGAATAGAAGAGTCGGGCTATTTTTCGATGCAATTTTCTCACCAAATTTCTGACATACATGAAATTGTCGTGGATGCTTCTCTTTTTGATGAAAGCACTCTGGGCGTTTGAGACAAGGTCGTGCATATGTGGGGTCATCCGGGTAGCCATCATCTTGGCAATTATCTTCGCAATAGCATGGATGAGGCTTATGGGGCGAAAGTCGGAGATGGATTACGCCCCATCCTTCTTTGGAATGAGAGCAATGTTTGCTGAGTTGAGCCAGTGCAAGTTTTCAGAGTGTAAGTTGGAGAAGTGGTTAACCATGAGCATGATATCGCCTTTTATGATTTACCAACATTCCTTGAAGAAGGCTCCAGAGAAGCCATCGAGTCTAGGCACTTTGTCGCTGGGAAGGTCAAAAATTGCCTTTTTCACCTCTTCCTCTGTGAAGGCCGCGCCAAGAACCATGAGTTCACATTCAGGGACCGGGATGTTGCTCCAGTTGAAATCGGTGTGGCGAGGCTGACTGCATTTTGTGACCTTCGCGAAATGCTCTTGAATGATGGACTTCTTATGGTCATGGGCAGTAACCCATCCGCCGTTGTGCTTGAGGCGGTGGATGAAGTTCTTCCTTCTTCTATGATTGACCCGAAGGTGGAAAAAACAAGTGTTGGCATCTCCATCTTTGAGGTTGGTAATTCACGAGCTTTGTCTCTTCCGCGCATGCTCCATAATGGTCAAGGCCACCACCTTCCGTTTGAGGCGTTTCCGTAGATCTCTCTTGTCAGAGCTAAGAGGCTGGAGTTCTTGCGCCACATCCATATGAAGGATGACTACCAAAGCCATGTGGATTTGCACCTTAGAATGCACAAAGATCGTCTTGCTCCACCTCCTCAATTTTTGACTAGATTCTTTTAACTTGTGAAAAAGGATGTGGTAAGGATCAGTGTGGTTACTATACTTATTCCAAGCTTCCTGAACAACCTCCTTGAACCCAGGCATTTTGATCCAAAAGTTTTCAAAGCGGAAGGACTTTGATCTCCTCGGGGCGTTGTCATTTGCGAGGAGGAGGGGCAGTGATCGGACAGTGAAGACGAGAGCACATGCAGTAGGTGAGTGCCAAAATCGAGGTCCCAATCTTCATTACAAAAGAAAGAGTTAAGCTTGCTTAAGGTGGAGTCGCTCCGTTCATTGCTCCAAGTGTATTTTCTGTTTTGTAAATGAATCACTTTGAGCTCACAAGTGTTCATTGCGTTGCGGAAGCGGAAAAGTCGGCTCCGGTCGACGTTTGCTCTATTCTTGTCTCTCGCATGGTATATTTGGTTAAAGTCACCATAGACAAGCCACTTTGAGCCATGGGGAGGTTTTTCTCCTTCAGGTTGCTTCTTGTTGGGCCATAGCCCATTGTTAGCTTAAAGGTTTTATTGGGTTCCACTTGGATTTTTTGTTAGCTTAAAGCTGCTCCATGGGTGTATCTTTGGCGTTGGTGCGTAGTGCTCATGGTGGTCGTTCCCTCAGGTTTGGCCGTGAATCTGGTCCGCAGGCTATTGTGGGGTTGTGGGCTTGACCGGTGTCCACTGGCGAGGACGGCGGAGGTAGTGGCAGCTCATGGAGCTGTCTTCTGATACAGACCCGTCCACAGCTGCTACTTGTGAGGATGGTGTAGGCCTTCAGAGTGTCCCTATCTGGGATTTTTATGGTGCCAACAGTCCTTCTTCCCCGTCAAAGTCTTCGTCGGATGGTGGCGAGAGAAGATCTTGTCTCGTCTTGTTCAAAGGACATCTTGATGGTCAAATCGGTCGCGCAAAACAGGCTATTCCCTCGCGCTACCCATCAGACATGCGTCTGGTGGGGCGCGCCACATCTCGCCTCGTGACAGGGCTGCACTCCGATTGCTGTAAATTTTGCATACGAACTCGGGTCTGGACGACTTTTATATCAAAATCGATCGTTTCGACGAAACAAAGACAATCTATGTAGATCATTTTTCCATTTGAGGTCGTATTTGGTGCTTAATCGGCCAAACTGTACTCTGAATATAAGATCTTAGTACTTTGAGCATAGTTCCAGCCTTCGAGATGAAATCAGACGGCGATGACCCAAACTTCAAAGATGTTCATATCAACAATACGGAACTCTTTCATATAGATCACTTTTCCATTTGAAGCCATCTTAAATAAGTTCTTAACCGTGCCAAAATCTGGTGTCAACATGTGCCCCCCTGTTTTTTGGCAAAGCTTGTGTGCCGAAAAATAACTTGCACATAGCTTGATCCAAGGACGATGTTAACACTCCCACTAGTGCAGAACCGGGCTTTAGCGCCGGTTCGTAACGGCCTTTAGTGCCGGTTCGGCAACCGGCACTAAAGAGTGGGGACTAACGCCCCCCCCCCCTTTAGTACTGGTTTGTCACGAACTGGCGCTAAAGTGCCACCACGGGGCACGAGCCAGGCCCGGGTGCATGTAGGGCTTTAGTACCGGTTGGTAACACCAACCGGTACTAAATGTTTGGGGGGGGTTGGTTTTATTTTCCATTAATTCTGTGTTTTCCATTTAATTCTTTTTTGTTTGCTGGTATTTTACGATACTACAAATTGTACACGTTATGCATATATATAAATAGATTTTCTCGTACATAGAACCGCATATAGATATAAATATATATCATCGAATGTCTCACAACCAACACCATTAATTATTCACACATACACATGTATATACATATACAATTTCTGCTACATGTTGCTTTGGTGCCTTCGGAGCACGATGACAAGTGGTTCATGGGGGCGGTAGCGGGTAATAGTATTCTCCTTTGGTATCTATGACCTGGTCGAGAAAAAATCCCGCTATTTCCTCTTGAAGTGCTAATATGCGCTTCGCTGGTAGGAGCTGCTCCCGCACCTCTCTGAACGGTTAAGAAGGAGATCAATATGCATGTGTATTAGTTGTGTGAATAGTGTTCTGACAAACGTACCCAGTCGTGTCTTTGAGATCTGCTCCTTTCGGACGCCATCATGCGAATGTTCTCGCAAACGTAGAATGAACACAGATCATTCCCCGGCGCCTGCTTCAGGGCCTTTACGAGAATGGGATTGAAACAGATAATGATTAATCAAGCATGATAATTAATTAATGGTATTGAAACAGGAATTAAAGAGATGGTAGCTAGCTAGCTAGCTAGTACTACTTAATGAATTACCTTTGGTCGATATCAAAACAACTTTTTTGCCCATTTGCCTGGAGTCACCTTGATGAACTTTGCCCAAGCCCTGCCCGCCGGCAAAGAAAATTAATAAAGGGGTTATTAAATAGTTCATATCAGGAAATGACAAACTAAATAGGTCGAGATATAGTTAATAATCATTGAAATTACATGTTGACTATCCCCTTCATGATGGTGTAGTCTTTTTCTTCTTTCAGTAGTGAGTCCAGTACTTCGACTGTTCCTTCATCAACTTTAATGTCTAACAAGATCCAATAGAAACTGCATGCGCACACGTTTGCATGTCTTAATTAAGCGGGCATGTGCATAACACTAATCAAGTAAACCATATACACTTAATTATTAACATCTAGCTAGCTAGTAAGCAAAAACAGAATTTGTAGTACAAGACAGTGTGACTCACATGCAAGCTTTGAAATAGCGTCCGCTACCTACGCTATTGCGGCCGCAATAGCTGTAGCGTCACCCTGCTGCTATTAGTTTAAGGTTGCGTTAGAAAATATTGTGTTGTCAAGATGCAGGCGCAATATCACTTGTCAGACCGTTATATCGTCCGCTATCCACAATATCGCCCGCTATATAAGTCCTTGTTGTTCTGTTGTGTAATCTATTTTGATAAATGTGTCTTCCTTGCATGGTTGCACAACCAAATATTGTTCAATTATAGTTTATATTTTTATATAAATGATGATTTCTCAACTTAAATTTTATATTTTTTAGTCAATGTCCTACAAATATACACAATTATCTCAAATTTATGAGTGTTTTTTTAAATTGGCTATGTGGACATAGCGCCCGCAATATCACCCGCTATCCACATTCCGCTATACAGACCCTAATCCGCAACAAGTCCGCTATCCGCTATTTAAAAGCTTGCTCACAGTAAGTTATAAGGAAGTAGTATATCTTCATTGCTATTGAGGTGCTTGAAGAACTCCAACATGCTTTCCTCTAAACTATCTCGATAAGTTAGAAGATTCCTTGTGTACTCATTAATGGTATTTGGGTCAATGAACCCAATGCCATAGCGTCCAGATTTTTTCATTTCATACATCTTCATCCTGCATATAATACCACAGAAAAGAATATATAGTGAGGATAATTACATGTAATGATTGATCAAAATGATCACTACAGCTAGCTTGAGACTTAAATTACAGAAAGAAATCACTTACAGACAATAACAATTGACGATAGATTTGTCGAGTGCGTCTTGATTGTATAACTGAAATAGTTCTGAATACTCAACGGACAGAGCTTTTTCATGGAAGTAATGCTCCTCCTTGACATTCACCATGAGGGACTCTCGATTGGAAATCTTGGTAATGTTCATGTACCATTGATGCAATTCATACATTCTCGTTGGGAGGTTCTTGACCTTGTCTAGCTCGACCAAAGGTTGGCCCCAGACATATTTCCGTTTTATTTCTGATTCTCTAAGCGGAGACATGGGCTCGATTTCGAGGAGTTGTCCAACAGAGATCTTGAGCATTTCAGCCTGCATTATATGCTCCTCCGTTATTACAACATCGCCCAGCTGGGAAACGTTAATGGTTTGCCCACAATAATATTGTGCGCGCGTACTCCTATCATGTGTTGTTGGCACAACAAGAGGGGGGGTCGATTACGCCGCTTGTTCTCCCAGCTAGGGAACGGTTTTCCTGCATTTTGTGCCCGCAGCTTGTTGGCTCGAGCTTGAGCTCGCTTCCTTCTGTAGTCGGGCTTGATGTGACTTCCTGATTTGCCGCTCATAGTCTGAGTCAACAGGCTTGGGAGCTGGTGCTCTAGCCATACGAATGAAGTGGTCAATCTTTTCCTCAGGCACTTTCTTCCTTGGCGGCGGTGCCGGTTTTGGTGCAAAATGGGCGTCCACTTGGGCCTGCACTATGACTGTGTTTTGCTCCTTGGTCATGTCGTAAGGCCTCTGAGGAAGAGGAGCAAGGTTTGGACCAGATTTATATCGCTTGTCTCCGCCTGTACTTCCTGAAGTACCAGTGCCAGCCCATCCAGGTAGCATCTCCCAGTGCCAGCCCGGCGGAGCCCAGTCCCGGACATGGGTCCTCTGAAGCAGGACGTCATCGTGAACGGGTCGACAGCGAGGATGCGGGCCGGGCATATCGTCGAGAACAAATACTATATGCCCGCAAAAGTAACATTTTTTAAATGATTGGATTGTGATAACTAAAATTCTGTATGCAAATTCTAACAATTTGACATTAATCTAATTCATCTAACTAAAACTAATTCTAAAATTTCTAACTAAAAAACAGAAAAATTGCTAACATTTCTATAAATATTTGTATAACTAAAAAACAGGAAAATATTATAACATTTCTATATAACTAACATTTCTAATATTTCTATAACTAAAAAACAGACAATTTTCTAACATTTCTATAGATATTTCTATAACTAAAAAACAGAAAAAAAATTCTATAACTAAAGTTTATAACAAAAAAAACTAGTGTGTGTGTGTGTGTGTGTGTGTGTGTGTGTGTGGACACATGGCGGCCGGGGCATGAGCTCACCGGCAAGGCGACGACGGGGCGACGGGACAGGGCGATAACGACGGGGCGACGACGACGGGTCGGGGCGGCGACGGCGCGGGCGCGGCGACGGGGACGACGGGGACGGCCGGGGCGGCGACGGCGACAGGGGCGGCGATGAGGGGCGGTGACGGTCGGGGTGGCGATGCGTCGGGTGCGGTGACGGCGTTGATCGGGGCAGGCAGCGTGTCGTCGAGGGAGACGAAAACAGAGGGAAACTGAATTTTTTTCAAGTGTTGTATATATAGGATGGACCTTTAGTACCGGTTGGAGCCACCAACTGGTACTAAAGGTTTGTTTTGGTCAGGCCAAGCGGCGGGAAGCGCCCACCCTTTAGTACCAGGTGGTGGCTACAACCGGTACTAAAGGCCCCCCCCTTTAGTACCGGTTGGAGCCACGACCCGGTACTAAACGGGGTGTGCTGGCTCGAGGCGGTGCGCAAGTTTAGTCCCACCTCGGTAGCCGAGGGGCGTCCGCACTGCTTTATAAGCCCCGGTGCGGTAGCTCTCTCGAGCTCCTCTCCAAAGCAGGCCTACTGGGCCTACTTGTTCTTTGATGCCCTGTGGGCCTACTAGGCCTTTGCGGGCCTGCATCCTGGCCCAACAAAACATTGTGTTTCTAGTCGTATGCAGACCGCTCTAGCCCAGTAGGCGGGCTTTTTTATTTTCTTAATTTTTTTTGCTTTATTTATTTTTGTTTTATTAACTTTTGAGTTGTTTTTTGCTGTATTTAGAGTTTCTTTGTGAATATTTTTGCTTTAGGTATAAAAAATTAGAAACTCTCTGTTAGTGATGGTGGTTTTCAAATTAGTTTGAATTTTGAATTATTTGAAATTTGTGTGAATCACTAGTTTGTGAGTAACTTAACTTTGAAAATAGATTTTTTTCAGTGATTATTTTTTCTTATGTTTAAATATTAGTGTGTTTTATCATTATATTCAATTTCGTAATGCTTAGGTTATTTAAAAAATGAAATGACTTTGTAAGAGATGCGTTTTCGTCTGAAACCCTGATACTTCGAAAGAGATTGTCCATTTTGTACACGAAGTGCATGCAGTTTTTGTCGTAACCCTCTCTACTTTTTTGCACATGCTATGTGGGTGAAATTATGATACCGTGCCAACTTTCAACCTTTTCTGAGTTCATTTGAAGTGCTTTTTCAATTTTAGGGTAATTAAGTTGAAAAAATCAGTAAATGTATGAAAGAATTTGTTTGCGCATAAAATTTCTTCACGTTTCAAATGCCAAAACACATAACTACCCTAACTATTACAGAGAATCCATCCTGGGTGTGAAACACAGAAGAAAGTGATGATAGTGAAGCTGATCACATCCCAGATCTTTGGGTGTGAAACTTTTTCTTCGTGTGTGTCCCTTTGCGCTGTAGCCATGGAAAATCTTCATCATTTAACTGGATGCTCGGGTCAATATTCACTTTGAATGGAGCAGTTTCATCAAACTTTTCATAATCTTCTGACATGTCTGTCTCGTCATCCACTCCCATGATGTTTCTTTTCCCTGAAAGAACTATGTGGCGCTTTGGCTCGTCGTATGATCCATTCGCTTCCTTATCTTTTCTTTTTCTCGGCCTGGTAGAAATGTCTTTCACATAAAAAACCTGCGCCACATCATTGGCTAGGACGAATGGTTCGTCTGCATACGCAAGATTGTTGAGATCCACTGTTGTCATTCCGTATTGCGGGTCTTCCGTTACCCCGCCTCGTGTCATATTGACCCATTTGCACTGAAACAAAGGGACCTTCAAACCACCTACATAGTTAAGTTCCCATATGTCCTCTATGTAACCATAATATGTTTCCTTTCCCGTGTTGGTTGTTGCATCAAAGTGGACGCCATTGTTTTGGTTGGTGCTCTGCTTATCTTGGGCGATCATGTAAAATGTATTCCCATTTATCTGGTACCCTTTGAAAGTCATTATATTCGAAGATGGTAACTGGGACACCGAGTACAGGTCATCTTCAATATCGCCATCATGCATGGCACGTTTCTGCAACCAACCAGCGAAAGTCCTCGTTTGTTCACGTGTAATCCAGTCGTCAGACATCTCCGGGTGTTTGGAGTGTAGAAAATTCTTGTGTTCCTCCATATACGGAGCCACCAAGGCGGAATTCTATAGAACTGTGTAGTGTGCTTCAGTGAGAGAATGCCCGTCCATACATATTATTTGATCCCCTCCTAGCGTGCCTTTTCCATACAGTCTGCCCTTATGCCGCGATTCAGGAACACCAATCGGCTTAAGGTCTGGAATAAAGTCAATACAAATCTCAATGATCTCCTCATTTTCATGGCCCTTCGAGATGCTTCCTTCTGGCCTAGCACGGTTATGAACATATTTCTTCAAGACTCCCATGAACCTCTCAAAGGGGAACATATTGTGTAGAAATACAGGACCCAAAATGTTAATCTCTTTGCAAAGGTGAACTAGGACGTGCGTCATGATGTTGAAGAAGGATGGTGGGAACACCAACTCGAAACTGACAAGACATTGCACCAAATCAATCTATAACCTTGGTATGATTTCTGGATCGATTACCTTCTGAGAGATTGCATTGAGGAATGCACATAGCTTCACAATGGCCAATTGAACATTTTCCGGTAGAAGCCCCCTCAATGCAACCGAAAGCAGTTGCGTCATAATCACGTGACAATCTTGAGACTTTAGGTTCTGGAACTTTTTCTCTGCCATATTTATTATTCCCTTTATATACGATGAGAAGCCAGACGGTACCTTCATGCTGAGCAGGCATTCAAAGAAGATTTCCTTCTCTTCTTTGGTAAGAGCATAGCTGGCCTGACCCTGATGTATGTCGTCTTTTCCGTGCATACGTTGCTGGTCCTTCCGTGCCTCTAGTGTATATTTTGTATTCCCATACACGCCCAAGAAGCCAAGCAGGGTCACGCAAAGATTCTACATCACGTGCATCACGTCGATTGCGGAGCAGACCTCTAGGTCTTTCCAATATGGCAGGTCCCAAAATATAGATTTCTTCTTCCACATGGGTGCGCGTCTGTCAGCGTCCTTCGAAACAGGTTGTCCGCCAGGACCCTTTCCAAAGATTACCTTCAAATCCTTGACCATATCATGTACATCAGCACCGGTACGGTGGCGAGGCTTCGTCCGGTGATTCGCCTCACCTTTGAAATGCTTGCCTTTCTTTCTTACGGGATGCCTGCTCGGAAGAAATCGATGATGTCCCAGGTACACAATCTTCCTACAACTATCCAAATATATACTGTCGGTATCATCCAAACAGTGCGTGCATCCGCGGTATCCCTTGTTTGTCTGTCCTGAAAGGTTACTGAGAGCAGGCCAATCATTGATGGTCACGAACAGCAACGCCTTTAGGTCAAATTCTTCCTGTCTGTGCTCATCCCACGCACGTACACCGGTTCCATTCCGCAGCTATAATAGTTCTTCAACTAATGGCCTTAGGTACACATCAATGTCGTTGCCGGGTTGCTTAGGGCCTTGGATGAGCACTGGCATGATAATGAACTTCCGCTTCATGGACAACCAAGGAGGAAGGTTATACAAACATAGAGTCACAGGCCAGGTGCTATGGTTGCTGCTCTGCTCCCCAAAAGGATTAATGCCATCTGCGCTTAGGCCAAACCATACGTTCCTTGGGTCACCTTCAAACTCCTCCCTGTACTTTCTCTCAATTTTTCTCCACTGCTTACCGTCGGCGGGTACTCTCAACTTTCCGACTTTCTTACGGTCTTCTCCGTGCCACCGCATCGCCTTCGCATGCTCTTTGTTTTGGAACAAACATTTCAACTATGGTATTATAGGAGCATACCACATCACCTTGGCAGGAATCTTCTTCCTGGGGCGCTCGCCCTTGACATCACCAGGGTCATCGCGACTAATCTTATAACGCGATGCACTGCATACCGGGCAAGCGTTCAAATCCTCGTACTCACCGCGGTAGAGGATGCAGTCATTAGGGCATGCATGTATCTTCTGCACCTCTAACCCTAGAGGGCAGACAACCTTCTTTGCTTCATACGTACTCTCAGGCAATTCGTTGTCCTTTGGAAGCATATTCTTTATCATTACCAGCAACTTTCCAAATCCCTTGTCAGATACACCATTTTCTGCCTTCCATTGCAGCACTTCCAGTGTGGTGCCCAACTTTTTTGTCAGCTTCGCAATTCGGGTACAACAATTTCTTGTGATCCTCTAACATACGCCGCAACTTCTTCTTCTCCAAATCACTTGCGCAGTTTCTCTTTGCATCGGCAATGGCCCGACCTAGATCATCAGTGGGCTCATTTGATGCCTCTTCTTCAGCTTCTTCCCGCATTGCCGGCTCAGCTTCTTCCCCCATTGTTGTATCATTGTATTCAGGGAACCCATGTCCAGGATAGCTGTTGTCGTCCTCTTCTTCTTCATTATCTTCCATCATAACACCTCTTTCTCCGTGCTTGGTCCAAACATTATAGTGGAGCATGAAACCGGACTCAAATAGGTGGACGTGAATGGTTCTTGACATAGAGTAATTGTGACCATTCTTACAACCAGCACATGGACAAGGCATAAAACCATCCGTCCACTTGTTTGCCTCAGCGGCAAGCAGAAAAGTATGCACGCCATTAATGAACTCGGGAGAGCATCGGTCATCATACATCCATTGTCGGCTCATCTTCATTACACAACACCGAATAGACCAAATTAATACAAGTTCATACATAAAGTTCATATACAACACTTAATTAAATGCAACATACAAATAACTCTCTAGCTAAAGAATTTAAATGCAACAACAAATGTGATCAAGATCACAACTAAGGTAACAATTGATCCAACAGCATAATGATACCAAGCCACACTATCAATGGCATATTTTCTAATCTTTCTAATCTTCAACCGTATTTTCTCCATCGTCATCTTGTGATCATCAACGACATCGGCAACATGCAACTCCAATTCCATCTTCTCCCCCTTAATTATTTTCAATTTTTCTTTCAAATACTTGTTTTCTCTTTCAACTAAATTTAACCTCTCGACAATAGGATCGGTTGGAATTTCCGGTTCACATAGCTCCTAGATAAAAATATCTATGTCAACTTGATGGGCATAATTTGTCATAAACACAAAATGCAACAACTAGTTTTAAAAGAGAATATACCACATCCGAATCATAACAAGGACGAGGGCCGACGGGGACGGATATCAAAACCATGGCACTATGTATAACAAACAATGTATGGGTAAGATAATTATACGAGTAACTATATATCCGAATCACACAAACATCAATTTGGTAATGTAAAACATTCATGAACAAGAGCCTCACCACAAGGTGGTGCTAGCGACGGGACGGTGCGGGCGATCAACGGTGGTTACGACGAAGATTTAGAAGGCACTAAGTAAACCACACCTACATATGCAAACTAAGTGTTATTTTTGGCCTCAAATTGCATATAAATCAAATACTAGCACATATAATTCCTCCCAAATTACTAAACTCACAAACTAATCACTATACAAAGCATTGCAAGAGCTAATCTAGCAATGAGAGATGAAAGGACAAATTTGCTAACCTTTGTGATCATTTGAATGGATGGGGGCCTTCAAATTTTGACAATTTTTGGGCAAAATGTGTGATGAGCTCGAGGAAGATAGGGAAAGAACAGAGGAGGAGAGGGGAAAGGGGAAGAACAGAGCAAGCTCCGGTGGACGAAGGGTTTATGTATGACGACCTTTAGTACCGGTTCGTGCCACGGACCGGTACTAAAGGTGCTGGAGGGGCCCCAGACTGACAACATCCTGCCACCACTCTCTTTAGCGCCGGTTCGTGGCATGAACCGGTGCTAAAGGTTCGCCACGAACCGGTACTAATGAGAGCGGCCGGCTAGCCGTTGGAACCGGCACTAATGGACACATTAGTGCCGGCTCAAAATCAAACCGACACTAATGTGCTTCATATTTGACCCTTTTTTACTAGTGTCTATTGGACATTTTTCATATTCTTAGGATGATAAGTTTATATCGGCCATTGCTTGTGTCAATATTTTGATGCAAGCTTGGGTGAAACTTTCCCAACTTCATTAATCCGACTATAAAGTTCCATAGGCATGCATGTCAAAACCATCCATCAACCATATTGTCCACCCTTCTGCTAGGATATTGCAAATAATCAACAATGAACTTTCTCGAATCCTTACTTTGCCTGCATAAAAGTTTCATTAATGGGGAGGTGGTGAGCTCCAATTCGTCCTTACCTATGTTGGCAAGAATAAGCATCGGCTATTGATAGACATGCAATACACCATGACCAACATGGTAGCCGTATGTTTGCTATGCCAACCTTCTCCAATTTTCCTGCCTAGATATATGATCAATTTTAAAGCAACCCAAGGTAAATTTTGCATCTAGACATACCCCAAGATAAACTATAAGTGATTTGTCAAAACATTGATAGCCCTTGGATATTTGTTGCAATACTCATAACGAATCACCGAAAGCCTCAATATGTTTAGCATATATGGCAAAAGTTCCAAACCGAATAACATTGCATATTTGGCTTTGGTTATTGTGCAATAAATATTTTAAGAGGCATGAGGCTTCACAGAACAGCATTATATGGAGATATATAAACAACACCAACACCGTGGCCATTGTTATGAATTGAACTATCAAAACATAATCTCCGTAGTACTTGTCTTGCTCTCCAATCGAACTAAGGACGATGTTAGAATACTACACGGGCCATACTTTGACATATTCTTAGGGCGATAGGTAAATATCGGCCGTTAACATAAGGTCCATGTAAACTTCATTCACCAAAGCATGTATAGCCAAAATAAACAAATGAAATAACAAATCAAGTATTTCGGCCCTCTGGATCAGCAACAACTTATAACTAATCAAATATATAGTGATTTGGTAATACCCTTTCATGATATAAGAAATTATATTGCATCCACGGATCAAAATAAGCCCATGGAACATAACCATTCAAACCTGGGGATGAATTCCATGGCAAAGACAACAATGGCATGTTTAACGAATATGGATGATGTGCTAACCAAAGATTTTGATGGGATGATGCACACCTTCGGCTTAATTGTTTTTCGCTTCCATCCTTCTCTTCCTTCACTTTTGTAACCCTTGTTGCAATAGAAGGTTGCACATCATCTTTATTTTGACTACTGCTCTTGGGAACCCATGCCATGTTCTTCTTTTTCAGCTCTCGTGCACTAAGCTTTTGTAATTCCTTCTTTTGCCAATACAATAAACCAAGGGGGCACCTCGACTGTAATTTTGTTTGAAATAATGGCAATTCTTGTTTTACCTTGTGCACTCTCAACTTCTTATCTTCAGATTTGGCACTTGATTGACTTGTCTCATTGACTTTAGTAGCAAATGTTAATACTTTAATTGGCTCCTTTTCATTTGAGATCAAATCTGAAGTAGAACTCTTACGACCATCTCTTTTAACGTGGTAAAATTGCTTGACCACCTCTTTATTCTTCCTTGAGCTCTTGACCGATTCCTTATGATTGAAACGGTCTTTAACATGTGACTGTTCAAATGTTGATCTTCTCGGAGCTGCATAATATTGGTGATATGGTCTAAAATAAGATGGAGAACGTGCCCTTGTATCATACCGGTCCCATGATGGATATGAATCAACATGAGCATAGGGAGGCATCCACGTCATTGGCATTGGCGGCCCAAAATAGGGATATGAATATCTTGCATTGAAATTCTTACTTTGCCAATACCGATCCTCATATTTGCGCCTAGGGAGTGATCTTAGTTTCTTTGCACGATTTGGCCGATAAGCATTCTTCTCTTCACTCTTCCTTTGATATTTATCTAATAGTTCAGCGAAGGTGATTTTTGATCTCTTACACTTGTGCTTATTTCGGCCTTTGTTTTCTTTAGGTTTGTTTTCATTGATCATTAGATTTGCTTGTTGCCCCCCAGTCCTTGGCGTCTTCATTGTAGCCTTGATGGAATTCTCGCCCTCAAGATTATGTTCATTATACTCTTCAACAACTTCTTTACTTGAAAGCTTGATCCCATCACATGCAGCTTTTACCTTCTCTTTAAATGGATCGCTTGAAGCAGCCGATGCAAAAACTTTTTGCCATCAGGACCAATCGGAATAGACTGGTCATCTCTTGGTGTTTCAAAAAATTTCAATCGTCCTTTTTCAATGGCTGATTTAACTATTTGACGAAACATGTTGCAATCCTCAAAATTATGCTTGGACGAATCATGCAACTTACAATACATTCGTCCCTGGATTGATGGCTTGACATGATGATCAAGAATTCTAATGTAATTATATTTCAGAAACAAATCAAATATTTGCTCACACATGCTTGAATTGAAGGTATAATTCTTATTGTTTAGCCGGCCTTGCTGTGAGAACGGCTTTGGAGGTAAGCATACTAATGGTTCAGATTTGGAATCTCCCCATTCGGCTATGCAATGTGTTTTGCACTCTATATCCGATGTCTTTCGATAAGATATCAAAATAGCATCGGTTTTCTCAAAATATTTTAACCTTGGCTTTAAATTTCTAAAACGAAAATAGTTAGAGCATACATGTCTCAATGGAGACCAAATGCAAGCCAAGTAATAAATAATCAAAGCTACCCAATTAGATATGAACTTTAGATAAAGCAATAGGGAAAGCCTTGGCTACAACAATAAGTCACTATCGGTCTTTATAAATGGCGCAATGGGTTGACCGATATGCTCAATAACAACTTTATTGCTAACAAGTAAATTACCCTTCTTCATTGGTCTTTCAAAATTACTTATAAGGATTTTTCTAATATATGCATCAACTATGAACTTGCGACCAAATCTAAAAGTAGGAAAATCACTTGCTAGGCATACCTCTTCAAATATGTTGGTAGAGCATGATGGTGGTGTGACTTGAACAATATTTTGCTCCATCTTTGGATGGCTCCCCAATATACCTGGCCATATCTCGGGCCAGGCCGGGCTTCGGGCTGGGCCAAAAAAAACCTCATCTATGGGACAGGCCCGAGCCTGGCCCGGCCCGATAAATACCTACGTTTTCCAGGCCCAGGCCTGGCCCGAGGCAAAGCCCGAAAGCCCGAAGCCTGGCCTGACGGCCCGAAAAAACAGCAAACACAAGTTTTGATAGTAAATAGCAGTACTAAACTGCAGCAGAACATCAGAAAAACAATAGAAAAACATAACTAGTTTTGACAGCAAAACAACAGCAAAAAACACTAGTTTTGACAGCAGAACAGCAGCAAAAGGTAGTAGTTTTGATAGAAGAACATCATAGTTTTGACAGCAGCTAAACATTTCAAATTCGACAATCAGCATGTAAACATTCTAGTTTCGACAATAGCATCTAAAGTTCTACATGTTCCAGTTTTGGTAAACACAAGTGCATGAATATCATTACATTCCAGAACCAAAATAAACACTAGTAGATGGCTGGCATGCCTTCTCCAAATCTTCTCTTCTCATTGCTCTAGGAGTGTAGCAACAACTCTACAAGATGGAATGAACAGAAAGTTAGCGGTAGTATAAAGTACAACTTGACAATTGACAATGACATGAACAAAGAATAGAGATGTTACATTCTTCATCCGAAGATGAATCTTCATCATTATCTAGCGCAATCACTTCTTCTGCCATTCTCTTATTATCTACACCAATAGATTGGGTTAATTATCATTTGAAAGTAAAACATACAAATAAGAATGTGAAACAAACAAGATTACAACAGATACCTTCTTTTTTCTGTAGTTTGCAACGATACCAATCTTGCAAACACATTAGGGCCTCAACCGTCTTTTGTTTAAGTGAGTTTCGGTTCGGGGTTATAACCTTCTTACTCAAGCTAAAAGCAGATTCTGAAGCAAACTTGACACAGGAACTGCAAGGATATCACGTGCCATTCTTGCTAGTTGCGGATATCTAGCTGCAAACTTACTCCAGAAATCCAAGATATCGACATTTTCATTCAACCTCTTCGCAGGTTCAGCCAAAGACAATTCCAATTCAGATCTCTCTTCATGTGAGCTCGTGCTTTCCATGTACTGATCATAGTCAGAAAAGGCACCAACTCCACACGTGCTTAATGATGCACTTGTTGCTAAGTTTTCATTGACATGTACACCACTACCATACTCATTAAATAAAGAAGTCATTGTAGTTTTAGCAAGATTAATGCATTGAAGGGCATCATCACCATCATATAGCTTGGAGTAGGCATATCCTAAAAACTTGAACTTAATGTGGGGATCAAGAACAGCAGCACAAGACAGAAATACACTATAGTCAGACCAATATTTCATGAATTTCTCCCTCATAACTGCCAACATTGGAGCCATGTAACTATTTACTCCGGCACTAGCCTCTATAATAGCAGAATAAACACGATAGACATTCATGAAGTACAAGTTGGCTGTTGGATACTTTGTTTTTGAGAAAGTTGTAGTTACCTTGAAGAAAACCTCCGAGAACTGATACATATGAGATACCTTGGCCCATTCTTCTTCGAATAGCCAAAAGTTCACCTTGAATATGCTGTCCCTCTCCGAATACCACTACAACACGACTCTAAAGTACAAACATCATCCAATCATAGTGTAGGTTGAATTCCAACAGGTGGGCATATCAGGTTTCAAGCTTTTTGTTTCTTCAAGGTTGAACATAGTTGTAGAAGTACTATAAAAACTTATGCAGCCTATTGCTTGAAGACTTTAGGTACATTATACCATCCCTAAGTTTGTCAACACACTTGTCAATCAATGTCAAATCGGCTTGAACTACCAAGTTCAGTATGTGTGCACAACAACGAATTTGGAAGAATTTACCGAACAAAGGTAAAGCACCTTTTGACAAGTGGGTACACAAGCAAAGTATCATCCTATCATCATAGACTGCATTATCCAAAGTGATGCACATCACTTTCTTATCAACCCTCCATTCACGGAAAGCTAGGTGAATCTCATCAGCAATAGATGCTCCATCATAGGGTGGATCTACTTTTTAGAACCATACAATCCTTTTGTTTAGTTTCCAATCAGCATCTATGCAATGGCAAGTAATGCAAATATAGCTATGCTTGGTGACTTCAGATTTCCAATTGTCGGATGTGAAACTAACTCTACCAGGGGCAGCTAGAATAATTTCCATCAATTCCTTTTTTTGGCTAAGAAAAATTTCCATTATTTCTCTTTTTATTGTGTGCCGACCAATAGACTTGAATTGTGGAAAACAAGAAGACATCATTGTTCTAAATCCATCTTCTTCAATTGTTGTAAATGGATGAGCACCGGATACAAGAAAAATAAAGACCGAATTTCTAGCAACTTGAGCATCAAATCTACCATTTTTTAATGCAGCTGTTCCATCATCATTTGTTTCAGATTTCGAGCAAAAATTATTCATTGTCGCTTGTTCAATCTTATGCTTACTTTCAATGTGTCTAAGGAGATGAGACGTACCATTTGTCGATTTAGCCGACAGTTTAGAGTCACAATGGTTGCATTGAGCTATAGTCATCTCAGCACCATCTTTCGAGATCTTGGTGAAGTCAAGCCATACCTTTGACTTCTTCAGTTTGGAAGTAGTAGGTTGCGGCTGCGGCTGTGCCCCTTTGGCAGTAGGTTTTGCATGTTGTGTTGTTGGTACACTTCCTTCATCTCCATGAACATGAGTTGCTACCTGTTTCCCCCTTGCTCTTGCACGTTTCTGCTGAGTTCGAGGAGGATCGGCAGGTACAATAAACAATTTCACTGGTCCATCCTGCCCTTCTAATTCTTCAGGATGGTACTCTGGTTCATCACCCTCAGGTCCTTCTAATTCTGTTGAATTCATCATGATCAAACTGCAACATATACATACAACAACATATTACTATCGCATCATATGCAAACAACACAAGTATTAGTATTACTACCGCATCATAGTATAGCCATCTGAACTACATGTTTGCAATTTTCAACAGCACCATCTAACCATCACCCCATACTGCAGTCTATCCTAACAACACATATCCATCCTAACAACACATATCCATCCTAACAACACATATCCATCCTAACAACACCATATCAGTACATCTTTGGAGATTTTCAACTACAAAAAATTAACCTTGGAGGCTTGGAGCTGCAGGTAGTAGCCGGCGGCAAGGAAGATCGTTGGTGTGGCCTATAGTCGGTGGCCAGGAAGATCGTCGGAGACGGAGCGGGGCGGCAGCGGTCATGGACGGAGCGTGGTTGCCGCGGTCGGGGACGGAGCTGGGAGGCTGCGGTCGGGGACGGAGCAGGGAGACCGCGGTCGGGGAGGGAGCGAGGCAGCCGAGGTCGGGGACGGAGCAGGGAGGCTGCTGTCGGGGAGGGAGCGAGGCGGCCGCAGTCGGGGATGGAGCAGGGAGGCCGCGGTTAGGGATGGAGCAGGGCCTCCGCGGGCGAGGACGAAGGGCAGCGACCAGCAGGGCAAGCTAGGTCTACGTCGGCGCCGCCATGTCGCTCGACTTCTCGAGTGAGGAGGAGAGGCTGGGAGTGGGAGGAGGCCAGGAGGGGATTGAGATGGGGGCGTGGGAGGTGGGAGTTAGGGCAGCCAACGACGAGCGGGCCGCTCTTGGGCTGCTGTTTCCATCGGGCATCGGCCTTACGATCCCAGAATAATCGCTAGTGCATATATGCTCGGGCCGACCGGGCCTAATTTCGGGCCAATATTGAAGCCCAGGCCCGGCCCCACTTGTTGTTCGGGCTGCATTTCGAGGTCCAGGCCCAGCCCGAGGGATAAGCCCAGCCCGGCCCGGCCCGGCCCGGAAATTTTGGGCCGGGCCGTTACGTGCCGACCGGGCCGGGTTTCCCATGGCCAGGTATACTCCCCAACGCCTTATCATCATCATTTTCTTGATTCCATGCATCATTACTTTGAAGATTCTTGTCAGGCGAACTTTGTTCGTCTACTTGCTCTTATTCTTGAGGCTTGTCAATTTCTATGGCACAGAACTCATAGGGCAGGAAGTAGGTTCCATTAACTTCAGAAAAACCAAGCATGGTTGTTTTGCTATGCTTGCCATGCCCTTTCTCAATAATGCTCGCCTCTTTGGATTTGATGGATTCGGAATATATACTACTTGTTTCGGCTTTTTCAACCGAAGCACTTTCAAGTTCTGAATCATCCTTCTTTTCATTGATACTATTAATTGGCAATGCTTCTTTTATCTGAGCCAATTCTTTTTCTATTTGTTTCTGGCGGCGAGCGGCAAAATTGTCTTTAAGTTTTTTCTCAATTTCAGCCCACTCCGGATATGATTGCCCCCAATGTTTCTAGATTATTTTGGCAATGACACACGGGTGTTGCCGAAATTTTGCAATAGTGTAGGAGGTGTATAATATGATGTAGTACTAGGTGAAGGAATATGCATTATTGCAAAACCATATTTTTGCTCGCCAAATTTATCAATTGGCAAAGATTCATCTTCTTGCAAAACTCTAGCTTTTATTGCATTATAATCAGGAACTAGCCCCTTATCATGTTCTTGAAGGCAAAGAGCAGTAATCTTATTATTTCGAGCTATATCCCTGTTTAATTTAGTCACTTTCCATTCTGTAAGGGATTGTTCCACAATACTTTTAGATTCTTTCAGCATTAAAGTGTTGCCAAAATTATGCAATTGCGTAGAGGACGCATTATATGCTACAATATTAGATGATGGCATGTGCACTGCTGCAAAATTTTCACTTATTTGGCTATGGCTGTGAAGGTGTGGAGCCGAATTATGAGCATCTACAGTTGTATACGGTGCAGAATAATTACTAACATGAGCTGTAGCTTATGACGGTTGAGAGTAACTGGCCGAATAGCTAGAAGTATCATGGCCAATTCTCCCATCCATCGGCATGGTTGAACAAAAAGGTGAAACACTTTGTTGCATGCTATTGGAAGTTCCTACACGAGGTGTTTCAACTTGCACTACAAGAAATATGTCAACTTGTGACCACCAGTATTGGTCACTGAAAGGTCACAAATTTCCATTTGCGACCTTTTGTGACCAAAAACAGAAGGTTAAAAGCTGGCCGTCATAAACTGACTATAGTGACCTTTCTTCTTGAATGGTCGAAGACGTTTATGACCAAAATACCTCTATTGTTTCGTTTTGGTCAGTAGCAACCTCCCCAGGCCACGTAGGCATCCAGCGTGGCAAGCTGATGTGGCACAAGATTCAGCCCGGTCCGATTCGGTTTTCTACATGGGCCTAGCCCATTAATTCAGCCTTTTAATATTTATTTATTTTCTGTAAGTTACACGGGCCAAGCCCATTTCATCCTTTTATTTATTTCTGGGCAGGGTCTTTTAACATTGTTTGGGCCATTATATTTTGGAGCTGGTCCCACTTGTCATCTTCTCACACATTGGGCCCACTTGACAGAAAATTCAAAACTGCTTAGATTATTTTCATAAGTGAATCCCACAAGTTAGGTTTCCATTCCATACGTTTTCAAATCAAGTACATAATCAATATTTCAAACAGAACAGTACAAATGTAGTTCATCAAATAAAACTAACTAAGTCTACTACAATCTGTACATAGTTATTACAACCCAGATATTCCTACTATTACAATATTACAATATTTACATTCTATTACAATCAAATAGAAGAGACGGCTCTTTGCTAAGTAGATCTATATGGTTTCGAACTTCATTTTGTAGACCTGGAGCTCCTGAACACAAAGACAAACATCATTAGAGATTAGAGTGTACACATGGTAGGTCTAGCATTGGTTAAAAATAACTAATAATCACATGACGAATCTGAATGCAGCATATAAAAAGAACTAGTTCATTTCATCAGTATGAGATCTAACTGTTTGCCACTCGGTAGATAACCTACCAGGGAGGCCTTGATATAAACAGGGGTACGTGTAAATATATGTGTTCACAGGCTTGAATACATCGCCAGGAACTGTAAGTACAGAACATGTAACATGGTGGCTACATAAACAGAACGAGATGTGGCATGCTTAAAAGTACGAGCCCATGCTATGCCTATATATAATCAGGTGCAGCTTAAATATACGTGGGCACATACTGAAAGGAACAAGATAGCATGATGATATCCGATCGACTAGATTTGGGAGAAACCTGATCGAGCCAACACAAAAAAGAAATAGAGCAAGATTTGAGTTGTACCTGCAGTGTGTTACTTATGGTGGAACTGGAATGAGACTTGCTCGGATTTAGTCAACACAAATTGTAAGTGTAAAGCAGATCATCTTGGCCGTTACACACGAAAAGAAAAGACAGTGTGTTTTTTAGACTGCACAGTCAACAACAACAACAAATGTACAGAATGTTTAGGTACACAAGCATGTGTAGCAAGCATTAAAAGTTCAATCTGTTTGGTAGAAGGAAAACTAGAGTTGAACTACCCAGCCTCATACATACATACATACAGGAGCAAAATTTGATTACACAAGAAGGTAGCTGGAGTGGTGGTGGACGAAATGAAAATCAACGGCCACGGCTCAGTGAGGAGAGGAGCTCAACATTGAAGTTTCACAAAACAGGAATTTCATTAATTTGAGAGTGGGTTTTAGTAGCTCAAGCTTAGTTAAGTTAAGCACTTAGTACTAAACAGCAGCAACACTTGAACCATAACATGTCCAGAAAGGAAATAAAACATGAGACAAGTATTGATAGCAAGTCCACGAAGGACATCCGATGGTTTCAGCCACATCCTAATAAACCTGCAGCATTCTTTAGCACCTAATTATCAGCAAGAAATCAATGGCCAGATGAGCACCACCACAACAAATCGACACTAACACTTCGCCCAAGCAAGGAATCAGCTCACACACGCAAGATGATGATTGCATACATACAAATTGTGTGCTGGCAGAAAAAATCCAAGCAGGAGTTCATCTTCTCTCTCTGTTTGGTAACTAACAACCTAAATAAAATAAAATAAAAACATGACTTGTTCATACAGATCCCTCTAAAATTCCTTGGCACAAGTGCATCACATATTCATCAATTTAGCAGCAGAAGTAGTGAGCACATGAAGAGGGGGAGGGAGATGGAGGAGCTACCTGCCGCGGTCACAATGGAAGCAGAGGAGCAGACCCCTCTCCCCCCCTCAAGCAGGACAGGGCTGTCGGCTGGGTGCGCCCCTACTCCTCGAGCAGGAGACCCCCTTCCCCTGATGCTGCTTGGCATGCCGCATTACTAGTCACCCTGCACAGCAGCAAGTTTCAGATGTTCAGAACAGATCAACATGTTGAGCAGTTACGAAATCATGAGAAAGAAGTGGGAGGGTGGATCACGATGGTCTCACCTCATTACCGTCGTCCTCATCCAACCCCGGCGACCAAGTACACATCCAAGCCAGTTCACGAATCCATGGGTGCTAGCTTGCCTACCAGCTCTAGCATTGTGCCCCTGGATGCCACAAAAACAACCTGACTTATAGGCATAGATAGAGAAGACCAAAAGCGAAACAACACACTAATGCTACAGTGCCTCGGGGTGTAATTTTAATATAGCCAACAACACTTAAAAGAAATAATATCTATAGATGATTCCATACAAAGTAGAATAGTTGTACTTGGCAATGCACACTAGCTAACAGAATGTCCACAATAAATATTTTGGCTAAACTACTTTCCTTGAGAGCTTTACAAATTACAACAATGATTCATCTCACTATTTCTAGAGGTTGCAAGGAATCTACCCAACCCCTGTTGCGTGGAACTAAACCCCGAGCTCCTTCCTTATTTAACAACCTGAAGTATGCATGCTGCAGATTTGTACAATTTCTAGATTAAACAAACTCCTTGTGTACCTTAACGGATTAATTAGCAGTCCATTCATGTGCTCAAATTCTGGGAAACTTAATCCATATTTCCATGCTAGTAATGCGTAGGTGTTCCACATCAGAAACCTACAGAAGTGCAGACTCGAGACTGACAATATATATCCACACTTGAAATTTTAGGCGTGCAAAGGTCCAGTTGATTCTAATGAACATGCACATCAAAAATCTACAGGAACAGTCAACACGTATATATCCAGTCAATATGCATGAGTTCTACAGATGTATCAACTACAGGAACAGTCACCATCGATCACTAGTCATGCACAGAGCACAGTTCTACAGATGTGGACATGCTTTCACATCAGAATTCAGAAACATCAAAGGAGCAGAGCACAGATCACGTTGCATCAGAATTCAGCCACCTTGCCTTCCACCTTTGTTGTCTAATTCAAAAAAAATCACAGAGTAATCAAGAAGCACAAGATTCAGGCTATACCTTGTCCTTGCCGGAGCTGATTATCTTTCTCAAGATCGTCTTCTTGGCCTTCGGCAATCCAGCCTACTCGACAGAAACCAAGAAACGCTTAGTCGAACTCGAATAACTCGAAAGGGAACACATCAGGTCGTGACATCTCAAGCGCCATAGACGCGCCATTACCTGCTCCCCGGCGCGCGCAGCAGCGGAGCTCGATCCCCCGGCTTCGAAGATTTGGCTCCCGGTCTGCACATCGACGGGCGGAGCAGAGGGAGGCGGTGGCGAGGAGATCGATTCGCCGGCTTTGCGGCTTCTGCCCCCGGCCTGGTCATCGACGGGCGGAGGAGAGTGAGGTGGTGGCGACAAGATACCGGAGCCCGCCTGCGCTGCCCCAAAGCTGGGCGCCCCAGTGGGGGAGGCGGGGCTGGCGTCATCGCGTTGCCCGTGCACACCGCGGCCTTGGGGACGCTGTTGGGGACGGCGACGCCGAGGGCTGAGAGGTCGAGGGTGTCCTTGCCGTCGCTCATGGACACTGGAGCCTCGGGCTCCTTCCTCCTGCGTGGGCGATGGGGTAGGGGTTAGGCCTGAGTTGGGGCGGCGAGGTTGGTCGAGGACGAGGGAGACGAGGGGAGAGTGAGGGCGGCGGCGAAGGTGGGTAGCGGCGAGGTTCTGAGGGGGACGAGGGGTGGGTGGCGGCGACAAGGGGGACGAGTGGGACCTGCATCAGGGGAGAGGGGAGAGGATCTGAGGGGGGAGGGAGAGAAAGAAAGAAAGAATGGAGGCGGGGGGGTGGGTGGAAAATGTCCATGAGGACATACCTAGGGTTTTGGCTCGGGTGGGTTTGGGCCGTTGGATCCGGAAGCATCCGACGGTGGTTGATGCGTGATCCACGTGATATGCTCATGGTCCAATCAGAACGCAGCAAACCATTTGATGACCTTATGACCATATAAATTGGTCGTGATCGATTCAAGATAAAAAATATATTCCATTTTTCAGTGCTCAAAATGAGTGTTTTTGTGAAAGTCCTATCAAATATTTGTTCAAATGATATCATATTTTGCACAAGTTTACATCATGGATTTGCGAACAATATTGACAAAGGGAGTTTTTATTTCCTTTGCACGAAAAATCAAATTTCCATTTTTCGAGTGCCCAAAATAAGTTTTTTTGTGAAGGTCCTATAATATATTTGTTGCAAAATTGGACCAAATCATTTTTCTAAAATACTAGGCCATATATAATGCACAATTGATAAAATGTTTTGGTGAAAAAAGTTTTGATCCACCTCTCGTGAAAAAGACAAATTGCCGTCGATTCAGTTGGAAACGGGTCAAATTTGAACTGCAGCTGCCTCGTATTTTGCTCTTTATTTTTTCCAAAAATCATTTCTAGGTAAATAAGTATCTATTTAAACAGATAAACACCAAAAAAATTCCAAGATTCAACCACTAATAGGAACGGTCAAGCCCGCCGTTTTGGCCACATTTTGAAACGGGCATAAAAAATTCAAAAAAATTCAAAAATTTGGAAAACCTTCGCATTGTGTCATTATATGTGACCAAGTTTCTAGGAAAAATAATAAACTTGTAATACGGTAATTATTTTTAAAAAGTGTTCTCATAAATGAGCTATCATGCGTGAAGATTCATGGCTTTCAAGCCAAATGATCAATCTTATGGCCACATTCATGGCATAGTTTGTTCAAATGATCTCATATTGTGCACAAAGGTACATCTTAGAATTCCAAACAATGTTGCCTAAGGAAGTTTTCATTTTCTTTGCACGGAAAATTCATTTTTCATTTTCCGAGTACCCAAAAGGAGGTTTTTTTGTGAAGGAACTACCAAATAATTGTTGCAAAAATGTACCAAATCAATTTTATAAAATACTAGGCCATATATAATGCACAATTGACAAAATGGTTTGGTGAAAAAAGTTTTGATCCACCTCTGGTGAAAAAGACAAATTGCCGTCGATTCAGGTGGAAATGGGTCAAATTTGATCTGCAGCTGCCTCATATTTTGCTCTTTATTTTTTTTCCAAAAATCATTTCTAGGTAAATAAGTATCTATTTAATCAGAGAAACACAAAAATAATTCCAAGATTCAGCCACTACATAGGAACGGTCAAGCCCGTCGTTTTGACCGCATTTTGAAACGGGCATAAAAAATTCAAAAAAAAAACAAAAAATTGGAAAACCTTCGCATTGTGTCATTATATGTGACCAAGTTTCCAGGAAAAATATTAAACTTGTAATATGGTAATTATTTTAAAAAAGTGTTCTCATAAATGAGCTATCATGCGTGAAGATTCATGGCTTTCAAGCCAAATGATCAATCTTATGGCCACATTCATGGCAAAGTTTGTTCAAATGATCTCATATTGTGCACAAGGGTACATCTTGGAATTCCAAACAATGTTGCCTAAGGAAGTTTTCATTTTCTTTGCACGGAAACTTCATTTTTCATTTTCCGAGTGCCCAAAAGGAGGTTTTTTTGTGAAGGAACTACCAAATAATTGTTGCAAAATTGGACCTAATCAATTTTATAAAATACTAGGCCATATATAATGCACAATTGACAAAATTGTTGGGTATCAAAATTCTTGATACACCTCTGGTGAAAAAGACAAATTGTCGTCGATTCAGCTGGAAACGGGTCAAATTTGAACTGCAGGCGCCTCATATTTTGCTCTTTATTTTTTCCAAAAATCATTTCTAGGTAAATACGTATCTATTTAATCAGAGAAACACCAAAAAAATTCCAAGATTCAACCACTAGATAGGAACGGCAAGCCCGCCGTTTTGACCGCATTTTGAAACGGGCATAAAAAATTCAAAAAAAATCAAGAAATTAGAAAACCTTCGCATTGTGTCATTATATGTGACAAAGTTTCCAGGGAAAATAATAAACTTGTAATACGGTAATTATTTTTAAAAAGTGTTCTCATAAATGAGCTATCATGCGTGAAGATTCATGGCTTTCAAGCCAAATGATCAATCTTATGGCCACGTTCATGGCATAGTTTGTTCAAATGATCTCATATTGTGCACAAGGGTACATCTTGGAATTCCAAACAATGTTGCCTAAGGAAGTTTTCATTTTCTTTGCACGGAAAATTCATTTTTCATTTTTCGAGTGCCCAAAAGGAGGTTTTTTTGTGAAGGAACTACCAAATAATGTTGCAAAATTGGACCTAATCAATTTTATAAAATAATAGGCCATATATAATGCACAATTGACAAAATGGTTGGGTGTCAAAATTTTTGATCCACCTCTGGTGAAAAAGACAAATTCCCGTCGATTCAGCTAGAAGCGGGTCAAATTTGAACTGCAGCTGCCTCATAGTTTGCTCTTTATTTTTTCCAAAAATCATTTCTAGGTAAATAAGTATCTATTTAAACAGAAATACATGGTTTGATTGCGAGACATCGAGGTTTGGACGGTGGCCGAGGGCCCCAACTCTAGAGCGCGTAAGCTCGCATGCCCGCCGCGTGGTCACCGCGTGACCGTGGCGTTGCCATGTGTTCTGGGCGGCCTAGGCATGTCTAGTGGGTTGGGCACTCCCCAGGTAGGTGCTAGGAAGAAAATCACACATAAGATTCTCACGAGGAGACCGATCGATGCTCAAACATGAATAAGCAGCCAAGTGTTTGATTTGCGGTACGGGAAATGCACATGGCTAATGGGCGTGATTTTTGGCTGAGGATGATCATTTAAGAAGATAGTATTCACAAATTTTCACCTCAAAAGGAGGAGCCTAGGTGGTACTTGCTTTACAAACTACCACACTGGACATAAATACGAATGTTGAAGCTGGGCTCAAAATAATGAATGGATTCAGCTGGCATTTGGTGGAGGATGGTTATTTGGGCATAGGAAAGCACTGTAGAAAATGGATACCATTTGGAAATGCCAAAGTGGTACTTCCTTCACAAAGTGTTGCTTTGAACAGAATAGGAAAATGAATATTTTTTAATTATTTTTGAACTAGGCAAGGAAGATTTTTACATATTTGACGAAGATATCACCCAAATAATTTATGAGATTTTTCTGGGAATTTTAGGAATGACGGAAATATAGGTTGCTTCACAACCTAGGGCAAAAACTGCCACATGGACATGACACATAGGCAAAACTGATGAGGTGGCGCCTAGTCATAGCAACCCACCACAATTTACAAGGCTATGACCATCTATATTAGTCGTTAACAACTAGAAATAAGGCAGTGGACTAGCGCTGTTTGCTTTATGACCATTTCGTGTAAGGAAATTATGACCTTTCTGACCAAAATGGTCGCAATGGTTTAGGGTTTGGAGCCCCCCGGACAGCTTTTGACCAATTGGTCTAAAATGGTCATAAATTTATGACCATTTCTTCCAGGGTCAGTGACAGAAGGTCATAAGTTGACATATTTCTTGTAGTGTTGGTTGACCAAACTCATCATGTTGTTCATCGGCATAACGATTTCTGGGGTTGCCGATGCATGAGAGTTAGGATACATACGTTGTACGTTGCTAGAATCATAAGAATTCGATGCATGAAAATTATTTTGCATCGACCCTTATGCATAATTAGATGCATGATTGATAAAACTAGGGCTAGCCGATACATTATGCTCATTAGGTGATCTAGCAACAACATATGGATTATTTGCATCTACAAAGGGGAATTGGGTATTCATATTACCTTTGTAGATTGCAGCGACTTGATGACGATCTCTTCATAGCAAGAATGGGCTGGAGACCGTTCAAAGCTTCTTCCCCAGCAGAGTCGCCAAAAAGTGTGTTCGCACACGAACACGTCACCGTGTACCCTCAACGCCGGGGGTGATGCACCGCAGCTCACGTGGAAGGAGACCCGTCCAAAAGCGCGGTACGCAAGCAATCCGGCAGGCACTTTTGAGGATCCGAAACCCCACACGCCCGAGAGGGACCCCGTCACGGCGCGCGGTGGCTATGGGCTACCCTAGGTCGACCTGATCGCCCCTAGGGCCTCGAAGTTCGCCGCCCTGCAACAAGAAGAACAGACGAAGAACGAGGAAGAAGAAGAACTATGGTTAAGGAGAAAACATAAAAGATAAAAAGTGGTATATAAATTGATCGATTGTGTGTTATTCAATCGGCCGTCACCCCTTAGGTATATAAGAGGCGGATGGACTTGCCATGCAAGGAAAGACTTGGATTCACGTCCAAAACCTTAGTCAAATTCGGATTGGTTTTGTCCGAACTTTCCAAAACTGTTCGTTTAAACTGGCTGCTCTTTTCGGGTCTTTTTTGTGGTGGTAAACGATCTCGGATGGAATCGAGCCTAAAAGCAATATTGACCGTTTCGATGAGACGAAAAACTTTCATGTTGCACGTTTTTTGATCACAAGTCATCTTGAGGATCAAATCGATCGCGTAAAATAGACTATTCCCTCGCGCTACCCATCAGACATGCGTTTGGTGGGGCGCGCCACATCTCGCCTCGTGATAGGGGTGTACTCCGATTGCTCTAACTTTTGCATATGAACTCGGATATGGACAATTTTTATACCAAAATCGATTGTTTCGACGAGACGAAGACAACCTGTGTAGATCATTTTTCCATTTGAGGTCGTCTTGGGCTTAATCGGCCAAACTGTACTCTGAATATAAGATCTTAAAAAACTTTGAGCATAGTTTCGGCCTTCGAGATGAAATCAGACGGTGATGACCCAAACTTCAAAGATGTTCATATCAATAATACAGAACTCTTTCATGTAGATCGCTTCTTCATTTGAGGCTATCTTAAATAAATTCTTGACCGTGCCAAAATTTGGTATCATCACAGTTGTAGTTGCCATTGCCCGGCTCAAGATTCCGTTGGCTGTTTCGGAGTCCACCATTCTTTTTGGTGAGCTAGGCAGGCAGGCTTCATCCAGGGGGCAGCTTTTCTCAAGATCTGCGAGCAATTTGTTTTTCCGGCTTGCTCGAGTATCACTGATGCATTGGACGTAAGCATCATCAGAGTGTGCAAACATCGGGAGAAGGTCGACATTTTCCATGTGACAGAGTGAACGTACGCATTGCTGACACGCATCACGATCTCTTTTCTGAAGCATTCGCTGTAGACTGCTGTAGACTGCTGAGTGCCGGCCACAACAAACCTTGGGAGTACTGGGCTTTGCTAATTTTCGTAGGACGGCTTCCAGGAACAAAAGGAGGGCGTGCACTAAGAGCAACTATAGCAGACCCCGCATCCCACCGGCCCGCAAAACGCGTTTGCAGTTTGCGCAAAACCGCTTTTGCGGGCCGGTGCGGATGACCACAGATGCAGACCCCTCAAACAGACCCGCAAAAAAGTATATTCGCGGAATATGCTTTTTTACAGGTCGGCTTCTACGGGTTCTGCTCGGGCACCACCGCGACGACCTACAAAATAGAAAAACTGCAAATCTCGCGTTTGACATAGGGTTTCACAAACAAGTTCAAATTCAAACGACATAAACAGTTTTACGCGTAAATAAAAGCCAATTTCATTACGGCAAACGCAAAAGAGGGCCCTGCAAAGGTTTGCGCCCATGTCCGACATCATCTTGGTCGATCTTCACTCGCGCCATCGAGTCCATCTTGAAGTTCATCGCCACCACCGAATCCACCTCCGGCGCTTGTTCCAACTCCCACACCGAAATCATCCACATTGCCACCATATGGAGTAGAGAAAACATCACCGGAACTGTAACACGGACCGGCCGACGCGACCATTCTTCTCTTCAAGATTTCTCTCCTTGCCATATCATGCAATGTTTTGGTGAGGTCGTCCATGTCACTGCGGTTCATTGACATGACCTTGTTCTCTTCGGCGAGCAACATGGACATGGACTTGTTTTCAGCGACGCGTGCTCTTCTCTCCTCAATGGCAGCTTTGCGCAGCCCCCCTTCCTTGAGCAATTGCCACTTTTCTTGCTTCTCCTTTGCCTTCTTCTCGGCCAATTCTTTCTTGATCTCCAACTACTTCAACAATATCGACTCGTTGGATTGCACCATGGCATCAATCTTCTACCTCAAACTCGATGCTTCTTGCTCTCTCTTCATCTTCTCCTTAGTCTTCTTGTCGCCATCGGGCTTGTGCAAATTTCTTGGTCCATCATCATCCTCATCTTCATCCATGTTTGTAAGTGAGCCTCTCTTTGGTGGGGATTCTTTGTCGATCAACTTCCACTTCTCGCACTTTTGGAGCAACTCCCAACAATACGCTAGTTTGAAGAATCGGCCTTCCGAAGCTTCCATGTCCTTGTATCTATGTTGAGAAATCTTGTCCTACACAATGTAAACAAAATGATCCAATCATTTCCCATGATGCAATATGATGATGCATAACTTGAACAAAAGGCAAAACAAACTCACATAGTCGGACTCCACGGTGCCACTTGGAGGTGCATTGCGTACTTGCTCCAAGCAAGCTGCCCAACGGCTACACATAGGCTTGATATTCTCCCAACGCCCTTGAAGCGACCGAAATGTGCGTGGAGTCCTATTGGGATGCTTTGCCATAATGCGGAAATATTGATCTTCGATCCTTTGCCAATATCTCTTGGTGGTTTGAGAAGTACCCGTGCATGCATCAAGAGACACCACACTCCATGCTTGGATCAAAGCTTGATCTTCGAAGATTTTGTAGTTCTTCGATCTTTGGCTTTTCCTGGTTTTTGCTTACAATTGCTCATACGCTTCCGCTTCGATCTCCTCCAATTCGTCCGCACAACCATGATCATCCACGCCACCCTCCGTTTGATTGTAGTCGAATGGTTCGAAAGGGGCTTGATCAATGTCAACCGTGTTCATGTCCAACAAGTTCACGAAGTCGGCTGTTGCATTGTTCGAACCACCGCTATAGTGAATGATAACAAGTCACGGGCTATCGAGAATAATGGCGGAAATGAAAGGAAATTGCCAAGACCGAAGAGGCATACCTTCCGGCCATTTCGTCGAACACCTCGCTTGCGGGGGGAGTGACACTGTTGGACGGCATCGCCGGAGCACCTCTTTCCGGGACGGAGTGAGAGGATGAAGAAGGTGGCTTCTTTGCAGCCGGAACCTTCCTCCGCTTTCCGCCCGCGGCCTTGCCGACCTTCTCCGCCGCCGGCCGGGATCACACTGCGGCGTTGGCGCCCGGAGCGCGGGCCATCGCGGCGGGGCCAGCCGGATTCCCGCCCTGCACGAGCACGTTGCCCTGCGCTTGCAGGCATGCGCGACGTTTGCTTGTGCGACGGCGGCGGGGCCAACATGGTCGGCGACGAGATCAGCCCGAGGGGAAGGAGCGTGCGCGACCTCGACGGTGACGGGGGACAGCATGGGGTCGTCCATGGCGGCGAGGGACGGCTGGGGAGGAAGCACCAGAGCTTGCGGAGGGGGGCAATGGTGGCGGAGGATGTGGGGAGCGGGAAAGGGTGCGTGGAAATGTCCCTCCCGCCACATCTCGCTGCGGTTAGGGGTTGAGCTCGGGTCAGCCTCCCAGCTCGTGAAGATAGAGGTTGGAGGAGAAGATTTGCTGCGCCCCGCAAAAAAATTTACGGGCCGGGGCGGGATGCAGGGTCTGATCCTGCAGGTTTTCCGGCCCCGATCCGTAATTTGACGGTTATTTTGCGGGCCGGAGCGGGATGCGGGGTCTACTAGAGTTGCTCTAAATGAGGGCGTGCAAGCTAGCTGTTGCTGTATACTCAACGAGTCACAGGCTACTTGGTGGTGACGGGGCACTTCATTCGTTGCATGTCGACGCCAACTAACGCGCCAAGCCATGATGCATCATCTCCTCGTGGCTCTGACTCAGCGATGAGTGGCGAGAGAGACGTACACAAAAGAATATAAACGGACGTGCTCAACCAATCTCACGTGTGCGTGTGTGATATTTTCCTCCGTTTTGCCTACTCGCTTCACACCTTGCAAATCTTGGTTCGCCTATATTTCAAGGGGTCCAATTCAACCATGTTTATCTTAGGGTTAGAGCCCCGGATGCATTAAACCCGTTTGAAATGTCTGGACGGGACTGTCCGGTCACTAACTGGTCACATAAATGCGACCAAGACGGACAGCTCAGACGTTCGTGCTAACTGGCACCCCTCATATCTAGCCTAAATCTATGGCGGATATGGGGCGCCCGGGCACATCCGCCACGTCGTACCTGACAGCCCTACCCCATCTTAAATTGCATCAAATCCACCCTCTCAACCTACCGAATTCATTTGCTCTATCCACTCTTCTTCCTCCCCCCCCCCCCCCCCCCCCGCGCAGCCGTTCTGTGCCCTTGCGCCGCTAGGACCGGCACATTACTCCTCTCTCTCGCCATTTCCTCGGGGACGTCATTGATACGTCCATTTTGCATCATGCTTTTATATCAATATTTATTTCATTATGGGCCGTTACTACACATTATATCACAATACTTATGTCTTTTCTCTATTATTTTATAAGATTTACATGAAGAGGAAGAATGCCGGCAGCTGGAATTCTAGGTTGAAAAAGGAGCAAATATTAGAGACCTATTATGCATAACTCCAAAAGTCCTGAAACTCCACGAAGATCAGTTTTGAAATATATTAAAAATATTAGGCGAAGAAAGCACCAGAGGGGGCTACCAGTCATCCACAAGGGTGGTGGGCGCGCCCCCTGCCTCGTGGGGCACCTGACAGGCCCCGGACGTCCATCTTCTGCTATATGGTGTCTTTTGCCCTGGAAAAAATTAGAAGGAAGCTTTCGGACCGAAGCGCCGCCATCTCGAGGCGGAACCTGGGCAGGACCAATCTAGGGCTCCGGCGGAGCTATTCTACCGGGGAAACATCCCTCCGGGAGGGGGAAATCATCGCCATCGTCATCACCATCGATCCTCTCATCGAGAGGGGGTAAATCTCCATCAACATCTTCACCAGCACCATCTCCTCTCAAACCCTAATTCATCTCTTCTATGGTTGAATGATCGGCTCCAATATTAGTGTCCACGGACGCGGATGGATACCGTGTTCATTTTAGGGATTTGCGTTGGAAATGGCCAAACAACACAAGTGTGCATTTGTATAATAACTTGCATTATTTGTCCAGATTGATGTGAATATCACAAAATTCAGGGTAATGATAATTAGGTAAATGGTATGGATAATTTCCGTTCTGAATCCACATCCGCATCCGTTTTTAAGGATATGGTATGCACTTCCACAAATCCGACGGATACAGATGCGGATACGGATTTTGGTCCACCGGATATCCGACGAGTATGGTAACGGATATGGTATCGATAATATCCGGCGGATGTGGATTATCCGGTATTTTTGCGGATTATCCGGTGTTATCAAATAGGATTATGCAATAAATTTAGTCGGATCGACAAGCCCAAATAACAAATTAGGCCACTGATTAAAATCACCACATATAAATATCATATAACCCCAACCCTAATAGCTGGTACGACTGTACACATCACATGTACGTACAAGCGTAGCCAATTGACTTGAGAACACATACTGTACAAGCTCACTTACCTAATATTTAAACAAATTATTATTATGGACTAGAGAACACTATGAACCTATGATGTCTAGTGTCTTGCTTGCTGCAGCGTGTAAGCTATTAATTTCATTGATCAGTAAAAAATGATTGCTTACTTATATACTGTTCTTCTTTACATAGATCATGATAGATATTATGGAAAATATGTACATAGTTTTTTTTTTCGTTTTCAGTCCGAGTCCGCGCCGCTTCCGTAGTCCGATATAATCCGTATTCGAATCCGCTTCCGGTCATTATCCGATCCGCTCCGAATCCGACAAAAAAATATGCTAAAGGATATGATGAAGGCATTATCCGATCCAAACCGATCCGTTTACATCCCTAATGATAATTATATCGATTGCGTTGAATTGTTTACATCGACACTGCTCTAGCAGACTGTCAATCATCAAGGGGAACAAATATAAGAGATTGTGCAGACGAGCGATCCAAATTTTTCTTTCTGTTTTTTTGTTTCTAATCAAATAATTCATCGGCACAGGACAGGCCGACCGAGAACAAGTACAATTTCATCCCATCCGGCAGCTTAATCAGCTTGCCATGGACATGTATGGGAAGCTACAGGCACCTATGCTTCGTGCCACCTGATGCTAGACATCAGATGCCCACGGATGTTGTTTTCTTCAGAATTCAGATCTTGTCTATTCGAACAAAACTTTCCTCGGCCAGGCCGGCCGCTTAGCTCGCGACGGACACCTTGCTGGACTGCCGCTGCCCACGGTGGGACTCCGTCCCCGCCGAGAACCGCTGCTGCCTCCGCGCGGCCTGCTTGGCATAGACGGCGTCGAGGTGCATCTGCTCGTGGCGGCACTCCTCGCTGCAGTAGGGCGTGTCCCCTCTGTACATGAAGACGTCGTGGTCGCACGCCAGCGGCTTGGCGCAGAGCGCGCACGCGTCCATCGCTGGCATGCCGGGCTCGCCGAGCAGCTCATTGTCGAAGAAGAAGGAGCAGGCCACTGATGGCGCCATGGTATATTGGTATGTGTGTGTAGGTAGGTGACTTTCGAGCAAAATGCTGAGCAGAGATGTTGGTGGTGAGCTTGGTTGCTGCTTTTGGTGCTGCGAGGAGAGCGAGCGAATTGTGTGAAGAAAGGAGTGGAAGGCTCGTATATATGGTGCGTGGTCCGGTGCGCCCACGGGTCGGACTCTACCGAGAGGAAAACGACGGCGTTCGTGCTATGTCCGGGCGAGGTCGACCAGGTCCCGAGTAATGGAACGTCCCTGTCGATGTAAGTTGTGATATTTTGTGAAGGCCAGAAATGTAGCCGTATTTGAAAACTTTCAAAAATACTTGAAATATATTCCGGCTGTACTTGTGTGAGTATAAGATGGCGCTAATTATTGTGTTAGTGCTGATTATTAGCGCGCCAGGCTTTTTGCCAACATACGAGACAGATGCCCCACATGGTTAATAGACACAAATGCCTGTCGTGCAGTGTACTGTACGTGATATGAGATAATAAATGAGGTGCTCTTTTTTTCCGAGCAACCAGCAGGAGCTCTGCCTTTTCATTAAGAAGAAGAGAATTGACTAGTTTATAAGGAAAACTGGCCGAAAACCGATACATCTGCGATACACGCACACGCCAGCCCCGAGGCTGCGCACCACTCGAGTCGACGACACTGTCACCCAAGTGACCAGAGACGACACCCTACAACAGAACACTAGGCTCCGGAGCCGCCGCTCCGACATCCACACCGGCCCCGAGGCCACGCACCAGCTTAGTGGATGGCTCCGCCGCCCTAGAGGCCAAAGCCAACACCCTACGCACACGAGATCTCGGCGCCGCCGCACCGACTTCCACTCCGGCCCCGAGGCCGTGAACCCACCTAGTCGATGACCATGTCACCCTGGCGACCAAAGCCAACCACCACACGAAGGAGATACCCGGAGCCGCCGCTCCGACTTCCACACCGGCCCCGAGGCCGCGCACTCGCCTAGCCGATGACGAAATTGCAAAGCCATAGAGCCACCACCAGCAGATGAAGGACCGGACCTCCAAAGGTGTCGCCCCCAAAAGGGAAGCGACGAGGAACGCCGCTGACGCCCACTTAGGCCAAGGCCGAAGTTTGGATTTTCACCCGAAGAGTCTGTGGCTGAGTTGACGAGGGAGGTGAAGGGGCTCCGCGACGTCGCCTCCAACAAGGAAACGACGTCCTAGGACACCGTCGACGCCGGCATCGACCAAGGTCGAGCAAGGCTTTCACCCGGAGCTCACCAAACCCATCATCACCACAGCCAATCACCACCGCCGGCGGCCAAGCACTCTACACCGCTCGCCACCGCCAACCGCCTCTTACACGACCAGCAAAACCACCATGACACCACACGCCGTCATGGCAGCCCCGCGCCCACCGCCAAGAGCGGCGCCGCCGCGCCGCCATCCTCCCTCCTCCCTGCCGCAGCCAAACCACAGCGCCGCCTGCAGCCCACCGAACTCGAGGCTGACCACCACGCACCAGACCCCGAGCAGCCTCACCCGGATCCGTGCCCCGGACGCCGCCGGGACCTGTCGAAGGAGCACCAACGAGCTGGGAACACCACGAGCCTCTCCCCCACCGGCCACAACACCAGATCCGCGGGAGCCCCGTCGGATCCGTGCCTCGGACAGTCGCACCGCCACCTGCCACTAGCGCCACCGCACCACAGCCGCCCGTCGCCAGATCCAGGTGGACCTCGATCTGCAACCACCGGCGCCGGGGGCACGCCCCACCCCAGACGCAGCCAGCCATGCAACCAGAGGAGCCCGAGCAACACCGCTGAAGGGCTCTCCGCCGCGCCACCGCGAACCGCGAGCACGGGGCGCCTCGGACCAACGACCCCGGCCCGCGCCAGGACCCTGCACGCGAGGGGCGAGAAGACCCGCCGCCGCCGCCGATGGCAGGGCTTCGCCCGACCGTGTCCTGTGGCGGCGGCGGGGGAGGAGGAAGGGCGCCAGGTAGACTTGGGGCGGCTGCGGCCGGTTCCTCCCCGTCGCCCACGAGAGCGACACGGGAGGAAAAAAGCGCAGGGTTAAGTGTTAAGAGTGTGTGTTTTACAAAATTTTAGCTTTCACTCATGTGCTATCTCATTCTACATTGAAGCTTGTGTAAGGGGTGTTGGTTCATGTACATACAACCTCCCTCTCGTTTCTCATTTATTGTATGACACATCATCAAAAATCTTATGTGACAAAGTCTACTAACAACTATCATACAACCATTGGAGATGCCCTGACGCATCGGACGTAATCCTCGGGGTGTGCAAACATCGGGAGGAGGTCGACATCTTCCTGCAGGTGGGGAGTGAAACTATGGGAGTATCTCTTGGAAGCACTCGCGGTCGACTGCTCAGGCCAACTCCAGCGCACGAGCCCAAACGGACATTCGTTTTGACCTGCTTTCGTTTGTTTGTGGCCGCAATGAGGTCTTCCATGATCGCTTGGCACCACTGCCGTGTTGGTGCACCCGACGCGCGACTACAACCCAAATCATGTCCGGGGTGAATGTGATTAAAAAATCGCAAAAACTAAAAAAAATACGCAACCATAAAGACATAAGGACATAATTAAACATCACGGCCCAGAACGGCCCCATTCCACAGTTCACATAGACATAATTAACATAAAGAACAAAAGAAAAGCGCCGCCCGCGCGCTCCTACCATGCCCATCGCCGTCTCCTCACGCGTCGCCGTTGTCGTCGTTGGAGGCAATGAGGTCGATGTTGGCCGGCGGCGTCCAGAGGTGGGCCGGTTCCTGGAAGGCGGGAGGCTCCTGAAAGGTGCGAGGCGCCTGCACCACCTCACCCCGTGGCGACGTCTCACGCTCCGGTGACCGTGGCGGCGTAGTGCACCAGTTCACGCCCCTCACGGCGTCGGCCATGTCGGTGGCCGTGCACGACCAGCTCCACCACTGGCCCACCAGGCTCGGGTGGAACGCAGCGACGGGATGCTCCTCCAGCACCTTCTTCTTCACCTCCTCCATCATCTCTAGCTCCGGCTCGGCCACGTCGCCGGCCGCAGAGAGGGCAATCATGGTCTCCAGGCCCTCCCATTGGCACTCATCGTGCATGTTCATGGATTCTTCCATGACACGTTGAAGGAGTCGGGCCTCCTCCTTCTCTGTCATGCGAGGAGGTGGCGGTGGCGAAGGAGAGGGTGAAGGCGACGGCGACGGCGTTGGCGTGACGCCCGCACCCGCATACGCCCGCGCACGTGAGGAGGGCTCGGGCCATGCGCACGGCGCTCACGTGGCCGCAGCGGCCCCGATGAGGTGCCGACAAAGAAGGACAGGCAACGCGTGTCGTGCTCGTCCCGAAACCACGCGTCCCAGAGGGCGGAGTCGGCAGCGTACCTGGGGTCGTAGTAGAGGTCGTCTGGCAGGAGGCGGCAGCGGCGTTCGATCTCCTCACGGCGGGCACGGCCGCTCATCGGGACCGGCGGGATCGGCACCCGATCCGCGGATAGATGCCAGTTATTGTGGAGGTGAACAACGCTCCAGGGGAGCGACGTCCTCGTCTACCGATAACGCCGGCAAACATCCACGTGGATGTAGTGCCGGTCGCCCTCGCCGGCGGCTGTAGGGGTGATGGCGAATGCGGGGGGCCTCCATGGGGCGTGCCGTGGTGGTGACGCGGGCTCATCTTTGACGCCGCGGTGGCGGCGGCCCGAGGACGAGGCAGCCTCGTGGTCGTGCGCCCCCTTGCGGCCGGTGTTCCACCACCCCATGGCTGCCTGGCGGCCGACCGACGAGCTCGAGGAAGGGAAAAGGGAGAGCTAGGGTTTAGGAAGTGTCGGGTTTCAAGGAGGCAGTGCGGACTCGAGTGGGGAGTGTGGATTGCGACCGGTTCACGACTTCCCATTTAAGAAGGACGGCGACTGTTCGTATGAGCGGATGACAGGTGAGGCCGACCGCGCATGCGCATTTATGTTGGGCAGGGGAGGTAGATGATCGTCTGCCACGCAGTACTGATGCGAACGAGCGGCGCGTCCGTTTGCTGTCCGCCTAGACACAAATCGAATGCATGTTTGCGCTCAAAATGGGTCGGTCCGAATACAAAACAGACAAGATGGGTTCAGGCCGCCGCGCGCTGGGCCGCGCGGTGGGCCAAGGACGGAGTCGCGCGGTGGAGTTGGCCTAGTGCCGCCGACCCCAACAAAACAAACCTTGGCTGCAGAGTGTGCCGCACGTATTGGCCTCGCTGGTTTTTGCTTCCAACAATCAAAAAGAGGCCTTATACGATAGCTGTTGCTGCATACTCCCCGAGTCACATCATTGGTCGTATGTCAGACACTCCACACAAACCAACGCGCTCCTGATGCGTCTGACTCAGCCATGAGCCGTGTGACAGAGGCATACAGAAAAAAACTGAAACAAACAGATTACGGATATGTGTTCAGCCAATCCGTCGTGTAAATGTGTGATATTTCTCTCCGATCTAGCGTTCTGCCTACTCACTTCACACACACTAAATCATGCTTCGTTTTATTCTCTCCTGTTATTTTATTTTTTGCGGGGAATTCTCTCCTGTGATTGCTTAGCATCGTACTTAAATTTGGCAACGTACTTTTTTTTTACCAAAAAAGTTTTACGCCCCGCTTTATATATAAAGCACGATCTCAACAATCCAGTACAGACGCACGCCACCACAACACACACCCAAGGCATATGATACATAGGTGCCGAGCGCGGCAACACCACCCCTAGCACTACCACTGTGAAGAGATGAAGCCGCATACGACGAACCATGGGCTCCAAGGCGACGCCTTCAGGAAAGATACGACATCGGAGCGCCGCCACCGCCCAATCCAAGGATCAGAGTTTCCCTCGGAGCCGCACGACGGGCAATGAGAGCCGCGACGACGCCTTCAAGAAGGGAACGAGCTTCGCCGCCGCCGGTCCGTCCGCAGATAGAACATGTTTTCGCCCCGACCAAACTCACCGCCACCGAACGTCACACCCCGGTGACCATGCCGCCCACACGGCCATGGCTACAAGCAGCACCAAGCAACAGCCTCCTCCCGAGAGAACTGCGCAACCACCACCAGGGCCGCCGCCCCAGCATCCAAGACCTTGACACCACCTCACCCGAGACATGCCGCTAGCCCAGCCAAAGAGACGAGCGGAAAGGTCCCTGTCGGTGTCAAAACCGGCGGATCTCGGGTAGGGGGTCCCGAACTGTGCGTCTAAGGCTAATGGTAACAGGAGCCTGGGGACACGATGTTTACCCAGGTTCGGGCCCTCTCGATAGAGGTAATACCCTACTTCCTGCTTGATTGATCTTGATGATATGAGTATTACAAGAGTTGATCTATCACGAGATCGAAGAGGCAAAACCCTAGAAGCTAGCCTATGATTATGATTGTTCTTGTCTACGGACTAAGCCCTCCGATTTATATAGACACCGGAGGGGCCAGGGTTACACAGAGTCGGTTACAAAGAAGGAGATCTAATCATCCGAATCACCAAGCTTGCCTTCCACGCAAAGGAGAGTCCCATTCGGACACGGGACAAAGTCTTCAATCTTGTATCTTCATAGTTCAACAGTCCGGCCAAAGTATATAGTACGGCTATCCAGATACCCCCTAATCCAGGACTCCCTCAGTAGCCCCCGAACCAGACTTCAATGACGATGAGTCCGGCACGCAGATTGTCTTCGGCATTGCAAGGTGGGTTCTTCTCCGAATCCAGAGTACCCGTCGTAGAGAACAGTGTTCGGCTTCCCATTAATGTTGTACTCCTCGGCTTCTGTGCTTCAATAATGGCTATCTCCACGTGTCGAGCGAATACGAGGAGCCGGGGCATTTTTACATTTGCCACCCTGACCATGTAAGCAAACCGTCTATTTGAGGAGACGGGGATCCTTAGATCAAAATCACACCCTCTTCCCTCAAGTGAGCATTCAACAGAGCGCGTCCGGAAAAACCATTCCACCATGGCCGGTCGCTGCAGCTCCTCTTCTCGCATCCTTAGCTCTAATCCAGGGGATTGGGAAAAGTGTTATGTCCCTCATAGCCGATTAGTAGAGTTGCAGACCCAAGGGTTTCTCCCACCTGCATACATGGTCCCTGTCCGAGCCGGACTAGCCACCTCTAATGGCGGGGAGCAAGCGGAGAGCTTTCCCAACCCATCTCAGGGGGGAGCGGGTATGCCTTGTCCCATATTTGCTGAGAGGACTCGGGTTTCCAATCCACCCGTTCCTTCGCGGGCTCCTGGAGTTCTACGGCCTCCAGCTGCATAACTTCACCCCTGGCTCCGTACTGCACATCGCAGGTTACATTGCCCTCTGCAAGCTATTTTTGGGTTGCAAGGCCAACTTCGAGTTATGGAAGAGGCTATTCTGCCTCATCCCTCATAATCAGAAGGGATCTATATATCAAGTGGGCGGAGCCGAAATATGACGTGTCACCCAGACCGGATACTTGTGTGGCACTCCAAAGAAGGCATCCAAAGATTGGCCTTCGGAGTGGTTTTATGTAGAGGATGTTCCCCTTCCGGACCCAATCCGAACAGGCCTCCCTGAGTTTACTAATACTCTGCTAAAGAAACGCCAAAGTTGGCGCCCCCAGGAGGAAAATAATAGAGAAGTTCTCTATCTGACGGGCAGGATAAAAACACTGGCCAAATCAGGACTGGCAATAATCAAAGTTATGTCAATATGCATAATGCGGGGGGTGCAGTCACTTCAGTATCGGGGGAGACCCATGTGGCACTTCAATGGAGAAGACGACGCCACCCGCTGCGGTCGTAAAGGTCCGGACTCCGCCACCGCTCTGGCGAGAATATTGTCTGATTTATATAAAGGAGAAGAAGAGGAGTTCCTCCACATTAAACCGCGGGATGGATTTTCCATGTACAACCCCCAAGCTGGGTAAGCTGTCATCCTTTACTCGACTCTATCCATTCTTGCATCCTTTGTCATAATTATTCATATTGCTATTTCAAAGCAGGAACTGAAAAAGCCGTGAAAGAGTTCAACAGCCCATCTCCGTAGCCAGAGGATCCTGGCCGGGCTCTCGACCCCGGACTTGAAGAAGATCCGGATATATCTGTGGAGCTTGTCGACGGGACATTCTACCAAGCGAGCTATGACGGCACCTTGGTAGCCATCATCGCCGATTACCCTCGGCTGCTCCCTTTATCGCAGGTAAGTAAAGCCGGAGTCCTAACTCCCGAAAAGGATTCCTTCATTATGCCATACCTTACGTACATACGTTGCACTTTTATAGAAACGGACATCGGGACGCTGTGCTGATCCCATGGGGGCTCATCGGCAAAGGGCACCTGGGTCGGGCAGGCTTAAGAGGAAGGCGGTTAGGATCGAGACGCCGGCGCAGAGGTACAATTTAAACTTGCTCCGTGATTATAATTGTTGAAATGTGACAGCCCTCACTATGCCCTGGCAGAAAGAGCAGCCGCCGGACTATATCTGGAGACCCTGCCGGCCACGCCTCAGCCAGCCGGATTCCGGAACCGGATTCTCGGGTAGAGGCTAACGTGGGGATAACGCCGAATTGTCCTCCTACAGAGGATGCAGACAGGTTCCCCGCTACGAATTCCGAAGTGGAGAGTGCCATGAATCACTGGCGCAGATGGGCCGTACTCCGCAATGGTATTTTTTCCGAAGAGGCGTTCAGTGCCTTCAATTCAGGAGATGCATACATCCGCGCTGCTCAAGATGGACTTGCCAGAGCAATGGACCAGTATGCAAAGGATATATGGGTAACAAAATGTCACGCCCAATATGTGATACTATCCTGAAGAGACTCGAAGGTCCCACCAAGGATAGAACCGCATATTGAGACGCTTTTGCGAGGTGGATATCATTACATCAACATTACATAACAGATGGGGATACATACTAAAGGCATACAATGCCACAAGAATAAATCAACAAATCATACATAAGATCAACATCCGACTACGGATGAAACACAAACAGAAACTCAAACGACATCCACCCTGCTAGCCCAGGCTGCCGACCTGGAACCTACTCCCTGGTCGAGGAAGAAGCAGAAGAAGAACTCCAAAACAAGAAAACATCGCTCTCGCGTCATGATCATCGCATAACCTGTACCTGCAACTGTTGTTGTAGTAATCTGTGAGCCACGAGGACTGAGCAATCCCATTACCATGGGTATCAAGACTAGCAAAGCTTAATGGGTAAGGAAAGGATAAGTGGTGAGGTTGCAGCAGCGACTAAGCAAGCATGGTGGCTAACATACGCAAATGAGAGCGGGAAGAGAAACAACGGAACGGTCGTGAAGCTAGCAATGATCAAGAGGTGATCCTGAACTCCTACTAACGTCAAACATAACCCAAAACCGTGTTCACTTCCCGGACTCCACCGAAAAGAGACCATCACGGCTACACACACGGTTGATGCGTTTTAATTCGAATCTGGTGTCAAGTTATCTACAACCGGACATTAACAAATTCCCATCTGCCACATAACCGTGGGCACGGCTCTCGAAAGTTTATACCCTGCAGGGGTGTCCCAACTTAGCCCATGATAAGCTCTCGCGATCAACGAAGGATATTCCTTCTCCCGAGAAGACCCGATCAGTCTCGGAATCCCGGTTACAAGACATTTCGGCAATGGTAAAACAAGACCAGCAAGACCGCCCGATGTGTCGACAATGCCGATAGGAGTCGCACGTATCTCGTTCTCAGGACACACCGGGTAAGCTAAGCGTACAGGTACCGATGTAACCCAAGTTGCCAAGGGATGGTCCCGCACGGTGCTCTAGTTTGGACCAACACTTAGACAAGCATTGGCCCCGGGGAGCTAAAATAAAGATGACCCTCGGGTTAATTACTCCCAAGGGAAAGGTAATAGGTGGTAGGCAAATGGTAAAACCAATGTTGGTCCTTGCTGGAGGAGTTTTATTCAAGGAGAACTGTCAAGGGGGTCCCATAAATCACCCAACCGCGTTAGGGACACAAAATCCGAGAACATAATACCGGTATGACGAAAACTATGGCGGCAAGAGTGGAACAAAACACCAAACATAAGGCCGAGCCTTCCATCCTTTACCAAGTATATAGATGCATTAATTAAATAAGAGATATTGTGATATCCCAACATAATCCTGTCCACCATGGAGCAATCTTCAACTTCACCTGCAACTAGCAACGCTATAAGACGGGCTGAGCAAAGTGGTAACATAGCCAAGTAACGGTTTGCTAGGAAGGGTGAAAAGGTTAGAGGCTGACATGGCAATTTGAGAGGCTTGAAGAGCAATTGATAGGTAGTGCAACATAGCGATAGAACGAAGCAACTAGCATAGCAATGATAGTAGTGAGATCCAAGGTGACGGTCATCTTGTCCGAAATCCCGTTAGGAATAAGAACGAGTCCATGAAGAAGATGAATGGATGAAGCCGAACCAAGCGTAGACGAACGAATCCTCACGATCACAACGAAACAGGAACTATCAAGAAGAAGCACACAACAAGGTAAACACACCACACATGGACATGACATGATGCTCAACCAAGTATGATGCAAGACAAGACTACATGAAGCTACTCATGGCAAGAGATGATGCAAACAAGAACAACACATCAAAACAAGTTTAAATGAGGTCGGAAACAACATATAACAAATCCGGTAAGTTCTCATAAGCAAATATCGAAATTGGTCCAGATCTGAATAAACCTTATGTTCAAGTTGTTAAACAGCAATTTAAGATGCGCCAAGATGATCTACACCAAATTCTAGTCAAGTTACATATAAAGTTCATTTAATTCGGAGCTACGGCCTAGAAAATATGAGCAAAACAAGTTAAACATGGCATTGATGCAAAATGCATACAAGCATCAAGCAAACACTCTCAAAGCATGGATGAAACATGATAATATGAAACTAATTGCAAATCTAAGCAAGTTTCATATAGAGCACACTCAAAACGGAGCAACGGTTCAACACACACACATGAAACAAGTTTAAAGGACAAGCTGTCCAAAACAGCAACTAGGCATCTGGCAAGCATCAAAAAATATGCTACAACATCTGAATGTAAGAACAAAAGAAATGGGCATGAAGTACAGGTAAAGCATGACAAAAAATGAACACTGAGCTATGTCCCGAAATCACTAGAACCTGCTCAAAACACATGGCAAGATTGCATATAATAACAGTTTACAGACTTAGCAGAAATAACATGAAGTTGCAATGTTTAGAGATATCAAACAACATATTACAGGACCTTAACATGGCAAACAAAGGCATGTCATGATGCTAATAAATGAATAGAACAAAAGTCCTTTACTGACCATGAGCCAAAAAGGATCATAAGATATGATGGCACCTATGTAAACATGGCAAATGATATGACACATTCAAACATGGCAGGAACAATGATAAGTAAGCATGTTGGTGAGCTTGTACAACTCACCACAGAGCATTTCATGGCACGACAAGATAACCAACAGTAAGAAGACATGTTTATGAAGCTAAACATGGCAAGAACAAGTTCATAGGGTGCATGGATCACTAGCAAAGCTCATGGCAAAACTAAACTTAATGTTAACAGGCTGACAGCAACATTATTTAGATATTTGAGAGCAAGATTACAGCAAGCTACAACGGGCTATAAATGCAACCAGGGGCATGGATGGATAGAGCATCAAATGTATAACAAAACACTCTTAGTGAATATCTCCAGATTATGCATGGAATGACTTGTAGCTACAGGTTTACATAGCATCATGATGTAACAGATTCAGCCTAGCAAAACAGCAACAAGTACCATACTTCACGAGCTTGATGCACTCACTACAAGACTCACAAAAATACATGGATTGCACCCCTATAAAGATGGCATTATGTATCTCAAAACTCATGTAGACATCAAACTCATAAGATGCACACATCAAATGCAACAAAAAAGACAAATCATCAAGTTCTGTTAACAGACAACAGTTAACATCATATATCACTCTTGCAACGATGATTAGGGCATCAAGATGAACTCAAACTAGCATGGAACAATGGAATACAATGAAGAGCATCTCATGATGAACATTTCGACATATCATGCACGCAAGATGGAGCAGCACACATGAATTTATTGCAGGTCAAAGTATACACCAGAATGAAACTATTTCGGGACTTCGCAGTTTTCAGAAAAAAATAGGACGAGCGCGACTTAGCTAAAAAAATGCACGGGCGGGATTCACGGGTTCTCACCTAGCAGGCCTTGGCCCGGTCGGTGTGGAGGTAGGCTGCAGCAGAGGCAGCGGCGAACTAGGCCGGGGAGGGGCCCACGTGCGCGAGGGGGGAGGCGGCCCACGAGCTGGCGCTCGTCGTCTCTCGTGCTCCCGCACGAGTAGGAGCCATGGCAAGGCTGCGGTGGCGGCTTGACGTCGGGGAGGAGCGGAGGAGACCCGGGAGGGACGGGAACGAGCGGATCCGGGCGTAGGGTCCCCGGATCCGGCGGCGGACGAGGCCTAGGAGGCCTACGACAAGCTCGGCGGTTGCTCCTCGACGGGGGCTCGGCGACCTGGCGGGCGGCGACGAGGCTCGCCGGTGGCGGGGTCGTCGGCGGAGCACCGGCGAGGTGCGGCGCCGATGGGCGGAGCCGTTGGCCGCGGCGACGGGGACGGGCCAGGCAGCGGCGGGATCTGGGCCCGCGTGGGCCCCGGATGGGCTCCGCGGGCCGGCGGCGCGAGGACGTCGGCAAAGGATAGGTGTCGACGCGGGATTCGTCGGTCGGCGGCGGAGGATGTGTCCGGTCCAGATCGGACGTGTCCGGCGGGCGAGAGGAGCGGGGCTATGGTTCATCTGCGTGAAAATTCGGGGAGGAACACCTATTTATAGGTAGAGGGAGCTAGGAGAGTCCAAATGGGGTGCAGTTTTCGCCCACACGATCGTGATTGAACAACCGAAATCATGGAGGGGGTTTGGATGGGCTCACGGGCTATGGTGAAGTGGGGCTGGGCTTCAAAGAGAGAGGGGTTTCGGGCTACGCGGTTAACCGTTGGGGCATCAAATGACCTCCAAATGGCACGAAACTTGACAGGCGATCTACCGGTGGTGTACCAAGGCTGCTTGGCAAATCACGGTCCATTCCGAGAATGTTTAACACCCGCTCACAACAAGAGACAAAAGGGGGACGCCGGATGACATAGGAGTGTCGGATTGCAAAACGGACAACGGGAAAAATGCTCGGATGTATGAGACAAACACGTATGCAAAATGAGATGCACATGACGACAAGACAAAATGCAACACGCAAGCAAATGACATGGCAACGACGGCGAATAACCGGTGGATACCTGGCGCATCGAATCCGGGGCGTTACAACTCTCCTCCACTAAAAAGAGATTTCGTCCCGAGATCTTAGGAACGAGATGGAAGAGAAATAGGAAGAGGTGAAGTAAGAACGCAAGAGAAAAAGAAGAACCAAGTCGAGAGCACTCGGGTAGAAAAGAGGAATGACGAGTATGACGAGAATCGAATGCTCATGGAAACAAGATAGACTCTGAAACCACTCCGGTTAGAGCAAGATAGAAAAAGGAATGAATAAAAGAATTTGGGCAGCACTTCGACTGAAAATGGAAGGAATAGAACATGAACTTCACCCAATGAGATGACACTTGATGAGATAAAGAATGCAATGTCTCCGGAAGAATTGAAAGAATTGAATGAAAAGAACTTAGAAGGAAGGATTGAATAGAGTTGAATATCTGAGAAGAACGAAGGAATGCAAAACTCCACTTCAGGAGAAAACGGAGAATTAATTGCACTTCGAGACGTGAGAAGAAAATATACTTGAACTCCTCCAACAAGAATCTTGATGACTCTTGAAGAATGAATTAAATCATGAAGAATCACCATGAAGAACTCCGATGACAAAAGGATGATGAGATAGAAATGAAGGATGAAAGAATAAGATGAGCCTTGCGGTGATTTAGATGGAGGTTCCGACGAAATGACCGGGGAAATTTGAACTCTAGAAAAGAAAAGATGAAAACACTTGGAACTAGAATTTATTCATCAAGAACAAGCTCCGAAGGAAGGGAAAAGGGATGAAGAATGACGAACGAGACGAGAATTCACCGGTTGTAATAATTGAGGGAAGACTGAAGAGGCTCCCTATGAATGAACTTGATGCTCGAAAGAGATTCAAGCTCCGGGAATAAGAGGGTGGGAGGGCGGGAAAACAAAGGCAACTTGGAAGGGGAAAACCGATGAATAACTTGAAGAGAAAACACCGGTTGAGATCATTGAGGAAAGAAAGCAAAGACTTCGCACGAGTAGGGTGGATACTCGATTACGGACTCCGGCTCCAAGATGAAAAGGGGTGGGCGGGTGGGAAAAGAAAACAACTGAGGATTGAATGCAAAGATGAAGAGGCTCGAGTCAACTTGACGAGAAATGCACCAGATGAAAAGAGCTGAGGAACAACGATCAGAAAACCAACTGCGTGATCCTAAAGAAAATTTGAAAGGGAAGAGGAGTAATTCAAAACACCTACGTCAAGATTCCTCACCAGAGCGACGAAGAGGCTGAGGAGTAAAAAGAATTCATACTCTTCGATATAACTAAACTCCGAAAAATAGTTTTCTGCTAGACTCAACAACGGCCAAACTACACGGTCAATCAAGGGGGGCTCCTAAGGTCGGTCGAGGCTCTGATACCAACTTGTCATGCCCAATATGCGATACTATCCTAAAAAGACTCGAAGGTCCCACCAAGGATAGGACCGCATATTGAAACGCTTTTGCAAGGTGGATATCATTACATCAACATTACATAATAGATGGGGATACATACTAAAGGCATACAATGCCACAAGAATACATCAACAAATCATACATAAGATCAACATCCGACTACGGATGAAACACAAACAGAAACTCAAACAACATCCACCCTGCTAGCCCAGGCTGCCAACCTGGAACCTATTCCCTGATCGAAGAAGAAGCATAAGAAGAACTCCAAAACAAGCAAACATCGCTCTCGCGTCATGATCATCGCATAACCTGTACCTGCAACTGTTGTTGTAGTAATCTGTGAGCCACGAGGACTCAGCAATCCCATTACCATGGGTATCAAGACTAGCAAAGCTTAATGGGTAAGGAAAGGATAAGTGGTGAGGTTGCAACAGCGACTAAGCAAGTATGGTGGCTAACATACGCAAATGAGAGCGGGAAGAGAAACAACGGAACGGTCGTGAAGCTAGCAATGATCAAGAGGTGATCCTAAACTCTTACTAACATCAAACATAACCCAAAACCGTGTTCACTTCCTGGACTCCGCCGAAAAGAGACCATCACGGCTACACACACGGTTGATGCGTTTTAATTCGGATCTGGTGTCAAGTTATCTACAACCGGACATTAACAAATTCCCATCTGCCACATAACCGCGGGCACGACTCTCGAAAGTTTATACCCTGCAGGGGTGTCCCAACTTAGCCCATGATAAGCTCTCGCGATCAACGAAGGATATTCCTTCTCCCGGGAAGACCCGATCAGTCTCGGAATCCCGGTTACAAGACATTTCGACAATGGTAAAACAAGACCAACAAGACCGCCCGATGGGTCGACAATCCCAATAGGAGTCGCACGTATCTCGTTCTCAGGACACACCGGATAAGCTAAGCGTACAGGTACCGACGTAACCCAAGTTGCCAAGGGATGGTCCCGCACGGTGCTCTAGTTTGGACCAACACTTAGACAAGCATTGGCCCGGGGGGGGGGCTAAAATAAAGATGACCCTCGGGTTAATTACTCCCAAGGGAAAGGTAATAGGTGGTAGGCAAATGGTAAAACCAATGTTGGGCCTTGCTGGTGGAGTTTTATTCAAGGTGAACTGTCAAGGGGGTCCCATAAATCACCCAACCGCGTTAGGGACGTAAAATCCGGGAACATAATACCAGTATGAAAAAAAACTAGGGCAGCAAGAGTGGAACAAAACACCAGGCATAAGGCCGAGCCTTCCACCCTTCACCAAGTATATAGATGCATTAATTAAATAAGAGATATTGTGATATCCCAACATAATCCTGTCCACCATGGAGCAATCTTCAACTTCACCTGCAACTGGCAACACTATAAGAGGGGCTGAGCAAAGCGGTAACATAGCCAAGTAACGGTTTTCTAGGAAGGGTGAAATGGTTAGAGGCTGACATGGCAATTTGGGAGGCTTGAAGAGAAATTGATAGGTAGCGCAGCATATCGATAGAACGAAGCAACTAGCATAGCAATGATAGTAGTGAGATCCAAGGTGATGATCATCTTTCCTGAAATCCCGCTAGGAAGAAGAACGAGTCCATTAAGAAGATGAACGGATGAAGCCGAACCAAGCATAGACGAATGAATCCTCACGATCGCAACGAAACAGGAACTATCGAGAAGAAGCACACAACAAGGTAAACAGACCACACATGGACATGACATGATGCTCAACCAAGTATGATGCAAGACAAGACTACATGAAGCTACTCATGGCAAGAGATGATGCAAACAAGAACAACACATCAAAACAAGTTTAAATGAGGTCGGAAACAACATATAACAAATCCGGTAAGTCCTCATCAGCAAATTTCGAAATTTGTCCAGATCTGAATAAACCTTATGTTCAAGTTGTTAAACAGCAAGTTAAGATGCACCAAGATGATGTACATGAAATTCTAGTCAAGTTACATATAAAGTTCATTTAATTCGGAGCTACGACCTAGAAGATTTGAGCAAACAAGTTAAACATGGCATTGATGCAAAATGCATACAAGCATCAAGCAAACACTCTCAAAACATGGATGCAACATGATAATATGAAACTAAATGCAAATCTAAGCAAGTTTCATATAGAGCACACTCAAAACGGAGCAACGGTTCAACACACACACATGAAACAAGTTTAAATGACAAGTTGTCCAAAACAGCAACTAGGCATCTAGCAAGCATCAAAACAATATGCTACAACATATCAACGTAAGAACAAAAGGCATGGGCATGAACTACAGATAAAGCATGACAAAACATGAACACTGATCTATCTCCAGAAATCACTAGAACATGCTCAAAACACATGGCAAGATTGGATATAATAACAGTTTACAGACTTACCAGAAATAACATCAGGTTTCAATGGTTAGAGCTATCAAATAACATGTTACAGGAACTTAACATGGCAAACAAAGGCATGGCATGATACTACTAAATTCATAGAACAAAAGACCTTTACTGACCATGAGCCAAAAAGGATCAGAAGATATGATGGCACCCATGTAAACATGGCAAATGATATGACAGATTTAAACATCGCAGGAACAACGATAAGTATGCATATTGGTGAGCTTGTATAACTCACCACAGAGCATTACATGGCATGGAAAGGTAACCAACAGTTAGAAGACATGTTTATGAAGGTAAGCATGGCAAGAACAAGTTCATAGGGTGCATGTATCACTAGCAAAGCTCATGGTAAAACCGAACTTAATGTTAACAGGCTGACAAACATTATTTAGCAATTTGAGAGCAAGATTACAACAAGCTACAGCAGGCTATAAATGCAACCAGGGGCATGGATGGATAGAGCTTCACATGTATAACAAAGCATCCTTAGTGAACATCTCCAGATTATGCATAGAATGACTTGTAGCAGCAGGTTTACATAGCATCATGATGTAACAGATTCAGCCTAGCAAAACAGCAACAACAAGTACCATACTTCACAAGCTTGATGCACTCACTAAAATACTCACAAAAATACATGGATTTCACCCCTGTAAAGATGGCGTGATGTAGCTCAAAACTCATGTAGACATCAAACTCATAACATGCACACATCAAATGCAACAAAATGACAAATCATCAAGTTCTGTTAACAGATAGCAGTTAACATCATATAGCACTCTTGCAACGATGATTAGGGCATCAAGATGAACTCAAACAAGCATGGCACAATGGAACACAATGAGGAGCATCTCATGATGAACATTTGGACATATCATGCACGCAAAATGGAGCAGCACACATGAAGTTATGGCAGGTCAAAGTGTGCACTAGAATGAAACTATTTCGGGACTTCGTAGTTTTCAGAAAAAAACAGGACGAGTGCGACTTAGCTAAAAAAACGCACGGGCGGTATTCACGGGTTCTCACCTAGCAGGCCTTGGCCCGGTCGGTGTGGAGGTAGGCTGCAGCAGAGGCAACGGCGAACTGGGCCGGGGAGGGGCCCACGTGCGCGAGGGGGGAGGCGGCCCACGAGCGGGCGCTCATCGTCTCCCTCGTGCTCCCGCACGAGCAGGAGCCATGGCAAGGCGGTGGCGGCGGCTTGACATTGGGGAGGAGCGGAGGAGACCCGGGAGGGACGGGAACGAGTGGATCCGGGCGTGGGGTCCCCGGATCCGGCGGCGGACGAGGCTGAGGAGGCCCGCGACGAGCTCGGCGGCAGCTCCTCGACGGGGGCTCGGCGACCTGGCAGGCGGCGACGAGGCTCGCCGGCGGAGCACCAGCGAGGTGCGGCGCCAATGGGCGGAGCCGCGGCGCGGGGACGGGCCAGGCAGCGGTGGGATCTGGGCCCGCGCGGGCCCAGATGGGCTCCGCGGGCCGGCGGCGCGCAGACGGCGGCGAAGGACAGGTGTAGGCGCGGGATTCGTCGATCGGCAGCGGCAGACGTGTCCGGTCCAGATCGGACGCGTCCGGCGGGAGAGAGGAGCGGGGCTAGGGTTCATCTGCGTGAAAATTTGGGTAGGAACACTTATTTATAGGTAGAGGGAGCTAGGAGAGTCCAAATGGGGTGCAGTTTTTGCCCACATGATCGTGATCGAACGACCGAGAGCATGGAGGGGGTTTGGATGGGCTCACGGGCTGTGCTGCAAAGATCGAGGGGTTTCGGGCTACGCGGTTAACCGTTGGGGCATCAAACGACATCCAAAGCGGCCTTGGTACGACATGGCAACCACGGCGAATAACTGGCGGACACCTGGCGCGTCGAATCCGGGGCGTTACAGAAAATTTGACAAGCATGAGTATCAGTAGCCCTGAGACTTGAAGCAGTTGGCACAACTGATTTAAGGATCATTGTGTGCATAGGTTCTTGTAGAGAAGAATACCCATTTAACTCAAGAGCTGGAGGAATGCAAGACCCAGCTGAGGGCCGCAGTTGCCGAACGAGAAGAATCCCAGAGGGCCGCCTCTGGTAATACTTGCCTTGGTAAAGGGATTTTTAAGTACGAATACTCGTTCGTATTCGGCATGGCTTACAATCTAACAAAAGATTCTGCAGGTAATCCCGGAGAGAATCCGGAGATCATAAAAGATAACGAGCCACATGTTTGAAGTCAGCTGAAGGCTGGCGAGAGTGTGCTTACGCAGGTTATTCAACAGAAAAACAATCTCCAAGATGCCAATGTCCGGCTGAGCGTCGAATTAGCAGATGTTCGAGCTCAGCTTGCTGACTCCGTGAAGGAGAATAGGAGGCTTCGATCGGCATTTATGCTAAGTGTGTAACTGAACTGCAGTACATTTTGGCAAGGACACGTATTAATAGAGTTATGTCTGTAGGTATGCTGACAGGCCGTCCTGAATAGGAGATGCCCGGATCCGCAGGCGGTTTGCTGCAAGATCTCTCACAACTGCACGAACGAGCTCGGCAGGTGATGCAGGTTATTGCCCAGGCCTTGTGGCCATCCGCTTCCCTACCAGGAGGCATGGGGGAGGTTGTGGATATGCTCAAAGGAGCACGGCGGCGCTTCCGGTTATGGAAGGTATCAGCCTGCCGACAAGGTGCAAGGGAAGCCTAGGCCATGGTGAAGACGTGATATGTCAAGGCTGACCCAAACCATATGGCCGAAGTCGGACCAGCGGGGCCAGGTGGGAACGAGATTCCCGTAAGTCTGGTGTATGACCAAGTAGCATTAGCCGCAAAGTATTCCCAACAGGAGTAGGCTAGACAGCCTGTTGGATGGTATAGAAGAAGAATTTAGCCAGTCCAAGTGACTATGTACTTTAATGGACGTATGTAGTCCCTAGCCGGATTGTAAATCATTTGTCATGGCGGACCTTTTCACTTCAACCTCCGGACCTGATAGACCGAAGTGTATCCGAATACCCGCTCAGTTATATAAAACCGGGGTACGCGTGAAAACGAGGCGTAGGGGTCATAAGTGCTTGAACACACAAGTACCCAACTAGTTATGTTATATTACATGTGTAGTAAGAAACATCTTCCAGAGAGAATAGTTCCGTTAGGGGTTCCTTTCCCTGGGTACGCATGCATCGATGAGCATGTCCGAACTGCGAACAGAGACGCAGGATACAAAACATATGGGGATTTATGTTGTAATAAACAAAAAATCTTTTGTTCACCGACCGAGTATTCCCTTAAGAACGCTAGCTTTCGGCTTCACCCAGTCTGAGGTACACATTCGGCTGAACCGGCAGTAACAATCGCAGAGGTGCTCCCCTTATGCCCTAGCCGAATTAACGGGAACGTAGGGCATAAACACAAGAGCCAGGAAACCCAGCATGGCCAAAACTTAAGTCATATCGATGCATATAATGGTGAAGAAAAGGCACATATGGAAAGGTGACACATATGTGGTGGGCGTGAAGCCATGAAGATAATTATGTTAAGCTTCCGTATAGGAATCCCCCAGGTATATTGACCACGCATAGTGCAGCCGGAGCGATCGAAGCATCCGTAAAGCATGTGAAGCTTTGTGTGTGAAAAGAAAACAGGAAGAGGAAGAAAGAAGGAGGACATAATTGAAAAGGCAGAGGTAAGGAGACGAACACTGAGGTCGGCACTATGCATAGAATCTTCGGAGTCTGGCCGCGTTCCATGGGTTCGGCTCGAGTCTGTTATCTGATGCATTACGCAGACGGTATTCTCCTCCGGTGTGAACTTTATCAATGATGAAGGGACCCTCCCACTTGGGCTTGAGATTGTCCTTCTTCTTCTCCGGTAGGCGTAGAACGATTTCGCCAACATTATAAGTTTTGGACCGTACATCTCTGCTTTGATACCTTCGAGCCTGCTGCTGATAGAATGCGGAACGGGCTTTTGCGACATCGCGCTCCTCCTCCTGGGCATCTAAGTTGTCCTGTCGATCTAACTCGGCTTCTTTCTCTTCGTACATGCGCACGCGAGGTGAGTCATGAATTATATCGCAAGGTAGTACTGCCTCTGTGCCGTACACCATAAAAAATAGTGTGTATCCGGTGGTGCGATTTGGCATAGTCCGCAGCCCCAAGAGTACGGAGTCAAGCTCCTCGACCCAGTGCGTATCTGATTCCTTCAAGGATCGCACTAGTATGGGTTTAATGCCGCTCATAATAAGACCATTTGCATGTTCGACTTGTCCATTTGTTTGGGGCTAATAGACAGAGGCGTAATCGAGCTTAATGCCCATATTGTCACACCAGGTTTTCACCTCTTCGGCTGTGAAATTTGAGCCACTATCAGTGTTGATGTTGTAGAGGACACCATAACGGTGCACAACCCCTGAAATGAAGTCTATCACTGGTCCGGATTCCGCGTTTTAACTGGTTTGGCTTCTATCCATTTAGTGAACTTGTCCACCATGACCAATAAGTATTTTATCTTATGGCTTCCCCCTTTAAGAGGTCCGACCATATCAAGCCCCCAGACCGCGAAGCGACAAGTTATGGGGATTGTTTGGAGAGCGGTAGGGGGCATATGGCTGTGATTGGCGAAGAGTTGGCAACCGACGCAATGTTGGACAAGGTCCTGTGCATCTGCCCGGGCTGTCGGCCAGTAAAAACCTGTACGAAAGGCCTTTCTTACAAGTGCCCGAGCTGCGGTGTGGTGCCCGCCGAGTCCGGCATGGATTTCAGCCAAGAGCTGCCGCCCTTCCTCTTCGGAGATGCATCTTTGGAGCACTCCGGTGGCGCTTTTCTTATAAAGCTCTCTCTCGTGGACTTTGTAGGCCATAGAACGCCGTACAATACAAGGTGCCTCATTTTGGTCCTCGGGGAGCTCATGCCTATTTAGGTAGGCTAAGAAGGGCTCGGTCCATGGGGAGATGACAGCCATGATTTCATGGGCCGAAGGTGTTATTTCGGTGGCAGAGCCTCCAATCACGTCAGATGGTTCGGAATCTGGGGTTATATTCGGGGCCGGACTGGTATTGCCGGTCTCCCCTTCCCATGCCATGGATGGCTTGAACAGCCTTTCCAAGAAGATATTGGGTGGGATGGGGTCGCGCTTAGCGCTGATGCGGGCGAGGATATCCGCCGCTTGATTGTTTTCTCAGACCACATGGTGGAACTTGAGCCCCTCGAACCGAGCTGACATTTTGAGGACGGCATTACGGTAGGCTGCCATTTTCGGATCCTTGGCATCAAAGTCTCCATTTATTTGTGATATTGCGAGGTTTGAGTCCCCTTGCACTTCTAGGCGATGGATGCCCATGGAGACTGCCATCCGAAGACCATGCAATAGAGCCTCATATTCGACTGCATTGTGTCAGTCTGTGTATAATATCTGAAGTACGTATTGGGCCGTGTCTCCGGTGGGGGATGTCAGGACAACACCCGCACCCAGTCTGGCCAACATTTTAGAGTCGTCGAAGTACATGATCCAATTGGAGTATGCACCGTACTCTTTAGGGAGTTTGGCTTCTGTCCATTCGGCGATGAAGTCAACCAGTACTTGCGACTTAATGGCTCGCCATGGTTTGTATGTTATGTCGAATGGAAGGAGCTCAATAGCCTATTTAGAAATCTGGCCCGTGGCATCGCGGTTATTTATTATGTCATTCAGTGGTACTTCGGAGGCCACCATGATCGAACACTCTTGAAAGTAGTGTCGTAGTTTCCGGGATGCCATGAAGACCGCGTATGCTATCTTTTGATAGTGTGGGTACCGGGATTTGCATGGAGTGAGGACAGTGGACACGTAATATACCGGCTTTTGGAGTGGGAACTTGTGTCCGTCCGCTTCTTGTTCGACGATGAGCACTGCCTTACAGCCTGCTGTGTTGCGGCTATGTATAATAGCATAGGTTTGCCAATATTTGGCACGGTCAGGATTGGATTACTGGCCAAGAGGGCCTTTATTTCTTCCAGTCCGGCCGTGGCCGCATCCATCCACTTGAAGTGTTTGGTGCATCGAAGAAGGCGATAGAGAGGTAGTGCCTTTTCTCCCAATCGGTAGATAAAGCGGCTTAAGGCAGCCACACATCCAGTTAATTTCTAGATCTGCTTGAGGTCTGTTGGGGTAGCCAACAGTGACAGAGTTCGGATTTTTGCCGGATTTGCTTCAATTCCTCTATTGGAAACGATGAAGCCGAGCAACTTCCCGGAAGGTACGCCGAATACACATTTTCCGGGTTGAGCTTGATGTCATATGTTCGGAGATTGTCGAACGTGAGCCTCAAGTCATCTATTAAAGTTTCGACGTGTCTTGTTTTGATGACCACGTTTTCCATGTATGCCTCCACTATTTTGCCGATTTGTTTCTCCAGGCATGTCTGAATCATACGTTGATAGGTTGCGCCGGCGTTTTTGAGCCCGAAAAGCATGGTGTTAAAACAGAAGGGGCCATATGGCGTGATGAAGGCCGTTGTGGCTTGGTCGGACTCTGCCATCTTGATCTGATGGTATCCTAAGTATGCGTCGAGGAAACACAGTGAGTCGTGTCCTGCGGTAGCGTCGATGATTTGATCGATGCGGGGGAGGGGGAAGGGATCCTTAGGGCAAGCCTTATTGAGGTCCTTGAAATCGACACAAAGGCGCCAGGATTTGTCCTTCTTTGGTACCATCACTAGGTTTTCTAGCCAATCCAGATGTTTTATATCTCTGATGAATCCGGCTTCAAGTAACTTAGCTAGTTCTTCTCCCATGGCTTGTCGCTTAGGTTCTGAGAAGCGCCAAAGAGTCTGCTTGACCGGCTTGTATCTCTTCAGTATATTTAGGTTGTGTTCGGCCAGCCTGCGTGGGATGCCCGGCATGTCTGAAGGATGGCAGGCGAAGATATCCCAATTCTCATGCAGGAATTCTTGCAGTGTGGCGTCTATTGTTAGGTTCAACTGTGTTCCAATGGAAGTTGTTTTTGTGGGGTCCGTTGGTGGACCTAGAATTTGACTATCTCGTCCGCTGGTTTGAAAGAGGTGGACTTGGGTCATTTATCGAGTATCACGTCGTCCCTGTCCACTGTGGAGCACAGTGAGGTTAGTTCTTCGGCAGCGAGGGTTTTGGATAATGCCTCGAGGGCCAGCGCGGCGGTCTTATTTTCAGCGCGGAGTGCAACGTCTGGATCACTAGATAGAGTGATGATTCCATTGGGCCTGGGTATTTTGAGCTTCATGTACCATAATGGGGTATAGCTTGAAATCTCATGAATGTGTCCCGCCCTAAGAGGGTGTGGTATCCGCTGCTGAACAGGGCCACTTGGAAAGTGATTTCTTCGGACCTATAATTCTCTGGCGTAACGAATACCACATCCAGTGTGATTTTTCCCGCGCATCGTGCCTCTCGACAAGGGATGATTCCCCTGAAGGTTGTGCTGCTTCTCTCAATGCGTTTCTTGTCGATTTCCATCTTTTTGAGGGTTTCCTCGTAGATGAGGTTTAATCCGCTTCAGCCGTCCATGAGCACTTTAGTGAGCCGGAAGCCGTCCACGATTGGACTAAGGACCAAAGCGGCTGGTGCCCGGACTGTTCGGAATTGAGGTTCATCACCGGCATTGAAAGTTATAGCCATGTCATTCCATGGATTTATTGTTGCCACGTGGCAAACTTCGGCGAGGCTACGGAGAGATTGCGTGCGCCTATTATTTGAGGCGAAAGTCTCGAAGACTGTAAGTACCGTATTGTTGTATTTGGTGGGATGTTGCTCTGCGGTATGGTTAATGAGGAGATCCTCGCCGCTTTTTGCTACTTGCCGGAGTATCCAACATGCTCTAAGGCTATGTGTTGGCATCGTATCCGGTGTGCTGTGAAGTTTGCATGGCCTATTGAGCCATTCCTCCAGTACGGTTCCACGCCCTGCAGCGGGCTGTGGTTTTTTGGTAATCGGATTGGGTGACCTACGAGAGTTTACCCTTTTAGTTCGGACGAGGGGTTTGGTGAGAGCCGGAGTATCCCAAAATTTTGTTTGGGTTTTCCATGCGCTCTCCATCGCACAGTACTTCTGTACTATGGCCGCTAAGTCAGCGAAGTGTACTATGTCACGACGACTTATAGCGTTGAGGATCCCCTTGTCCGTGCAATTTTTGCAAAAGAATGAGATTGCGTCTTCCTCGCGATAGTCCTTGACCTTGTTTATAAAAAGGAGGAATCTGGCCCAGTAATGATGTACTGTCTCTTGGGGCTCTTGTTGGATATGGGAAAGATGGATTAAATCTGGGTGGGTGGGTAGATTTAAGTCCGAACCCTGACCTGATCTGAGACCCAGGGGCAGAGAGGCTTCCGATCTTGGCAGCTCGGGTTCCAGGATGTTGCCCGATTTTTCTGGCCCGCCGCACGATTCTAAGTTTGGGGTTTGGGTCATGTTCTCCCGTGAACGGGCATCCGGCTTGGGGAGCTCGAAAATCCGGACATAGTTCGTCCTCAGAATAGAGGGAGAATCCATGCGTTGCTCTTCCACGACCGCTATCTCATGGGTGACCGGCGGAGAGTTAATCTCCCTTTGGTCGGGTTTAAAGCCAATCCGATCATAGACCGTAGCGACACCCAGAGCGGCGATGCGATCCAAGAGCTCATTAAGGGAGGAGAGCTCCATTGGATCCATCTGTTCGGCAATTTCCGAACTGACGTGGAGGCTGTTTTTGATGACCTGAGAAGTCATCGTCGGCGCGACAGCCGATCGGGCGGTCATGACGAAGCCGCCTAGTCGGAGAGTTTGGCCTAGAGCCAGGGCTCCCCCAGAGGTGATGTTGTCCTTGACAACGAGACGAGCCATCGAGAATTATCGCGACGGCACAGTGGAACTCTCAATTAAAGCACCAATGTCGGTGTCAAAACCGGCGGATCTCGGGTAGGGGGTCCGGAACTGTGTGTCTAAGGCTAATGGTAATAGGAGGCTGGGGACATGATGTTTACCCAGGTTCGGGCCCTCTCGATGGAGGTAATACCCTACTTCCTGCTTGATTGATCTTGATGATATGAGTATTACAAGAGTTGATCTACCACGAGATCGAAGAGGCTAAACCCTAGAAGCTAGCCTATGATTATGATTGTTCTTCTCCTACGGACTAAGCCCTCCGGGTTATATAGACACCGGAGGGGGCCAGGGTTACACAGAGTCGGTTATAAAGAAGGAGATCTAATCATCTGAATCTCCAAGATTGCCTTCCACGCAAAGGAGAGTCCCATCCGGACACGGGACGAAGTCTTCAATCTTGTATCTTCATAGTCCAACAGTCCGGCCAAAGTATATAGTCCAGCTATCAGGATACCCCCGAATCCAGGACTCCCTCAGTCCCACCTTTCGCACCCCTGGGTGACCCCCAGCGCCGAGACCAATAGGCCGGCCACCTGGCCTCCATCGACCCGTCCTGCAACATTGGGCGGGAGATGAGCTCGGTCCTGCAACGCCGTGCGCGAGACGAGCTTTGTACTGCTGCACTGTGCGTGAGACGAGCTCAGACCTGTGCACCGGGCGCGAGACGAGCGATGGACCGCAGCTGGGAGAAGGCCAGCCCTTCGCTGAACATAGCGATCGAACAACAAGGAGGGGGGCCAAAGGCCGATACAAGCCGCCTACGGACGAACCGGCACCAGGATGTGCCAGCCGTCGCCGAAGCCGACTTGCCAAGCCACCGTGGAGCCATCCACGACCAGAGCAGCGGCCACCACGGCCACACTGCCCAACCCGCACCGCCTAGCGAGCTCCCGGCGTTAGTGCCGCCGGGCACGCACCCGTGCATCTCGCCGCCCCCAAGCACCAACCCCAAAGCATCACCACAACGGGCCGAGTGGCACCGGCAGCCACCGTGGAGGCCGGATCTGGTGCCCCACCCGCTGGATCGATGCAGATGGGTATAGGTGCCAGAGACGATGGGGGAGGGATCCACCGCCGCTCGATCCGCCAGGCCCAGCCACGCCTCACGACCCAGAGCCGCCCAACCGGGCTGCTCCCAGCCCAGATCCACCACCGCCGCATCCCGTCCTGCACGAGCCACCACCAACCGCACCACCCGAAGCGTAGCCACCGTGTCAGTGCAGTCTCGAACGCCAGCCCGTCGCCGCGCCGTGGTGCCCGGGGCCCGCCCCGCGCCCCTGCCGGAGAGACTGGCCTGTGTCGTTCCCTTGCCAGCGGAGGAACGAGAAGCCCCGCCGCCGACGGCTCCGGTCAGGCTTTGCCCGGCCGAGCCCCTGGCAGTGGCGCGGGAGGAGGAGGGAGGAGGAGGTTGGCTGGCGGCGGAGCTTGAGGTGCCCTCCCGGCCGCCTCGCGAGTGGCGGCGTGGGAGGGGATAAGGTCGGAGCTTCGAGAGGGGTACTTTTTTTTTGAACATCAGTACAGACACAAGCGCTCATATACACGTGCATACACTCACCCCTATGAACGCACACATGCACACCCTACCCCTATGAGCACCTCCGAAAGACTGAGCTAACATATCATCTTGAGATTTATGAAGTCACTATAGGTGCCTCGTCATCGACGGGACCGTCTCCTCCCTGTGAATGTGCATCGCTGAAAATCCTGAAATAAATCTAGGAATAAATGCAAGCACCAGGATTTGAACCCTGGTGGGCTGGGGATACCACAGTCCCTCTAACCATCCAACCACAGGTTGGTTCGCAAATTTGGCATACTTAAGTTGTTGAATTGTTTTTGAGATATGTAACAACCCACTCCAAGTGGTTGGAAATGTACAGTTGATGTGAACTGTTAGTAATCTCTGTAGATGAAACTAGGATATTAAATTGCTCAAAAGCAAGGGTAACAGATTGTCATTGCTTGTGTCAAAAATTATAAAAAATCACCGCTTTCACGGCAAGTGAGTAAACAAATCACACCGATTCTAAACCAAACCGCGTCTAACAACGGAACTAGCTAATATGTCCCACACGTCAGGGTAATATGGCAGGTACACATGGACTATGCACTGAGGTCGACGGGGAGCCCACCTGCCAGCTCCTTTCCAACACATTGCCGTGCCGCAGCTCTCCCACGCCCGCTGGCAAGCCTATCTTCTAGCGCCGCCATCCCGCGCCGCAGGCAAGCCCGCCTTGCAGCACTGTTACCCTGCGGCCGCTAGCAAACCCGCCTTGCAGCGCAGCCGTCAGCTGCTCCTTGTCAGGCCGCCCGATGTTGTGGAGCTCCGACTCATCCAAGACCACCGCTGTCCCGACTTTCGGCAGCAATGCCGCCGCCTCCAGCCGCCATGGCCATTGAGCCTCCATACAGACTTACCTGCATCCATCGGGAGCACGGGCACATCCAAGGCTGCAAGCTTGGGAAGGGGTGAGGGAGTCCCGAATTAAGGGGTCCTCGGACAGCCGGACTATTCATGTGAGCCGGACTGTTGGGCTATGAAGATACAAGATAGAACACTTCGTACCGTGTCCATATGGGACTCTCCTTGGCGTGGAAGGCAAGCTTGGCTACCGGATATGAAGATTCCTTTCTCTGTAACCGACTTTTTACAACCCTAGTCCCCTTCGGTGCCTATATAAACCGGAGGGCCTAGTCCGTAGAGGTAGATATAGACATACACATTCATAACCTCATAGGCTGGACTTAGGGTTTGGCCATTACGATCTCGTGGTAGATCAACTCTTGTAATACTCATATTCATCAAGATCAATCAAGCAGGAAGTAGGGTATTACCTCCATCGAGAGGGCCCGAACCTGGGTAAACATCGTGTCCCCCGTCTCCTGTTACCATCGACCTTAGACACACAGTTCGGGACCCCCTACCCGAGATCCCCGGTTTTGACATCGACATTGGTGCTTTCATTGAGACTTCCGCTGCATCGTCACCAGAAGGTTTGGATGGCTCCATCAATCATCTGCAACAATGCGGTCCAGGGTGAAGTTTTCCTCCCCGGACAGATCTTCGTATTCGGCGGTTCGCACTGCGGGCCAACTCGATTGGCCATCTGGAGCAGATCGACAGCTATGCCCCTGGCCATCAGGTCAAGTTTGGAAGCTTGAATTACATCACCGACATCCAAGGAGACTTGATCTTCGACGGATTCGAGCCCAGGACAGCCACTCCCTACCACGACGATGAACATGAGTTATATCGGTCAACGGACCGTGCCCAGGACATAGCGCCTGTAACTACTCTGGCCCTAGATCCGGAGCAGACTGCGCCATCCGAGGACGGGAGGTTCGACCCCTCCACGGAAGCCGCAGACTCGGCGGCGTTGGAGCCAAACACAGATCCGACCTCAAACGAGGCATGTGTCACCAGAACCTCGGACTCGTCTCGGGCCATAGGTTCTGAACCACGTGTGCATCCGTGCCCGTCGATCAGGCGTCGATCGTTGAGTTTAGCTTCGCGGATATCTTCCGGCACTCACCTTTAGGCGATGTGCTAAACTCATTAAAGTCCCTTGCCTTATCCGGGGATTCCCAGCCGAACTATATCCGATTCGGATTGGAAGCTGATGTCGAAGAATTCCGCTCCCCACCCACCACCGACTTCATAGCCACTGTCGAGGACTTAACTGACATGCTCGACTTCGACTTCGAAGACATCGACGATATGGACGACGATGCCGGAGAGGAGCAGACGCAAAAACCACCGCCCGCAGGGCACTGGGCAGCCACCTCCTCATATGACATATATATGGTGGATACACCCAAGAAAAACAATGGCAGCGACAAAAAAGATCCAGTCGAGGATAAGCCTCCTGAGAAGCAGCCAAAGCATCGATATCAGCGGCGCCGCCCTAAATCATACCATCGCAAAAAAAAGCGATAACAGCACACGAGAAAATAATACTCTGGACGATGCCGAAGACAATGAAGACCCCGTTGAGCCAACTTCCGAACAGGACGAACGGGAAGATGGGCGAGCTAGCCCTGATGAACAGGCCATGAATGAAGACTCGGAGGGCAGTAATTACATGCCGCTCTTCGAGGACGAGGTGAGCCTCGGCGACAAAGAATTTATCGTGCCTGAGGAACCTGTCGAGCAGGAGCACTTTAAGAGCCGGCTAATAGCCACCGCAAGGAGCCTGAAAAAGAAGCAGCAGCAGCTTCAAGCTGATCAAGATCTGCTCAATGATAGATGGACTGATATCCTGGCAGCCGAGGAATACGGCCTCGAGCGCCCAACCAAAAGTTACCCGAAGCACAAATTGCTACCTCAATTCGATGGCGAGGCACTGGAGGCCAGCCTACCAGCACATAATGTGGCCGGCCGACCACCACATGGCCGGGACAAAGCGGCAACTCAGGACGAACACCAGCCCGCACTACCTCACCGGAAAAAAAGAAACACAGCAGCTCGGGGATACACATATGACCTGCGGCATGACTTAGAAGACAGAGCATGCCAGACCAGATTGATCTATGGATCACGGGGTGTGCCCCAATGCGTGACAACGGCCACCTCACTGGATGTGACAAATACAAACCGATCCGGGCTGAATACCGCAGACCAGCTCCATCCGAGCTGCGTCACGACGTGGCCCGACATAGAGGCGCCACACACCCCCTCTGCTTCACTGACGAAGTAATGGGACATGAATTCCCAGAAGGGTTTAAACCCATAAACACTGAATCATATGACGGGACAATAGATCCGGCGGTATGGATTGAGAATTTTCTTCTCCATATTCATATGGCCCGCGGTGACGATCTCCACGCCATCAAATATCTCCCGCTAAAACTCAAGGGACCAGCTCGGCACTGGTTGAACAGACTGCCTGAAAACTCCATCGGCAGTTGGGAAGACTTGGAAGATGCTTTCCCTGACAACTTCTAAGGCACCTATGTCCGACCTCCGGATGCCGATGACTTAAGTCACGTAATTCAACAGCCCGGAGAGTCAGCCAGGAAATTCTAGACTAGGTTCCTAACTAAAAAGAACCAGATCGTTGACTGTCCGGGTGCCCAAGCCCTAGCGGCCTTCAAACATAACATCCGTGACGAATGGCTTGCCTGACACCTCGACCAAGAAAAGCCGAAGTCCATGGCACCCCTTACGATGCTTATGACGCGCTTTTGTGCGGGCAAAGACAGCTGGCTAGCCCGTAGCAACAACAACTCAAGTAAACCTGGCACTTCTGAAGCCAGAGATAGCAACGGCAAGCCCCGACGCAGCAGACACAAGCGTCGAAATAACGGTAACAACACCGAAGATGCGGCACTCAATGCTGGATTTAGTGGCTCTAAAGCCGGTCAGCGGAAAAAGCCATATAAAAGGAACAATCTGGGCCCGTCCAACTTGGATCGCATACTCGATCGTCCATGCCAAATCCACGATGCTCCAGATAAACCAGCCAATCATACCAACAGAGAGTGCTGGGTGTTTAAACAGGCCGACAAGTTAAATGCCGAACACAAGGAGAAGGAGCCGCAAAGCAAGGACGACGACGAGGAGCCCCGGCCACCAAACACAGGGAGTCATAAGAAGTTTCCCCCCAAGTTAAAATGGTGAACATGATATACGCTACCCATATCCCCAAGAGGGAGCGGAAGCGTGCGCTCAAGGACGTCTACACGGTGGAACCAGTCGCCCCAAAATTCAACCCATGGTCGTCCTGCCCGATCACTTTCGATCGCAGGGATCATCCGACTAGTACCCGTCATGGCGGTTCTGCCGCACTTGTACTTGACCCAATCTTTGATGGATTCCACCTTACGCGAGTCCTCATGGACGGTGGCAGAAACCTGAACCTGCTCTATCAGGATACAGTGCGTAAAATGGGTATCGACCCCTCATGGATCAAGCCCATAAAAAACACCTTTAAAGGTGTCATCCCAGGTGTAGAGGCCCGGTGTACGGGCTCAATCACACTAGAAGTAGTCTTCGGATATTCGGATAATTTCCGAAGCAAAGAGTTAATCTTCGATGTCGCCCCCTTCAGCAACGGCTATCACACACTGCTCGGACGAACCGCATTTGCTCGATTCAATGCGGTGCCACACTACGCTTATCTCGAGCTCAAGATGCCCGGTCCACGCGGTGTCATAACAGTCAACGAAAACACGGAACGCTTCCTCCGAACCGAGGAGCACACTGCTGCCCTCGCAGCAAAAGCACAGAGCGGCCTATTCAGGCAGAACCTTAATTCGGCGGCCAAGCTCCCGGACACTGTCAAACAAGTTCGAACTACCCTGCAGCAGGACAGTCCAGCTCGTCAAGAGCTTAACTAGCAATTCGGCCTCCGTCCAAACCCTGACCAAACGGCGGCATTCGTACCGCGCGTACATTACTACGCACTCAAAATACCATGGGCATAGATGGAGGCACAGCTAGATCGTGTTCCACAATGTGGCTCAACCGCTCCGGGACACACGTAATTTTTAATTTTCTCTTTGTTTTCAGGTTTCTTTTTTCCAGGCCTTTAGAGGTGACCTGATTGCCGGACCTATCAAAGGACGGACATACCAAGGAGGGAAGTAGCTCAAACGCGCAAGTGAATCTCTAGATATTCTTCTCGATGATCATTCTATCTATCTCTGGACCCGCACGCAGCTCCCCCTTGGTCTCGGTAGGTTAAACAGTCATATCGTTTATCGCACTATTTGTACACATGCGCTTCGACGTATTATTAAATTACAATAAAAACATTTTGCGGCTCAATTTTTATGACATTAACTTTCTGTTTCATTTTTCTTGATATTTTTTCAAATTGCACCCGTACACTCTGGTACGCCTTAATTCGCCAGGGGCTTCATTGTGCCAATAATACGGCAAGAAAGCCCGAACACTTTTACAGTTGTTCGACACCCCGAACTTATAGCATTATATGCATCGGCTCCGAATCATGTCTTGGGTCAATAGTTGGGTTGTCCGGCTCCTGTGCTTGCTACCTTATGTTCCACTATATCGGCTAGGGTAGTAAAGGGGGAACTACTGCGATAGTGTTCCGGTTCTTCCGGACGAGCACCTCAGTAGAGAAAGCCGAAAACTAACTGTAATGAAGCGGCGAGAGCCGGTCATTTGTTCGAGAGGTTACAAATCTTTAGCGATTTCTGTCGCATTGTGCGATTTCTTCCACATTGTGCGGTGAATCGGTTTTTACCCGATTAGGTGTTTACAGTACCCCAAGTTCGGACTTACGAACAACAGGGGCTGTGCCTAAATTTTTATTGTCAAACTCCTATGGCTAAGTGAGGGTGATAAAACATTATAGCTGGATTGCCTGGTTCGTATCGCTAACCACCTCCTATAAGGACCAAACTTTGGAGTAAAGAGTGTTTAGATTTATCCTAAACACCCCCGTACTACCTACGTGGGGGCTAAAGCCGATGACTGGCCAACTCTCAGATTTAGTAAAAACGGCCGCACAGGAGGTAAAATTTTAAATAACAAGCATTATATTACATAATGATCTTGTTTCATATTACAGCCCAGGATAATATGAATGTATTCATGGAAATATAATATCCTTGGCACATTGTTCCGTCACAATGCGGGATCCCTCCAAGACACTATCATAGTACATCTCGGGCGTGCGGTGCTCCTTGCCAGCAGGCGGCCCCTCGATCATCAGCTTCGTGGCGTCCATCTTCGCCCAGTGCATCTTGGCTCGGGCGAACGCCATTTGCGTGCCTTCGATGCAGACCGACCGCTTGATAGCATCAAGTCGAGGGCAGGCACTAACCAGCCGCTTCACGAGTCTGAAGTAGCTGCTAGGTATAGCTTCGGTAGGCCATAGCCGGATTATCAAATACTTCATGGTTGTTCGGCCGCCCTATGCAGTTCGACCAGCTGTTTTAGCTGATCGCTAAAGGGCACCGGATGTTCTGGCGCAAGATACTGTGACCAAAACTACTTCTCCGTAGGGCCCCCCTCTTTGGCTCGGAAGAACTCCACGGCATCTGAAATGCTGCGAGGCAGATCCGCAAACGCCCCTAGAGAACTCCGAATTCGGGTCAGTAAGAGGAACCTTTCCTTCACATATTTGCTTTGCATAATAAAGGCCTTACCCGCCGCGATTTTTCTGGCCTCTTGTATTTCCTAAAGGGCACCCTGGGCTTCAACCCGGGCATCATGTGTCTTTTGACGGGCCTTGGTGAGTTCGGACTCTTTATCCGCAATATTGTGCTCCAAGGACTCGCATTTCTTCACGGCTTCCTGGAGCTCTTGCTGGACCTCACTGACCATGGCCTCGTGCTTTTCACAAGTGGCTTGTTCCTTGGACGCCTTTTCCTCGGCCTTGGCTAGCGCCTTCTTGAGAGCCTCGACCTCGGTCGCCGCTCCTAATAAATATCATGACATTTTTTAGTCAGAACAAATTATTCATCCTTCCTAAAAAAAGACAAGGTTACCGCACTATTGCATACCTTGGTTATCCTCCAGCTGTTTCTTCATGCGGCCGAGCACTTCCTCGGTCCGCTCCAGACTCTGCTTCACTCCGGAGACTTTAGCAGCATGGGAGGTTGTAGCCAGTAATGACGCCTGCTTATTCACATAGGCATTTCATAGTTAGTCTCCTGCGAAACTTATTTGATCCTCTGTCTCGCTTTTCTTTTTGAACATCGGACAGTGTATCAGGGGCTACTGTCTATACTGTGACATTCTTTCTGTATTTAATTGTGTTTCTTACCTCAAAGCCTGTTAGAAGGCTTGTGCAGGCTTCGGTCAGTCCACTTTTCGCGGACTGAATCTTGTCAATCACCGCACCCATAAGGGTACGGTGTTCTTCAATGATAGAAGCACCTTGCAGCGCCTCCAGCAAAGTATCTGGTGCCTCTGGATGGACAGAGGTCACCGGTGGAATAGGTGCACCCCCTTCTCTTGAAGGAGGTCGCTTGCCTGATTCCGGAGTCGTATGGGTCTCCGGAATTGTATTCGGCTGGGGGTCGAATTTGATATTGCCCCCATTATCAGTATCCATGGGGGCTTGCTCCCCCGTGTGTCCGGACACTAAGGTTTTACCTTCCGGTGCCGCTCTGACGGCCTCCTGAGTTTCTCCCCAACCTGGGGTCCTTTGGGACGACACCTCGGTGTTATCCACGGCCTTGGGAGAAGAGGCCGCTGGAAGGGTCCCGCTGTCCATCGCCTCTGGGTCCAGTGAATCCTCCGATGAGGATCTCTCGAGGTTGGACTGTGCCGGACTGCAGATACGTGATTCAACATGTTAATACTATACAGTAGTGAGGCCTGATATATGAACGTGTCCGTATTTTTAGTACTCACGATTTGGCCAGGGGCTTGACCCTGGGAGTCCACTCCGAGCTGCTGATGGTGGCTGCGGTGGAGTCGTCCAGAAGGGAAGCTTTCCCCTTCTTAGATGCTTCAGCCTCCAAACGCGTGGAGGCTGCCCTCTTCTTTCTCCCCCTCGAAGGAGGGGAGTGGCTTTCTTCTTCTTCCTCCTCCTCTTCCTCGGCGTCTTCGGACGTCACGTCCGCAGTGCCCTTGCGACAGAGGCCGCCCCTTGTCTCCTTGGCCTCCTTCTTGGCCTTCTTCTTCGACGCTTTATAGGGCGCCAGAGTCAGCATCTTCGTTAGAAGTGGAATTGCTGGGTCTTCGGGCAGCGGAGCCGGACAGTGAATCCGCTCCGCCTTTTTTGTCTAGCCCTGAGAGAACCAATAGGGAAGTTTAGGCGTTTCCCTCAAGTATGCGAGTAAAGGATACACCTTGAAAACATGTAGAGACTTACCGGACTAGCAGGCCGGGACAAGTGGTGCCCGCGATCCTCGGCCGTGTCCGGCCATGTTTTGCCGGGCTTGGATAGCAACTTCTAGATGTCTTCGTGCATAGTGCCGAAGAATTCTAGTAGGGTCTGGTGCTTGGACGGATCGAACTCCCGCAGATAGCAAGTCCGGCTTTGGCATGGAAGGATCCCGTGAACTAACATCACCTGGACCACATTGACAAGCTTGATGTTCTTGTCCCCCATGCTCTTGATACTCGCCTGGAGCGTTGTCAGCTCGTCTGACAAAGACCATCCCAAGCCCTTCTCGGTCCAGGAGGTGAGCCGCATCGGAGCTTCGGATCGAAATTCGAGAGCCGCGACCCAGGTGGCGTCGCAGGGCTCAGTGACGTAGAACCACTGTTGGTGCCATCCTTTGATGGACTCATTAAAAGTATCTGATGGCCATGTGAAGTTGGGCATCTTGCTCACCATGGCGCCTCCGCACTCTGCGTGTTGGCCGCCCACCACCTTCAGCTTCACGTTGAAGGTCTTTAACAACAATCCAAAGTGTGGTGGGATACGAAGGAAAGCCTCGCGCACAACGATGAATGTCGAGATATTGAGGAAATAATTTGGGGATAGATCATGGAAATCTAACCCATAGTAGTACATGAGTCCGCGGACGAATGGGTGGAGAGGAAATTCCAGCCCGCGGACAAAGTGAGAGAGGAATACGACCCTCTCATGGGGCTCCGGAGTAGGGATGATTTGTCCCTCGGCCGGAAGTTGGTGAGAGATTTCCTTGGCCAGATACCCGGCCTCCCGGAGCTTTTTGATGTCCTTCTCCTTGATGGAGGAGACCATCCACTTACCCTGCGCTCTGGATCCAGACATGGCTGGAGTGCTTTTTGGGGGCGGAAAAGATGAGATCTTGGGCGCTGGAGCTCGAGAATGGGGGAAGCAGAGAGAAAGAAGGCGTGGGTGAAAGAGGTGGATCCTTATCTCTTTATAAAGGCAGTGAATATCAAGAGCCTCCCCACTTGCCCTAAAAACTCGCTTACCCCTGAGGGCCATGCAAACGGTAATGTTGGATTACCCATCCCTGTATTGATGAGAATCCCGCAATAAGGGGACACGATCTCTGCTTTGACAAGACGTGCCAATGAAACCGCATCTCGAAATACGGAGCGGTAGGCTAGAAAACGGTTCGAATAATGACCGGGCGGCGACGTGATGTCATGCCACAAAAAGTTGTCAGCAGATTAGACTCGTGAAGTATTATACTCTCTACGGTTCTGTGTGGTATTTGTTTTGCAGAGCCGGACACGTTCCCTGTGTTCGAAGGAAGATTTGGAGTATTCGGAGGAGGAACCCGCCTTGCAATGTCTAAGACAATCTGCGCGCCGGACACCTCGTCATTGAAGCCTGGTTCAGGGGCTACTGAGGAGTCCTGGTTTAAGGGGTCCTCGGACAGCCGGACTATTGATGTGGGCGGGACTATTGGGCTATGAAGATACAAGATAGAACTCTTTGTCCCGTGTCTGGATGGGACTCTCCTTGGCGTGGAAGGCAAGCTTGGCGACCGGATATGAAGATTCCTTTCTGTGTAACCGACTTTGTACAACCCTAGTCCCCTCCAGTGTCTATATAAACTGGAGGGCTTAGTCCGTAGAGGCAGATATAGACATACACAATCATAACCTCATAGGCTAGACTTCTAGGGTTTAGCCATTACGATCTCGTGGTAGATCAACTCTTGTAATACTCATATTCATCAAGATCAATCAAGCAGGAAGTAGGGTATTACCTCCATAGAGAGGGCCCGAACCTGGGCAAACATCGTGTCCCCTGTCTCCTGTTACCATCGACCCTAGACACACAGTTCGGGACCCCCTACCCGAGATCCGCCAGTTTTGACATCGACAAGGGGAGATAAGACAGCATGGGAACCGTCGTGGCTGCCGCTCGGCCAACAGGGGGGTGTGGGGAGCTTGGCCAAGGGTGTGCACCACCGCGCGGGTGGTGGCCATTGAAGGTCGATGGAGGCGGCATGACATAACAACCGTGACTGTGGAAGAACAAGAAAAAACATGAAAAGAGATGAGGGGCTAACTGGTGGGGCCATCTTCCACCTCAGCGTATTGTCCATGTAGGCATTCCAGATCAGCATGACATGTGGGGCTTAGTTCTGCTGTTAGGCGCGGCTTAGTTCCGAATTAGTGCGTTTTGTTACCCACTTGCCGCAGAAGTGGTGGTTTACTGGGATTTTTGACAAAAATGGTGGTAATCCATTAGCCTAGTCACAAATATGGTGGGTTTGAGAAATTTACTCAAACATAGAAGGATAGAGTGAGAGTTCCTTCCTTTAGAGCACGAGCATAGTAAAATTCAAGAACAACAAACGGAATCTTATTTTGTTACCAACAAGTTGTATTGTTGTGACAAAGTTTAAAATATTTAAATTTACTACTATGAAGGGACACTAAGGAGGCTACGGAGAATATCACATGCTAAGGGAGCTACAAAGCTCATGTGTTGCATGCCGAGTTCAACCATGGCTGTGAGATCCAATGGTCAAAACACACACAACTGAATAGTGTCATTTTGACTTTTGCCTTTTGGTGACACTATTCATGTTGACTTTTTTTGTTGTTTTCCCTTGTGTGTTTTGATTTGAATTTTTTACAAGTTATAAAGCCATTGCTTGTGAACACTCGCAAAAAAATTCAATTTTTTGAAACCATTTTAATGCATTTTTGGGAAAATAGTAACATGATACCACCTAATGTGTGATAGCACGTGATATTGTCCCAGCAAGCTAGACATCCCTTTTTCCGTTTTTGCAAGGGAAAGATACAAAGTTGTGCTCCATGTCATCAATAAGATAAAAAATGCAATGATCACACACTTGACCTCTGCAGCAATAGAAGGTACACAACAAACATTAGCGTACAAAGGACCACACAGGTAAAAAAATATTAAAGTTATACATGGCCGATGGTATGCTTAGACGAGAAAAGAAAAGCACAATGATGATCCACATCAAGCAACTGTTGATCCAACGATTGGAATGGTGCTGATGGAACCACCTGTGTGATGTTTTGCTCGGGTTCAGGGACGATTTGTGCATCACACAACCCTGCTGGCACGTATAATTAAGCCTACAGGTTCAGGGACGATTTGTTGAAATGAGTTTCTTACCTCCCACCTTAAATGGTAAGTGTGATTAAAGGGGGAAGCTCTCTCCTTGAACTTTAGGTTGTTCAGTAGAAGTGAGTCCTCAAACCCGGGTGGGTAAGTTTACAACATTGTGTGCCTGCCATTGCATCACAGGAGAGTTCTCGTCATTAGAGGTTGTATACTATGGTTAGTTGTACCGTAGGTTCTCCACAGGAGAGTCCCACCTTAAACGGTAAGTTGTACCATAGTTTTTTGCTCTTTTTCTTTTCTCCACATTAGAGGTTGTATACTATGTACCGTTCCATGTATATTAAATAAAGCTGCAAGGCTATGGGAGTTTTGCCCTAGAACTAGAACTCGTAGTAAAAAAAAATGATGACACAGTGAAGATGATGTAAGTGCACACAATGCAACTGAAATCACGCAAACACCAAGCAGACAGTCCGACCACCAAGAGTCGTCTTTGGAGAGAATAACATATGTCAACACGTCCACAATTCACAGATGAACTGTCAAGAGAACGGACCACCAAAATCTCTAACTAGGAAAGTTCAGGCGACCTCATGCCTACGTCACAATTGTACGCTAGTGGTTAATCTGGACATGGCAACCTACATGTGCCATGTTGGATGTTCGTTGGTTTTTAAGCGTGAAAAACTTTGCTCAAGTGGGCAGCGTCTAACCCCAAACTTTGCCTTCCTTGTCCACTGAGTCGATATTCCAGCGAAACCAATATGTGGTTAAGTTAATAGGCGATGACAAGCTTCGTCATTTCCTTTGACTTGTTCTGCCTCAAAGTGCACTAATTCAACAGCGAGTAGATCATAGTTAGACTTCACCGGCTCAGATCTATTTATTTAGGAACCTCATTAGAGGGCACCAATTTTGTAATTTCCATTAGAGGAAGACAGTTGGTCTAGTTTATGAGAAAAATAACAGGAAAAATCGAACCTTAAAACTTAATAAAATTTGGTTAATTTTAGTAAACTTGAGCTAAAACCACCCACACATCCACACTATTGGGTGGGGAAGAGAGGGCGCCGACAATAAAGGTCGGAGGGAGAAGCAAGAGCCCATGTGAAGCGGATCTAGGCCTTGTCAACCCATCAAGAAAGACAAATCATCATGAAAATGTTCGACGTGTAGCCTAGGAATGACAAGATCATTCTTATTCTTGAAATTGATATTGTGATGAATTATTGCACCCAAATTGGGTAAGCTTGACATATATTTCAAAAGAAAAGAAAAATATCACAATGGTATATACTTTTGGGAAATATCCTCAAGATATATAGTAAAACTGTAAGGTTCACCGTGTGGGAAGCTTTAGGGAAAGGCTCCAAACCGGCCAATTCACTTGCACATAATTACTCCCTCTCGAAATAGGCTCTCTCCACGCTTTATATATAAAGAAATAACACCCATCTATACGGCGGAATGATACAATGTGATGAGGTAGCCCACCGATACAGCAGATCCCTAAATACCGGCTAACACAGTGGCACAGGACTACATTGCCGAACAACGAGTTACAGGATGACCAGAATATAACGCTACGACACGACCTAGGACACCTAGCCTCCATGGCAACGCCCTCAGGAGGGGACTGCAAGCACCGCCACTGCCGAGCCCAAAAGGACAAGGGTTTTCACCGAGAGACTCGCCACGGAGAGAAGAACCACGACGACGTCTTCAAGAAGATCGTGACACCCACAGATGTCGTCGCCGTCGGCGCAAAGCGCGAAGCTTTCGCTTGGCAGCTCACCCGTGTCGCCAAGAGGCACCCATGCCAGTCGCAACGAGGACCGGCCTCCAGATCCGAATCTGGGCAACGCCACCGCCAAGGACAGATAGTGAGCCCGAGCCAGCCACCGCCACCCCTCTCGTCGTCCAGACGACCAAGAGGCATAGTCATCACCGCCGTCATGGAACCTGCTGGAAAGCCACCATACAGACCACCCTCCGGGGCCGCCACCCCAGCATCCATGTCCCGAATCACCACCAACCGTCGACGTCACAACACACAACCACGGTGGGAAGAACAGAAGGGACCTCCTTCTGCTCCTAGCCCGGCATCAGCAAGGGCCGCTGCCCAGCAGGAGATAACCGGTCTCCCACCGCCCCCCGAGCCACGCTCCAGGCCCCTGCCACCGCTGGACCGGCCAAATCTGGCCGGGGCCTTCTCACGCCCAATCATCCTGAGGTGGTACTTGCTGCCGCCGCACCAGCCACGAGCACCAGAACGCCACCGTCGCTATTCCAAGCCCGCCGTCGCGCCGCCAAGCCCGGCGCCTCCGTCGGTGGGCCGTCCCGCGCCAGTCCAGGACCCCGAGCGGAAGAGGGAGAAGCAGCCCTGCCGCCGCCTATGCCGGCCGGGCTTTGCCCGGCGGCGCCACCAAGCTGCGGCAGGGGAGGGAGGTTGGAGGAGGAACGGGGGGATCGGCGGCCTAGGGTTTCCCCGAACCGCTTGCGGGAGCGGGGGGGGGGGGGGGGGGGGGCACTCGCCATTATTACTCCCACGGTTCGTTAATACAAGATGTTTTGAAGATTTTTTACTATATAGACTACATATATAGACCGAAATGAGTGAACAAACACATTAAAGTGTGTCTATATACATCCGATTCAAACAAAACAGAACATCTTATATTTGTGAACAAAGAGGGTAGAAAATCTTAAAAAAAATTCTGATTTAGCAAAATATCATAAAATCATATGGATAAAATCTCGCCTCAAATTGTATTTGCATATCACTAGAAACATTAGAGATGGTATAAATCCGAAAAGCATAACAAAATTTAGGGGCAAGATAATTTGTAGGTTGGTTGCCATGATGTATTTACAGTGACGCTGCTGTTGCATGTGGATGTGGTATCCAAAACCAAACAGGATCGAATCATTAAAGGGAAACTAAACAAGAGAGGGCGATTAATCATGTTTGATTGCTCTCGTCAGATCCATGGCGATTACTTTTCTATTTTGGACCGAGAACAAGTAGAATTTCCTCCCATCTGGGGAGCCTAGTCAGCTAGCGATGGACAGATATGGGAAGCTACAGACACCTATGCTTGGTGCCGCCTGATGCTGCTGCCTTGCCTTGCCTCCTGTAGGCGGCGCCAAGCTGCCTCTGGTGCCTCCACCGGACCAGGCTAGAGCACCGGCCGGAGAGACGGAGACGACGATGATTCGTTAGAATACAGGTGCTGTATTCTTCTGAATTCAGATCTTGTCGATCCAAACAAAACTTTCAGCGGCCAGCCGGTTAGCTCGCGACCGACACCTTCCTGGACTGCCTCTGCCCACGGTGACGGTTGGACTCCGTCTCCGCCGAGAATCTTTGCTGCCTCCGGGTGGCCTGCTTGGCGCAGACGGCATCGAGGTGCATCTGCTCGTGGCGGCACTCCTCGCTGCAGAAGGGCGTGTCCCCTCTGTACATGAAGACGTCGCGGTCACGCGCCAGTGGCTTGGCGCAGAGCGCGCACGCGTCCATCGCCGGCATGCCGGGCTCGCCGATCAGCTCGTTGTCGAAGAAGAAGGAGCAGGCCACTGATGGCGCCATGGTATATTGGTATGTGTGTGTAGGTGACTTTGCAACAAAATGCTCAGCAGAGCGTATATATGGTGCGTGGAGACTGGAGAGGGAGGAAGAGGAGAGCGAGCGAGCTGTGTGAAGAAAGAATGGGAAGGCTCAGGTATATATGGTGCGTGGAGACGGACACGGCAAAGGCCGTCGGAATGCTGTGGTCCGGTGCGCCCACGGGTCGGGCAATACTGCGCTCGGCTCCACCGAGAGGAAAACGACGGCAATCGTGGTGTGTCCGGGCGAGGTCGACCAGGTCCTCAATAATGAACGTCCCAGTTGATGTAAGTTGTGATATTTTGTGAAGGCTACAAATGTAGCTATATTTGAAAACTCTCAAAATACTTGAAGTATATTCCGGCTGTACTCGTGTGAGTATAAGATTAGGCAGCTTTGCTTAAACTAGCGCTAATGCTTAGTGCCGATAATTAGCGCGCCAAGCTTTTTGCCAACATACGAGACAGGTGCCCCACATGGCTAATAATGGACACCAATGCCAATCATGCACTGTACTGTATGTGATATTTTGAACAAACACGAGATGAAGGAAAGAAATAGACAGAAAATAATTCGGTGTCCCCTCCTTCAGTTAGTGTCACACGGGAGGGAATCTTGAGGGAGCTGTGGTGCATCCGTGCGAGCGCGCATGCACGCCACAGCAGCAACTTGTGAACAGTGGACTCGCGCGCACACTTGCAGATCTCAAGCGCGTGCACCAGCTTGTTGCAGCTACAAGCAATGCGTGCAGCCACTTGCAGTCTTAAAAACTTGATGCTGAAGGATGCTGCTGGAGAAAAGTGCCAGATGGTCGAGGAGTTTAACTAGAGAGAAGTTGCCAGCCGGGTTTGTTTAGCCAGGTCGGGAATAGTGCACGTTGCCGTCGAGCGTTGAACGGATCAACTCAAGATTCCATTGGCACCTCGCAGTCCACCGGTCTTTGCTGCCGGCGAGGCATGCAGGTCTCGTCCTGGGGCGCAGCTTTTCTTGAGATCTGCACGCAATTTGTTTTGTTTTTGCAGCTTCCTCGAGTAGTAACACTGACGCATCGGACGTAATCATCGGAGTATGCGAACATCGGGAGAAGCTCGACATCTTCCTCCGCGAGAGGAGTGAAACTTGGCAGTATCTGACTACATCGCACGGGAATCTCATGGAAGCACTCGCGTCGACTGCGGAGTGCTGCCGACCACAACTAACCTTGGCTGCAGAGTGTGGAGTATTGGGCTCGCTGATTTTCGCTTCCAGGAATAAAAAAGCGGCCGTGCACGACAGCTGTTACTGCATAATAGTCCCGAGCTACATGGCGGTGACGGGGCACATCATTGGTTATATGTCGATCCCGAGCTACATGGCGGTGACGGGGCACATCATTGGTTGTATGTCGACACTCGACAACGACCAACGCGCCAAGCCATGAGGGTATCTCCAGCCGTTGGCCCCCATGGGGCGTCTAAAAGCGCCGCCTGGGGGCGAGCCGGCGACACACTCGGCGCTAGGGGCGGTTTTGCGCCCAGTCGTCGGCCCCAACCCGCCCCCAGGCGTCGAAATTGGCCCACTTTGCAGCCCATTTTCGGCGAATAAACAGTCCATATGGGCGAGAATAGGCCCATATTCGACGTGGTTTCGGCGTTCAATTATCAAAACACACATATTTCATCACAGAAAAATCAAATACTTCAACAAAATACTACAAGAACAAATAGTTCAATACAAATTATATAGTTCAACAAATAAAAACTCGTATTTCATCACGCGGCGTCCGCCTTGACCCTCCATAGGTGCTCAATCAGATCTTTCTGCAGTTGATGATGCACCTGTGGGTCTCGGATCTCCTGACGCATACTGAGATAGGCAGTCCAAGTTGCCGGTAGCTGGTGATCAACTTCGGCTAGAGGACCCTGCCTGTAGTATGGTTCAGTGTCAAACACTGGGTCTTCTTGCTCGCTCGCGATGATCATGTTGTGCAAGATGACACAGCAAGTCATGATATCCCACATTTGATCTTTCTATCAGGTCTGAGCGGGGTACCGAACAACAGCAAATCGAGATTGGAGCACACCAAATGCCCGCTCCACATCCTTCCTGCAAGCCTCCTGAACCTTCGCAAACCAGGCGTTCTTGCCTCCTGCCACAGTGTTTGAGATCGTCTTCACAAATGTCGACCATCTCGGATAGATGCCGTCAGCTAGATAGTACCCCTTGTTGTATTGGTGCCCATTGATCTCGAAGTTCAGCGGAGGAGAATGGCCCTCAACGAGCTTGGCAAAAACAGGAGAGCACTGCAGCACGTTGATGTCATTGTGAGTTCCTGGCATACCAAAGAAGGTGTGCCAAATCCAGAGGTCCTGTGTGGCTACCGCCTCAAGCACCACACTGCAACCGCCTTTGGCGCCTTTGTACATCCCCTGCCAACTAAATGGGCAGTTCTTCCATTTTCAATGCATGCAGTCGATGCTTCCAAGCATCCCAGGAAATCCTCTTGCTGCATTCTGGGCTAGGATCCGAGCAGTGTATTCCGCATTGGGTGTTCTCAAGTATTTGTGGCCCAAACACTGCCACCACTGCCTGACAGAACTTGTAGAAACACTCTATACTGGTGGACTCGGCCATGCACCCATAGTCGTCGAGTGAATCACTGGGAGCTCCATATGCAAGCATCCTCATCGCTGTCGTGCACCTCTGGATGGAGGTGAATCCAAGAGCGCCAGTGCAATCCATCTTGCACTTGAAGTAGTTGTCGAACTCCCGGATGGAATTCACAATCCTGAGGAAGAGCTTTCGGCTCATCCGATAATGGCGCCGAAATGTTCTCTCGCCATGAAGTGGAGCATCGGCGAAGTAGTCGGAGTAGAGCATGCAGTAGCCGTGCAGACGATGCCGATTCTTTGCTTTCACCCGCCCCGGCGCCGAGCCACCTCGACGCGGCTTTTCATTGCTCGCCAGCAGCTGGGCGAGGGCGGCGAGCACCATCAGATGCTCTTCTTCCTGGATGTCGCCGCGGCTTCCTCCTGCAGCAGCGTGGCGAGCTCTTCCTCCTCATCCGAGTCCATCACCGGCACAGTCAAAACGCCGAACACCTTGCGCTCGGTGGGCGTGTACCCGCCGTCAAACCGCGCCTCCGCGGCAGGAAACGGCGGCCGGAAATGCCCAGCTGCTGTGGGAGGGGCTGCCGCGGCGAAGCGCTACTATTTTCCGGCGGGGAATGGCTATCTAGCGGAGTAGGCCGGCGGCCGTCGCCGGGATACAGCTAGTGGTGGCCGAGGGCGCGGGGGTGCGAGGCGAGTCGGGGGGAAGAAAACCTTGACTTTTCCCTTGTCGGTGTGGGCCAGGCGTGCTTTTCCCTAGCGCCGGAGCCCCCAACGGCTCCCCAGCGCGCCGGGTTCGGCCTGTGACCGCCGGGCAGAAAAAAGGTCCGAACCGGCGATTTTCGGCGTCCTGGGGGCGCGACTGGGCCGTTTTTTGGCGCCGGCGCCGAAAAAGTGGCCTAGAGGGGGGGGCCTGTTGGGGGCGCGGCTGAAGATGCCCTGATGAATCATCTGCTCATGTGTCTGACTCAGCGATGAGTCGTGAGAGGGACGTACAAACAAAGCGAAACAAACAGGTTACAGATATGTGTTCAGCCAATCCGTCGTGTCAATGTCTGATATTTTTCTCCGATCCGGCGTTCTGCCTACTCACTTCACACACACTGAATCTTGCTTCGTTTTATTCTAGGCGATTGCTTATCATCGTACTTAATTTGGCAACGTACTTAAGTTGTTGAATTGTTTTTGAGATATGTAACAACCCACTTCAACTGGTTGGCAACGTACAGTTGATGTGAACTATTACTAACATCTGTAGATGAAACTAGGAGATTACATTGCTCAAAACCAAGGGTAACGGATTGTCATTGTCTATGTCAAAAATCATCACTTATGCTCGAAGTGAGTACACAAATCACACTAATTCCAAACCGAGCCGCGTCTAACTGCGGAAATGACTAATATGGCCCACACGTCAGGGTGATATGGCAGGTACACATTAACTATGCGGTGAGGTGGACGGGAAACCAGAAGGAAATATGCCCTAGAGGCAATAATAAAGTTGTTATTTTATATTTCCATATTTCACGATAAATGTTTATTATTCATGCTAGAATTGTATTAACTGGAAACTTGATACATGTGTGAATACATAAACAAAACACCGTGTCCCTAGTATGCCTCTACTTGACTAGCTCGTTAATCGAAGGTGGTTAAGTTTTCTAGCTATGGACATGTGTTGTTATTTGATGAACGGGATCACATAATTGGAAGAATGATGTGATGGACAAGCCCATCCGTTAGCATAACATAATGATTGTTCAGTTTTATTGCTACTGCTTTCTTCATGTCAAATACATACTCCTATGACTATGAGATTATGCAACTCCCGGACACCGGAGAAATGCCTTGTGTCCTATCAGACGTCACAACGTAGCTGGGTGATTATAAAGATGCTCTACAGGTATTTCCAAAAGTATTTGTTGGGTTGACATAGATCGCGATTAGGATTTGTCACTCCGAGTATCGGAGAGGTATCTCTGGGCCCTCTCGGTAATGCATATCATAAGAAGCCTTGCAAACAACGTGACTAATGAGTTAGTTGCGGGATGATGCATTATAGAACGAGTAAAGAGACTTGCCGGTAACGAGATTGAACTAGGTATGAAAATACTGACGATCGAATCTCGGACAACATACCGATGACAAAGGGAATAACATATGTTGTCATAATGGTTCGACCGATAAAGATCTTCATAGAATATGTGGGAATCAATTTGAGCATCCTGGTTCTGCTATTGGTTATTGACCGGAGAGGTGTCTTGGTCATGTCTACATAGTTCTCGAACTCGTAGGGTCCGCACGCTTAACGTTCGATGACGATTTATATTATATGAGTTATGTGATTTGGTGACCGAATGTTGTTCAGAATCCCGGACGAGATCATGGACATGACGAGGAGTCTCGAAATGGTCGATAGGTAAATATTAATATATTGGATGATAGTATTCGAACACCGGAAGTGTTCCGGAATGTATCGGGTACATATCGGAGTACCGGGGGGGGGGGGGGGGGGGGTTACCGGAACCCCCCAAGGGAATATATGGGCCATAGGAGGGAGGCACGCCAGCCCACAAGGGGTGGCGCGCCCCCCACTAGGGAAGGAGACCGAATTGGACTAGGGGAGGGGGGCGCCCCCTCTTTCCTTCCCCCTCTCTCTCTTATATCTTTCCCACTCTGGTAAAAGGAAAGGGGGGGGGCGAATCCAGGATTCCTCCTACTTGGGCGCGCCTAGGGCTGGCTCCCTTCCCTCCCTCCTTTATATACATGGGGAGGGGGCGCCTAGAACACAGACCAATTGTTCCAAGCTGTGTGCGGCGCCCTCCCTTGAGGGAGTCCTGGATTCGGGGGTCCTCAGGTGTTTGGCCCAGGAGTATGGGCTGGGTTAGATGGGCCGTTGAAAGTGTAATCATGCCCTTAATCATATTTTGATGTTGATGACAACACATATGGTAGGGACTAATCATGTTTATCAAGTATATCTCAGGATTATGTCTCAAAGACCGTGTGCATGGATCATGACTAGGGACAAAAAGCATATAACTCAAGAATGGAGATACAAGACATTGACTTCATTTATGGTTTGTTCTTGAGTATAGGGATCCCGCACTATTAAGAGGGGATCGTTGGATCTAGTGAAAAACTTGCTCAAAAGCCATTGTTCCTATACTTTGCCTTCGGACGTCCGATGCTCTACGGACGTCCGGTCCCTCTCAGCTGCCCGGACGTCCGGCTCCTTCCGGTCGTCCGGTGTTTCTTTTACAGTATGATTTTTACGGATGTCCGGAACTCTCCGGACGTCCGGTACTTCACAACAGAATCATTTTTACGGATTTCCGGACTCTCCGGTCGTCCGTGCTCCGGATGACCGGCCCGTCTCGAACGTCTGTGTCCTGTACACTGGGTCATGGCTCACAGTTTCACAGCGGCCGGTCGTCCGATGACTGTCGGACGTCCGAACCTATTTGTGCCTCCGGACGTCCGATGTTCTCCGGACGTCCGACCCATCCTGTGCACTTATGTTCCCCAAATGGTCACCTTTACTCACCTACTATATATATGGCTTTCCCTTCCATGGGATAAGGTTGACCATTCACTTTGAGCCTACCAAGAACACTCCTCACTCTCTCTCTCATTCACCTACACCAAATCCTAGATTCCCAAGTGTTCTAGGAGCATTTGAGAGAAGTTCTCCAATAAAGTGATAGATCCACTCCTTCCCCTTCTTTGCACCAAAGTAATTCGTGATTTGAGCAAGTTTTGAGCTTTCCCCCATCGTTGTTGTTACTCTTGGAGGTTGGAGACTCCTAGGTGGTAGGAGTCATTCGGAGAGTAATCGAACTTTGTGATTACCCTCGGAAAAGTTTGTGAGGGTTTGGAGACCACCACAAGGTCTACCACAAGTGGTTGAGAAACGCCTTCGTGGCGTTGGTGTGCCTTCGTGGTAACATCCACCTCTCTAACGGTGACTAGCTTCCCTCCAAGGAAGTGAACATCGGGATACATCCTCGTCTCCCAGAGTTGCGGTTATTCCTAACCCTAACTCTCTACTTGTGGTTACTTGTCTCTTTGCACTTACGTATACCATATTGTGCTTGTTAACCTGCGTGCTTGTGTTACTTGCTTAGTATTTAGTACTCACTTGCAATTGTTAGGCTCACCTTCATATTCCGCACTATTGCCTAAAATTGCTAAGTAATAATTAAAATTAGTAGTTGTACCTATTCACCCCCTCTCTAGGTCTATCTCGATCCTTTCAATTGGTATCAGAGCCTCATGCTCTATTCTTGTGGCTTAACCGCCCTAGAGCGAGATGAACCCAGATGGGACTCCCCTGGTTATAGATCCTAAGGATAAAGGCGAGGCTTCTTCTGAAGTCAAGTCCTTTACGTCTGAGGATCTAGAACGGGCCCTTGCTAAGCAAAAAGAGGAGCATGATGCTTCTCTTGAGGCCTTGGTCCAAATGAGATTAGCCACGTTGTCCATGGTGCTTACACCACACTCAGGTGGTGTGGGTTCGAGGCCAACCGTGCCTACTTCATCACTTGGTCAACAACCTCCTAGCAATGAACATGCCAGCATTCCTTGGCTTTATGTAAGACCTCAGGTTGAGAAACCAAGATATAATCCTCAAGGCAAACCTCCTTTACTTAGTGCCACTTCCGATTTTGCTTTGTGGAGAGTTGCTATGCAGGATCATCTTCAACATGGAAACGACAAGATGCTGGAGATCATAGAGTATGGCTATCATGTGGTTGATCCAAAGAACCCCACACCAAGAGAAATATATGACAAGAACCTCAATGGCACTGCAATCATGTGTATAAGGAGAGGTATGGCTGAAAAGCAAAGGAGACCGTTCATACACATCACATGTGCCAAGGAACTATGGGAAAGTATTATATGATCCAAGACTGGCACCTCTACCCTCCGGAGTGCTCAATATGAAATTGCCAAGGGGAAATTGCAAAACTTTTGTATGGAGAAAGGTGAAACCCCCAACCAACTCCATGAGTGTCTCATGACTCTCACTGTCGATATTGAGTCATGTGAGTGTGACAAGACACAAGATGGATTCAACATGAATAAGCGCTTCCTTGTGGATAAGTTGCTTCATGCTCTTGCCCCATATCACCATCAAATGGTGTGGGACATAAGACAACACCATACCTTCAAGGAAATGACTACAGATGACATCATATCCACCTTTCAACTATTTGAAGAGTCGAAGGCTAATGCCACAAAACATCTTGCTATGCATGGTTCACCATCATCAAAGATCAATCTTGCATTGAAGGCCAAGAATGTATGTGAAGATGAGCAAAGTGAAGAAGAAGAAGAAGAAGATGATGATGATGATGAAGATGGTGATGAGATTGAATCCGACGAGGGCCCTTCATATGAAGACATGGCTCTCTTTGTCAAGAAGTTTAGCATGGGAAAATTCAAGGGAATATTTCCAAAGAAGAAAGTAAGAAAATGCTACAACTGTGAAGAAACCAACCACTTCTCCAACGAGTGCCCTTACGAGAAGAGAGAAGATAAACCAAGGTTTCCCAAGACCTTTCCCAAGAAGAAGTTGCCAAATCCTTTTAACTTCAAGCTCAAGAAGAGAGATGGAAAAGCAATGGTTGCTCAAGAAGAGTCCGATCCGGATGATGTTAGTGGTGTTGCCGGAGTTGCTCAAGACTCTCAAAACACCTTGAGGTTAGTAAACAAGAGTGGTGACGTGGTCACCTACAACTACATGAAAGATTACAAGGGCAACGCTCACAAGTGCCTAATGGCAAAGGCCATGGTTGAAGATGGAGAGGACCAAAGCTCTTCTGACAAGGTCAAGATAACTCCATGATCAAATCCTCCTCTCTTCACTCCATCTACTCCTAGTGATGAGTATCTTGATGCGGAGGATAGTTATGAGGATGATGATCTAGATGATCCTATGATTGCTAAACTTAATAAGTTCATGTGCTCCCTCAAAGGAAAGAAGCTCACTATGTTTCGTATGCTTATGGAGATGGTGAGTAAGCACACCATCACCATTAAGGAACTCGAAACCCTCGTCACTGAGGAAAAGGAAAAATGTGAAATCCTTGAGCGTAAAGTCCAATATGAGGAAGCACGAAATGATGAACTATGCTTAAAAATTGGTGCAAATATTGATGTTCACACTAATGATCTTGCCTCTTTGGAAAAGGCTATTGACTCTTGCGAAGAATTAATGAATGATAAAAGTAAGCTTGTAAAGTCTCATGCTTCTCTATCTAAGGATTGTGAGCTTCTATCTATGTCTCTCAAGACTAAGGAAGGAGAGCTCACCGTTCTTACAAAGAGATTTGAGACACTCAAACTTACTTATCTTGAAACTCTAGCCAAGGCTTACTCTTCTCCTATTATCAATGTTGATGCTTGTACTACTAACTCTAGTAGTGATCTAGCATCTATTCTTGAGGAAAATCGTTTTCTCAAGGCTCAAATCGAGAAAGGCCTCATGACATGTGCTCAAGGACAAAAGAATCTTGATGAGATTTTGAGTCAACACAATGAGGTGTTTGCCAAAGAGGGACTTGGGTTTGACCCGAGCACAAGCAAGAAGAAGACGTCCTCTCAAAAGTGCACAACTCCTCTAAAAGAAACATTTGTAAGAGAAGGGCACAAGGAGAAAGGTAAGGTTGTGAGTGGGAAGGCCACAAGGGGCATGCCCACTCTCAACAAGCCTAAAGAGTTCATGCCTCCATCCTATGTACTTCGTAAGAATAAGGATGGAGAAGTCTTTGCAAAATTTGTTGTTCCTCGAAATGCATTCCGGTTCTATGCTATTTGGGTCCCTAAGACCCTTGTGACTAACTTGAGAGGTCCCATTGCAAAATGGGTGCCTCTAACCAAGTCCTAATTGTGTGTAGGTTGCCTTCTCCGGTGGAGTGAAATGGGTGATTGATAGTGGATGTACAAATCATATGACCGGAGATAGCAAATTGCTCTACGATTTCATGGAAGCTATTCAACCATTCATGAGCATTATGTTTGGTGGAGGTTCAAAAGGACAGGTACTCGGTTTGGGCAAGGTGGCTATCACAAATGACATGTCTCTTGCAAATGTCATGCTTGTCCAATCCCTTAAATACCACTTGCTTTCTGTTCGCCAATTGGCTTCTGTTGGTTATGATACACTCTTTGGACTAACGGATGTGAAAGTCTTTAAGAGAGATACTCTCGAAGTGGCCTTTGTTGGAGAGTTGGATGGCAACCTTTACACGGTTGATTTCTCGAAAGAGAGCACATTCCATGCAACTTGTCTAATGGCCAAGGCTGACAAGGGGTGGCTATGGCATCGCCGGCTAGCCCATGTCGGCATGAGAAATCTTCAAGATCTCTTAAAGGGGAATCACATCCTTGGACTAACCAATGTCTCTTTTGAGAAAGATCGTGTGTGTAGTGCATGCATAGCCGGGAAGCAACATCAATCAAAGCACCCACCCAAGAACATAGTATCTACTTCAAGGCCCCTGGAGCTCCTTCATGAGGATCTTTTTGGGCCTCCTTCATGGGATAGTCTTGGTGGGAAAAAGTATGGACTTGTCATTGTTGATGATTACTCAAGATATACATGGTTGTTCTTCCTCAAGTCCAAGGACAAAACGAAGATCACCTTCATTGATTTTTCCAAGCAAGCCCAACGCAAGTTTGACAAAGAAATCCGAGCAATAAGAAGTGACAATGGCTCTGAGTTCAAGGACTTTACCTTGGAAGAATTTCTTAGTGATGAAGGGATTGAGCATCAATATTCACCTCCATACACTCCTCAGCAAAATGGTGTAGCCGAAAGGAAGAACCGTACACTTGTAGAGATGGCAAGGTCCATGTTGGATGAATACAAGTCACCACATAGTTTTTGGGCCGAAGTTGTCAACACCACATGCCATGCATCAAATCGGCTCTTCCTCCGCACTATATTGGAAAAGACTCCATATGAGCTTCTAATAGGAAACAAGCAAAATGTCAATTACTTTTGTGTATTTGGGTGCAAATGTTTCATCCTCAACAAAAGAGAACGGTTAGGAAAATTTCAATCCAAAACAATTGAGGGTATATTTGTTGGCTATGGATCAAACTCTCACGCCTATAGAGTCTACAACAAATCCAATGGATGTGTTGTAGAAACTTGTGACGTGGTGTTTGATGAATTTAATGGCTCCCATGTGGAGCAAGTTGATCTAAGTGATGTAGGTGAAGAAGATTCTTCTCAAGACATTTTGACCATGGGTGTTGGTGCACTTCTTCCTATGGAACAAGAACCTGATGATGATGAAGAAGAAGATGGAAGTCTCACACATCATCAAACTACTTCAATATCCATACCACCACAAGCTCCTATTGTTCAACCGATACCCTTCGCCCAAGTTGAAGAGGATGATCAAGTTCCTCTTAATGATAATCTTCAAGAACAAGATCATCATCAAGTGCAAGAACAAGAAAGTCCAATCATTGATGATGAACCTCAACAAATGCAATATGAACAAGAAGATCTTCCTCCACATGCTAATGATCCATATGTTGAGGATGTGGATGATGGACATCAAGTTGAACCTCGTGAAACCCTTACCTCCATCATGCCTCGAGTGGCCGGTCGTGTTGATGTTGACAAAATTCTCACCGGCATCTCGGAAGGTAGAGTCACTCGTAAACATTTGACAAACTTTTGTGCTCACTTCTCGTTTGTGTCTAGTATTGAGCCCCTCAAGGTACAAGATGCATTGATGGACAACGATTGGCTAGTTGCTATGCAAGAAGAGTTGAACAGTTTTGAACGCAACCAAGTGTGGTCGTTAGTCAAGAGGCCATCTACCGAGCACAACGTCATTGGAACAAAATGGATTTTCAAGAACAAGCAAGATGAAAATGGTGTAATCATCCGCAACAAGGCAAGGTTAGTGGCACAAGGGTACTCACAAGTTGAAGGTTTGGACTTTGGTGAGACCTTTGCCCCCGTTGCCCGTCTTGAATCCATTCGCATCTTACTTGCTTATGCCGCTTTCAATGGTTTTACATTACATCAAATGGATGTGAAGAGTGCCTTCCTTAACGGTCCTCTACAAGAAGAAGTATATGTGTCACAACCACCCGGGTTCGTTGATCCCTTTCACAAAGACTATGTGTATAAACTTCATAAGGCTTTGTATGGCCTCAAACAAGCACCTCGTGCTTGGTATGATCATTTGAAGAAGTTTTTACTCGATGATGGTTTTGTGAGAGGGGTGATCGATCCCACTCTTTTTACTAAGAGGGACAAGGGTGATTTGATCCTATGCCAAATCTATGTAGATGACATCATTTTTGGTTCTCCTAACATTCATTTGTGCAAGAAGTTTGCGGCTTCAATGACCAAGAATTTTGAAATGTCACTCAATACGGATTTGAAGTTCTTTCTCGGATTTCAAATTCAACAATTTCAAGAAGGAATTTTCTTATCTCAAGCAAAGTACCTCAAGGATATTCTAGAAAAGTTTGGTATGTCTGATGCTAGTCCATGCAAGACACCCATGCCAACCAAAATTGCTCTCACTGAAGACACAAATGGTACTCCTTTCGACCCATCTACTTACCGCTCTATGATTGGTTCATTGCTTTATCTTTGTGCATCTAGACCAGACATCATGTTCAGTGTATGCATGTGTGCTAGATTTCAAGCTTTCCCTATGGAAAGTCATCATAAGGCGGTTAAGCATATTCTTAGATACCTTGTTCACACCCCAAAGTTGGGCCTCTGGTACCCCAAGGATGCTAAGTTTGATCTCATTGGGTACACGGATGTGGATTGGGCTGGAGACAAAGTGGATCGTAAGTCCACATCCGGTGCATGTCAGTTTCTTGGACGATCCTTGGTAAGTTGGTCCTCGAAGAAACAAAATTGTATTGCTCTCTCTACCGTAGAAGCTGAATACATTGTTGCCGCCAGTTGTGCAACTCAGTTGTTATGGATGAGGCAAACTTTGAAGGATTACGGTATCACCTATAGACATGTGCCTCTTCTGTGTGATAATGAAAGTGCCATCAATATTGCTGAGAACCCCAAAGATCATCTCCGCACCAAACACATTGATATTAGGTATCATTTCTTGAGAGATCATGTTGAAAAGGGTGATATTCACATTGATCACATTGGTACAGATTTTCAACTGGTAGATATCTTCGCCAAACCTTTAGATGAAGCAAGGTTTTGTCAACTTAGGCGTGAACTTGGTATCTTGGAGCTTGACAATATTATGTGAAATCTAGTACCCATTCATGCATGAATCCAATGTCTTGTCATGATGTAGGCATATATTTAGGGGAAGGCATTCAATTCATGAATATTCTCACCGTACTTAATGCATAAAAAGAACCAACACTCTCAAAGTTACCATGGTTCTTGAACTATGGTGCTTTAACATGATGGAGTAGTGATTATGCACTCAAAGTTCAAATATTTCCGTGTCATGTCACATCTACTCATACATGGTGGCATTAGCCACCACTTGTATCACTAGACCAATATTGGAATGGTATATGGCTATTATTGATTGGGATAGGGTATTAGTTACTAAATAAATAATTTTTTACTGTGAACGGTAATTGTCTTCTCCTCATCATGATCAGCAACACATACACTTACACCTTGCCTCTTGTCAAAATTCTGGCGTCAGACGTCCGTAGGTTCCGGACGTCCGTGTGGTTCTTCAATGCCGGTCGTCCGCAGGAATCCGGACATCGCCCGGTTATCCGGCCTTTTCTGATTGACATCGCCCGGTCGTCCAGCCTATCCGGACGTCCGTAAAATCCTCTCTGGCTCCCTTAGCTGGCCTTGACGCCGAAACGTCGGACGTCCGTAAAACTCCGGACATACGAAATTTCTTCTCTGTTACACTTCGCACGGTCGTCCGGCCTATCCGGACGTCCATAATAAACTTTCTGGTACAATCAGGCCGGACGTCCCAGGCTTCTGGCCGTCCGTAAAATCATCTCTGTCATCTTTCAATTTTCCTGGCCCCGACTCCGGTCGTCCGTACCCCCCAGTCGTCCGGACGCCTATTCGACTCCGGTCGTCCGGTCGTTTTCACCAGCCCCTATATATAGTGTGCGGTAGGGTTTCGCAACTGTTTCCTCATCTCCTCTCCACTGTTTCCCCACCACCGCCGCCGCTCCTGCCTCGTGGTCTTTCGCCGCGGCCGCACGTCGCCGTGCCCCTCGCCAGGGCTCCTCTCCTCCGCGGATCTGTTGTCCTGCTTGGCTTCGCTCAAGCCCGGCGGCCTGTCGCTCTCTCCGGGTGCTTGTCTTTGGTCCGGTCGCCCGTTTCCTCCGTGTTCCTCCCTTCAAGGTAAGGCATAACCTTCCCCCTCGGTTGATTTGTGTCTTCTTTCTCCCCTAGGTCATGATGCCTCGGACCAAGCACTCAGCTCGCAAGCAAGTCGCCGGAGGGCCGGCTTGTCCGTCTCGTCGTGGCGGCTCCGATGACTCCCAGGAGCAGGCTCGTCCTCGGAAACGGGCCGCTCGTCCTCCCAGCTCGTCTAGCGATTCCTCCTCGGAGGGGTCGGACTTTGAGGATGAACTTGAGGAGGTGGAACCGACCCCTTTGTTGGTGTTCGCGTCGCTGCACCCCACCCGGGCACTCGTCGTCCAACCTTTCAGCCTCCTCCACCTCCGGTGCAACCCCACGGTGATGCTCGTCACATCTCAATTGAGCCTCCATTACCACTCGGGCATCATGTTAAGCATTTCAACAAAGTCCCCAAAGCTTCATATCTTAAATTGCGTCGCGAAGTAGATCAATTTACTGTTCTTAGGGATTCTTAGGATAGTCGCTTTCGCACCAATGTCCAAGTCGACATCTTCACCACGATTGTCATCCCTAAAGGCTTGTCACTCCATGTCTGCATTGATCTTGAGCATATTCGCACTCATCCGGAGAGATATCTGAGCTATTGAGCTCATTGAGTCGTCCAATCTAGCTGCTCCATTTGCATTTCAACATGATTTTAACCACGCTGCCATTCATCAATTCAATGCCACATGTTATTTTGCTCCTGATAACACTGTCACATGGATGACCTCAGACACTGCACTCACAGCATCTTATGCTCAATTTGTCACTGCCCTTGGATTTCTCGACACTGGGTTCAAAATCCACAAGGATGACCCCAACCATAGGCCCAAGGGCATTGAGGTCTGTATGGATCTCATTGGACCTATACCAACTTTGTCTGACATTGAAAAACAAAAGGGTCTAAACCAAGTCTCCATTTGGCGCTTCCCATTCAACATCATTTATCAGTGTGTCATCCGCACCATCTATCCCAAGATGGGTGACAAAGGCTCCTGCAGCAGCTATTGCATTGATCTCATGCATCGCCTCTTTGCATATCCTAAAGGGAAGATCAATGTTCCACACTTTCTATGGCATGAGATCCGCCTTGCTAGCTTCCAGCACAAGAGGGCTTTTCCTCATGCACCCTTTATTCAGGCTTTTATCGAGAGCGTAGCTCCCTTCTCCATTTCCCGCACTCATGTGCATGAGAGATGGGTCATTCCCGCTCACATGGCGGCTGATCATGTTCCTCCTCCTATCGCTACTGCTCGTCGCACCGCCGCTAGTGTTCCTTCTCATGCTGCCCATTCTCCTTCCAGTTCTGCACCTTTTGGGCGCATTGCTCATTTTCTTGGGAAGGCTCACTCTGCCATGATGAAGATGTTCACCTTCCATTGCTCCCAACACCACGATGTTTTCACTCGCATGGTAACTTCCAAGAACGCTCTAAAGGCTCGTTTGAGAGACTTAGGATTGTATGATGTGAGTGACGATGAGCGTCTTCCTGAAGAGCCCCCTTCTGACTTTGGTTTTCCCTCGGGTCCTGAGTGGGCTGATTTCTTCGACGAGGCTGGTGGCAGTGGTGCTCATGATGATGATGATGAGGATGATCTCTGATGCTATTATGATTCCCCCTATTCTCTATTTTTGGATATTTGATGCCAAGGGGGAGTAGGCTCTTTATGCATGTTCTTCTAGCTCATTATGCAATCGAACTTATTGTTATGATTGTGTCTTAGCTTGTATTGAACCTATGTTATGAGTTTGTTGAGACTGAGATTTGGTGAATCTATAGGTGATGAGTCTATATGAAGTTTAATTCTTGATTATTGTGTGTATGAGATTTGGTTATATTGGGCATCATTTTGAGGGGGAGCCCTCGTCATGTTTTTTTAGTATCTATGGTATCACTTTGAGGGGGAGCTCACTCGTTGCTCATTCTTGATTATTGTTATTGAGATCCACAACAAATACTTTCGATTACTATTATGAGTATGCATATGAGTTGTCATCAACTACAAAAAAGGGGGAGATTGAAAGTGCAATCATGCCCTTAATCATATTTTGATGTTGATGACAACACATATGCTAGGGACTAATCATGTTTATCAAGTATATCTCAGGATTATGTCTCAAAGACCGTGTGCATGGATCATGACTAGGGACAAAAAGCATATAACTCAAGAATGGAGATACAAGACATTGACTTCATTTATGGTTTGTTCTTGAGTATAGGGATCCCGCACTATTAAGAGGGGATCGTTGGATCTAGTGAAAAACTTGCTCAAAAGCCACTGTTCCTATACTTTGCCTTCGGACGTCCGGTGCTCTACGGACGTCCGGTCCCTCTCAGCTGCCCGGACGTCCGGCTCCTTCCGGTCGTCCGGTGTTCCTTTACAGTATGATTTTTACGGATGTCCGGAACTCTCCGACATCCGATACTTTCACAACAGAATCATTTTTACGGATTTCCGGACTCTCCGGTCGTCCGTTCTCCGGATGACCGGCCCGTCTCGGATGTGCGTGTCCTGTACACTGGGTCGTGGCTCACAGTTTCACAGCGGCCGGTCGTCCGATGACTGTGGGACGTCCGGACCTATTTGTGCCTCCGGACGTCCGATGTTCTCCGGACGTCCGACCCATCCTATGCACTTATGTTCCCCAAACGGTCACCTTTACTCACCTACTATATATATACCTTTCCCTTCCACGGGATAAGGTTGACCATTCACTTTGAGCCTACCAAGAACACTCCTCACTCTCTCTCTCATTCACCTACACCAAATCCTAGATTCCCAAGTGTTCTAGGAGCATTTGAGAGAAGTTACCCAATCAAGTGATAGATCCACTCCTTCCCCTTCTTTGCACCAAAGGAATTTGTGATTTGAGCAAGTTTTGAGCTTTCCCCCATCGTTCTTGTTACTCTTGGAGGTTGGGGACTCCTAGGCGGTAGGAGTCATTCGGAGAGGAATCGAACTTTGTGATTACCCTCGGAAAAGTTTGTGAGGTTTTGGAGACCACCCGCAGGTCTACCACTAGTGGTTGAGAAACGCCTTCGTGGTGTTGTCTCAAAGGGAGAATAGGGTGAGCCTTTGTGGCATTGGTGTGCCTTCATGGTAACATCCACCTCTCTAACGGTGACTAGCTTCCCTCCAAGGATGTGAACATCAGGATACATCCTCGTGTCCCGGAGTTGCGGTTATTCCTAACCCTAACTCTCTACTCGTGGTTACTTGTCTCTTTGCACTTATGTATACCATATTGTGCTTGTTAACCTGCGTGCTTGTGTTACTTGCTTAGTATTTAGTACTCACTTGGAATTGTTAGGCTCACCTTCATATTTCGCACTATTGCCTAAAATTGCTTAGTAATAATTAAAATTTGTAGTTGTACCTATTCACCCTCCCCCCTCTAGGTCCATCTCAATCCTTTTAGTCGTGCAATATCACACTGAATATTATCTGCCGTGTCCGGATGAGACTTCTTCATACGTAGGCGGCAAGATTAGAGTCCGGAAGTTTCCTTCCCTGATGAACCGACCTTGTAAAAACCCTAGATCCCTCCGTGTGTGTATAAACTGGAGGGGTTAGTTCCTGGGGCCGACCCTCACTATCATCAGATATCCATAGGCTCGACATCTAGGGTTTAGCCATTACGATCTCGAGGTAGATCAACTCTTGTTATCTCCATACTTATCGAATACAATCAACCAGGAGTAGGGTTTTACCTCCATTAAGAGGGCCCGAACCTGTGTAAACACTGCATCTCCAAGCATCCTGTTACCATCGATCCTTAGACACACAGCTTGGGCCCCCCTACCTAAGATCTACCGATTTTGACACTGACATTGGTGCTCTCATTGAGAGCTCTGCCGTGCCGTCTGCAAAAAGCGACCTATGGCTCGCCTGGTCATCAACAACAACATCACTTCTGAAGGGTGCATGACTTCGGGGGAGACCCTCCAGTTCGGCGGTTTCACCATGAGAGCCCGCACGGTCGTCGAGCCTGCAAATCCTCCCGTGGCCGACGGACACCGCCCTTGCATTGGCCCTAAGTACTCTAAAGGATTGGATCCAGCAGATGTTTCATCCTTAAGCGAACTGCTAGACCGCATCGCCGCTCTAGGGGTCTCAATGGACTATGATTGGATCGGGCTCAAGCCCGACCAGAGGAAGATTAACCACCCTCCAATCACCCACATCATGGCGGTCATCGAGGAACTGGCCACGAACACCTCCCTCTCCATACCGAAGACCAAGTACGTTCGAGTCTCCAAATCCCCTGAGCCAGATACTTCCCCTTTGGACGGGGCATTATGCCCTCCGGACTCTGGTTCAGGCGTGGATTCGACGACGCCTCTGCGCCTAACCGGACCCGAACTGGTCACTTTGGAAGTCATTTTGGCTCTAGACACAGACGTGGACATGATCTAAAATTGTGACGCCCCGATTCAACCGTACACTAATCATGCACGCAAACGTGTACGATCAAAATCAGGGACTCACGGGAAGATATCACAACACAACTCTAAAAACATAAATAAGTCATACAAGCATCATAATACAAGCCAGGGGCCTCGAGGGCTCGAATACAAGTGCTCGATCATAGACGAGTCAGCGGAAGCAACAATATTTGAGTACAGACATAAGTAAACAAGTTTCCATAGATGGCTAACACAAACTGGGATACAGATCGAAAGAGGCGCATGCCTCCTGCCTGGGATCCTCCTAACTACTCCTGGTCGTCGTCAGCGGACTGCACGTAATAGTAGGCACCTCCAGAGTAGTAGTCATCGTCGACGAAGGTGGCGTCTGGATCCTGGGCTCCAACGTCTGGTTGTGGCATCCGAGAAGAAGAGGAAAACGAGGGAAAAGAGGGGGCAAAGCAACCGTGAGTACTCATCCAAAGTACTCGCAAGCAAGGAGCTACACTACATATGCATGGGTATATGTGTAAGGAGGCAATATGAGTGGACTGAACTACAAAATGCCAGAATAAGAGGGGGATAGCTAGTCCTATCAAAGACTACGCTTCTGGCAGCCTCCGTCTTGCAGCATGTAGAAGAGAGTAGACTGAAGTCCTCCAAGTAGCATCGTATAGCATAATCCTACCCGGCGATCCTCTCCTCGTCGCCCTGTTAGAGAGCGATCACCGGGTTGTATCTGGCACTTGGAAGGGTGTGTTTTATTAAGTATCCAGTTCTAGTTGTCATAAGGTCAAGGTACAACTCCAAGTCATCCTGTTACCGAAGATCACGGCTATTCGAATAGATTAACTTCCCTGCAGGGGTGCACCACATAACCCAACACGCTCGATCCCATTTGGCCGGACACACTTTCCTGGGTCATGCCCGGCCTCCGAAGATCAACACGTCGCAGCCCCACCTAGGCCTAACAGAGAGGTCAGCACGCCGGTCTAACTCCTATGCACGCAGGGGTCTGGGCCCATCGCCCTTTGCACACCTGCACGTTGCGAACGCGACCGGAAGCAGAACTAGCCCCCTTAATACAAGAGCAGGCTTACGTTCCAATCCGGCGCGCGCCGCTTAGTCGTTGACGTCTAGAAGGCTTCGGCTGATACCATGACGCCGGGATACCCATAACTACTCCCGCGTAGGTGGTTAGTGCGTATAGACCAAATGGCCAGACTCAGATCAAATACCAAGATCTCGTTAAGCGTATTATTATGAAGCAACCGCGGACGCCGACCAGGGCCAGTCCCACCTGTCTCCTAGGTGGTCTCAACCTGCCTTGTCGCTCCGCCACAAAGATCCACACAGAGGGCCGTCGGGACAAAGGTCCTTTCAGCCCCCAATCCGTGAATCACTCGCGGGTACTCTTCGAGCTGACCCGACTTTAGTCACCATCTGTATAGTATGTATGTATGTATAATATATACCCGTGATCACCTCCCGAGTGATCACGGCCCAATAGTATAGCAAGGCAGACTGACAAGAATGTAGGGCCAATGGTGATAAACTAGCATCCTATACTAAGCATTTAGGATTGCGGGTAAGGTATCAATGACTGTAGCAACAATGATAGGCTATGCATCAGAATAGGATTAAGGGAAAGCAGTAACATGCTACACTACTCTAATGCAAGCAGTATAGAGAAGAATAGGCGATATCTGGTGATCAAGGGGGGGGGGGCTTGCCTGGTTGCTCTGGCAAGAAGGAGGGGTCGTCAACTCCGTAGTCGAACTGGGCAGCAGCAGCGTCGGTCTCGGTGTCTAGCGGAAGAAGAGGGGGAAGAAACAACGAATACAATGCAAATAGATGCATGACGATGCATGACATGACAAGTATCGATGCTAGGTGTGCCCAATCGCGGTAGTAGGTGATACCGACAAAGGGGGAAAACATCCGGGAAAGTATTCCCGGTGTTTCACGTTTTCGGACAGATGAACCGGAGGGGAAAAGTTGCGATTCTGATAGGTTAGGGATGTGTGGCAGACGAATGGGCTGCGTATCCGGATTCGTCTCGTCGTTCTGAGCAACTTTCATGTAGAAAGTATTTTCATCTGAGTTACTGATTAAAAGATATGATTTTCTAAAGATTTAACTCATTTTCAGGAATTTAATTAATTATTTAAATCCAACATTATCCAGAATAGTAAATGATGACGTTAGCATGACACCAGAGTGATGTCAGCATGTCAACTGGTCGGTTGACCAGTCAAACCAGACAGGTGGGTCCAGTGGGACCCACATGTCATTGACAGGGTACTAACAGAGTTTTTAAAACTAACTAAATAGGTTAATTAGCAGGTAGGGCCAGCAGTCAGTGAGAGATTAGGTTTTAATCGATTTATTTAATTAATTAGCCAATTACCTATTTATTTTATTTGTTATGGCATGGGCCCCGCATGTCAGTGCCACTGGGTTGCGCAGTCAGCATGTTGACTGGGTCAATCCAGTCAACGGGGCCCCCATGGCCCACTGGCAGTGACCCAGGGGTGGGGGCCGCCTAGCCACGTCGGCGGACGGCGCCGGAACGACGCTGGCGAGGCAAAATGCGGCGGCGTGGCTCGGGCGAACGTCGGATTTTGCCCATGGGGCACCAAATCGAGCGCGGCCAGGCGCGTTAGAACGGCAAGACGATGACGCATCGGTTGGTGGTGGTCGGGCGAGCTGCGATGGCCGGAGAAGGGCGCATCGAGCGCATCGGCGGCGAGGTCTTTCGGGCGAGCAACGGCAATGGTGAGGCGGCGCGCTACGGGGCAAACCGAAGGGCGGGGCGAAGCCTTCGCGCATGTGCGAGCACAACGGCACGAGCCCCAGACCAAAGGGTCACCGGACGGCTGCCGGCGACGAGCGCGGGCGGCACGCGTACGGGAGCTCGATGGAAACAGAGCTACGGCGATCTAGCAGGCAAAATGAGAGGCTGGGGAGGATCTATGGGGCGTGGTGAGCGCAACCGACGCGGGCCCGTGACCATTTGGTCACCGGAGACTCGTCGGCGACGGGTTCCGCGGCGGGGCGCTCGGGTGCTTCGGCGGCAGCTAGCTAGGGCGCTGGAGAGAGAGAGGAGGGAGCAGGGGCTCACCGAGCGGCGCACACGATGGCCCTTGGGGGTTTAGTAGCTGCAGGGGGGCGGCCGGAGTCGGTGAAGAACGGCGGCGGGGCTTGTCGGAGCAGAGGAGGAAGATGGTGGCGTCGGGGCGTTGCGGCGGCTCCGTCCTCCAACGGGATGCTCCAGTCGAAGCAACGAACAACGGCGGTGATGACGGACATGCAGGCGCGGCGAGGCGATGAATGTGGCCGCGCGATTCACGGTAGCGAGGCCAGAGCGGCGCTCGGTTGCAGTGGGGAACGAGGGGGAGATGGATCTGGAGGGGAGAGGGAGAGGCGCGGGGGCCAAGGGCGAGCGTGGGGCAAGTGGGAGGCGGGATCGAGGAGGCGGGGGGGGGGGTGCTGGCGATCTTATCCCCCCATCGTCGCCGGCGAGAGGGTGTGGCGGGGACGCGCCCCTGTTCCGACCCGGGTGGGGGAACAGGGAAAGGAGGCGGCAGGGGGAGGCGGGCCGGTTCGGCCGGATGGGCCAGGTGACAGGGGCTGTGGCTAGCTGGGCCTTTCGGCCCAGGGGGGAAGGGGGGGGTTCTTCTTTTTCCCTTTTGTATTTTCTTTATTATTTCTTTTCTGTTTAAATTCATTTAAAAGTATTTAGGCATTTTATAAAAATGTGTTTACTTCACCATAATTATCGATGCAATATTTGGCAACCCCCGAACATTTTTGTTTTGACTTTTGAAAACTTTGGGTGTTTGTCGCTAATTCATTTTTTGAATTTGCAAGGGTTTTGAACTACCACTTGATTAGCAACAGTAACGTAGATGACATGGCATCATTAGGAGAGTTTTACTGTAGCATAATTATCCGGGCGTTACAAATCTCCTCCACTACAAGAAATCTCGTCCCGAGATTTAGGAGGTAGAAGGAAAGAGTGCGGGGTATTCATCACGCAGACGATCCTCTCGTTCCCAAGTGGCTTCATCTTCAGAATGGTGCGACCACTGAACTTTGAGGAACTTGATCACCTTCTGGCGTGTGCGGCGTTCAGCTTGGTCGAGAATGCGGACCGGATGCTCTTTATAGGAGAGGTCCTGTTGCAATTCGAGCACTTCATGATCCACTGCTCGGATTGGGTCCTTGAAGTAGCGACAGAGCTGTGACACGTGGAACACATCATGAACCTGAGAAAGATTCGACGGAAGCTCCATTTGATATGCCACTTTTCCACGCCTTTCCAGAATAGTGAATGGGCCAATATAGCGAGGAGCTAGCTTGCCCTTGATCCCGAAGCGGTGAGCACCCTTCATTGGTGTAACTCGAAAATAGGCCTTTTCGCCAGGTTGATAGACCATGTCTTTATGATGACGGTCATACTGACTCTTCTGACGTGACTGAACAATCTTGAGATGCTCGCGAATAATGCGGACTTGTTCTTCGGCATGTTGGATAATATCCGGACTGAAGAGTGGACGTTCCCCAGTTTCTGACCAGTTCAGAGGGGTTCGGCACTTTCGTCCATATAACACTTCGAAGGGGGCCATCTTCAGACTAGCTTGATAGCTATTATTATAAGAGAACTCAGCATACGGGAGAGATTCCTCCCATTTCTTGCCGAAGGAAATAACACAAGCTCGAAGCATGTCTTCGAGAATTTGGTTGACACGTTCAACTTGCCCTTGTGACTGCGGATGAAACGCAGTACTGAATGACAGATGAGTTCCCATAGCTTCTTGGAAACTTGCCCAGAATCTTGAAGTGAATAAACTACCACGGTCTGAACTGATAACCAGTGGAATACCGTGAAGCAAAACAATTCTGGACATGTAGAGAGTTGCAAGCTGACTAGCAGTGATCGTTTCTTTGACCGCCAGAAAATGTGCAACCTTAGAAAGTCGGTCAATGACGACAAGAATAGCATCATTACCTTTTGCGATTTGGGAAATCCAGTAACGAAGTCCATCTCAACATGGTCCCATTTCCATTCAAGAATAGAAATAGGTTGCAGAGTTCCAGCAGGCCATTGATGTTCTGCTTTGATACGACGGCAAATGTCACATTCAGCAACATAACAAGCAATGTCTTGCTTCATGTTAGACCACCAGAATCTCTGGCGGATGTCTTGGTACATCTTTGTACTACCAGGATTGATACATAGAGGCGTATCATGAGCTTCTTTCATAACCTCCTGAGTCATATTCAGGTTTTCCTTCTTACACGGCACCACTAGGCGGCCTTTGAAGTACAAGGCGCCATCATCAGCAATAGTGAAGAATGATGGCTTTCCTTCTTTGAGGTCGCGCTTAATCTTGTGGACTTCAGAGTCATATCCCTGTAATGTCTTGATGGAGCTCACGAGATCGGGTTCGACAGCCAGGGTATAGAGGGAACCCTCGGAAACAACACGGAGATTCATCTTGCGAGACTCCTCAGGAGGGGGAGCGAGTGCACCTAGAGGAACAATATGGAGGTTCAGCTTTCTGAATTCTTCAAAAAGTGAGGGCTGAACTTTGTGAATCTGGAGGTGGTTGCAGTAAGACTTGCGGCTCAAGCCATCAGCCATTACATTAGCCTTGCCTGGTGTATAGGAAATACCCAAGTTAAAATATGCAACAATCTCCATCCATCTCTGCTGACGGAGGTTCAGGTCTGGTTGAGTAAACAGATACTTCAGACTTTGGTGGTCGGTGAAGATCTCGCAACGATTACCGAGAAGGTTATGTCGCCACTATTTTAGTGCATGGATAACAGCAGCAAGCTCGAGGTCGTGAACTGGATAGTTCTCTTCGTGAGGGTGCAATTTACGAGAGGCATAAGCAATCACTTTGCGCTCTTGCATTAGTACAGCGCCTAAGCCTTGACGTGAAGCGTCACAGTAAATGACAAAGTCCTTCTTAGTATCAGGAGGAGCTAGTACTGGGGCAGAAGTCAACTTGACTTTGAGTGCCTGGAAGCTTTCCTGACATTTGTCTGTCCATTGGAACTTGACGCCCTTATGCAATAGGTTAGTCAGGGGCCTGGCGATCTTGGAGAAGTTCTCGACGAATCGACGGCAATAGCTGGCGAGACCGAGAAAACTTCTGACTTGCTTGACGTTCTTCGGAGGAGTCCAATAAAGAATAGCCTGAACTCGTTCAAGGTTGACGGCAATACCATCCTTAGAGATGACATGCCCGAGATAGGTTACTTCGGGAAGCCAGAATTCACATTTGGAGAACTTGGCATAAAGTTGATGCTCTCGTAGCTTTTCTAGCACAAGACGAAGATGTTCAGCATGTTCCTCTTCGTTCTTGGAAAATACCAGAATATCATCCAGATAAACCACGACAAACTTGTCGAGGTAATCCATGAATATATAGTTCATCTGGCGAGAGAAGGTGGCTGGAGCATTGGTTAAGCCGAAAGACATGACGGTGTACTCATAGGAACCATATCGAGTCACAAAGGCAGTCTTTGGGATATCCTCTTCACGAACACGGATCTGGTGGTAACCCAACCTCAAGTCGAGTTTGGAGAACACTGACGAACCAGCCAGTTGATCATACAGATCATTGATCCGAGGAAGAGGATACTTGTTCTGAATGGTAGCTTGGTTTATAGGACGGTAGTCTTGGACCAATCGGTTTGTCCCATCCTTCTTCTTGTCAAAGAGAGAAGGTGCTCCCCAAGGAGAGCAACTTGGGCGAATGAAACCACTGCGAAGAGACTTGTCGATTTCCTCCTTAAGCTCAAGGAGTTCATGCGGCGGCATCTTGTAGGGTCGCTTGGCTATCGGAGTGGTGCCTGGTTTCAAGTCGATGACGAATTCGACAGCTCTAGCAGGGGGAATCCCTGGGAGTTCTTCAGGAAAGACGTCTAGGAATTCACGCATGACGGGAATGTTTTCAATGCCTTCGAGTGGTGCAGCATTCAATGCATTCAATGCATAGAGCCTTGCCTCGGCATTCTGAACCAGACGAGCATTATAGCTTATTATTTCATCTGAAGGGTGTAGCAGATGGACGGTCTTGGTGGCGCAAACGATAGAAGCAGTATGCGCTTTTAACCAATCCATTCCCAGAATGAGATCAATGCTACAGGACTTCAGTACGATGGGAGAGACAAGGAATTTTAGTCCTTCGATTTCGACGGGGATGTCGTGACTAACCATAGAGGTTTGACATTGGCCCGCAGGGGTGTGTACCACTAGTGGAGTGTTCATCTCCTCGTATTTAATGCCATGCATGAATGCAAACTCAGCTGATATGAACAAATGTGATGCTCCTGTATCAAACAAAACAGATGCTGGTACTGAATTTACGAGGAGTGTACCCATCACAGTAGCAGGCTGGTCTTGAGCTTCGTTCAGATCGACGTGGTTGGCATGAACACGACCATAAGACTTGGCATTGTTGTTGCAGGGCTGGTTGTTACCACGGCCAGTTGCTGGAAGGACCAGTTGATTATGATTATGGTTGCATTCCCTAGCACGGTGCCCTGGTTGACCACACTTGTAGCACAGACCATTATTGGGGGTGGGAACAGGAGCTCGGGGTGGTGGAGCTGGAAGCCTTGGCTGCCTAGTTGGAGCAGTAGGCAGACGAGGTGCAGCATAAGACTGTCTTGGGGCAGGTGCATTTGGACGGTACATGCTGTTCGGGATCCATATCTTACACTTCTGCGAGGGCGGGCCCGAAGATGAGCCCGTGTCACGGTTGCGCCTTTGAGAGCTCTGGTGTTCCTGCAGACCAGTCTCGACATTGATGGCCTTATTCACCAAGGTGGCGAAATCGACAAAGTCATGCACCAGATGTGCGAGCTTGATGTCAGCTTGAAGGCCGTCATGGAACTTCTCCTGTCTACGTGCATCAGTTGCAATGTCTTCTTCAGCATAGCGGGACAAGTCCAGAAACTCCCGCTGATAAGCTTCCACAGTTTTGTTGCCCTGGGTGAGGTTGCGGAACTCACGCTTCTTCCTGTCCATGATCCCCTGAGGAATGAAGCGGGCACGGAAGGCAGCTTGAAAGTCTGGCCAGGTGATGATTGTCCCAACTGGCAGAGTACGCCTGTGGCTGTCCCACCATTGAGCTGCGGGTCCCTTCAGAAAGAAGGAAGCAAAGGTGACATAGCGGGCAGGGGCTACTTCAGCAGACTCCATCTCATAGGTGATGTCACGGAGCCAGTCATCAGCATCCAGCGGCTGAGTTGAGCTGCGGTACACGGTTGGGTTGAGGCGCATGAAATCCTGCAGAGTCACTTGGGCTGGCTGCTCGTTCATATTGGGACGAGGGAACTGAGCCATCACATTCTCCATGAACTGGCGATTCATCTCGAGCTGTTGGACCATACCAGCCATGTACTCAGGCGGTGGTGGGGCGTTGCCGCCACGACCACGACCAGCTGGTCTAACCATCCTGCTAATATATAACAGGGGTAGTTCAGCATTGAGAAATTTGCATAGACAAGAATCATTCATGATGAAACATGCATAATGAAAGGAGCATGACAGATACCACATAGTAGTCGGCTTAACTTACAAAAGGGGTCGGACATAGAGTTCAGTACACAGAGTTCAGTACACAGAGTTTAGTACATAGACTAAGTCATCATAGGTGGCACGCAGGCTCGCGAATGCATCTGATACTAGTGAGCAAGACTACATCAGTCCCATGAGGTACTATGAAGGTAGTTGTAGCTTGACAGCTGGTAGTGAGGCAACGGATAGTCCTCCACGTCAGTGGCCTGGGGGCCGCTGATACTCTGGTGTAGAACCCGACGCTCAGGTGGCAGAAGAGGACCAAGTGTGGGAGAGTAGCCTCCCACCTCTGGCCAACCGACACCGTGGGGCATCACGGTCCTGGCTGGGTAGATCGCAGAATGCGGCAGCTGTCCAGACCGGACAAAGGGGTGCAACAGCGTCAGAGCCCTGTAAAGGTGCTGATGAGTGGTGTACAACTTGTGGCGAAGAGCTCTGTTAGCTCGGTACAGCCCATCAGCATGCAGAACCAGGCGCTGATGGTGGAAGGGCTCTCGGGTGATGGTGGACTAGGCGGCAGTGTAGTATCCCTCCGCACCAACGTCAGATGCGATAGGAATGTGCCTGAAAGGGGAAGTGTGCAACGCCTGATACTCTCCATGAAGACGTGTCAGAGCAGCATGAGTAGCATCATGGACTGCCATCTCGATCGTCACTCCAACACCATGAGCGGTGTGCAGCACGGTAGTGGACTCGTACTCTCGAGAGTAGAGGTGGACGATGGCACGGTACTGCTCCTGATTAAAGTCCAGGTACTCCTCGTAGACGGTGTACTCAGGGTGCCAGCGATAACCCAGATAGGTCATCATATCAGCTAGCACAACAGGTGATCCTGAGGCACCAATGGCCGCAGTGTGGCGCACGACCTGCCTCGTGGGTTCCATCTGAAAACAAATATGTTTCAATGGAGTCAAATGACAATATGGGCACTATTCAAAATGCTATCCTACAGAATAACTATGTCTTATCCAACTTTGGGGTGAACGTGGTAACGGGATCCTAATGTCAGAGTTAGTAAATTCGTTTAACCCGAGTAGGAGAGAGTTCAGAGCCCCAGAGTAAAGGTCAAGAAGTAAAAGATCCTAATACCACCCAATGGCGATGTGGGCCCGTAAGGCACACAGCCAAGTTAGTAAAAGTTTAGTAGTGACTAGACTCGACTTCGGCCAAGGAGTGTGGAAGGGGGATTCCTACAGGCAGTCGGCTCTGATACCAACTTGTGACGCCCCGATTCAATCGTACACTAATCATGCACGCAAACGTGTACGATCAAGATCAGGGACTCATGGGAAGATATCACAACACAACTCTAAAAACATAAATAAGTCATACAAGCATCATAATACAAGCCAGGGGCCTCGAGGGCTCGAATACAAGTGCTAGATCATAGACGAGTCAGCAGAAGCAACAATATCTGAGTACAGACATAAGTAAACAAGTTGCCATAGATGGCTAACACAAACTGGGATACAGATCGAAAGAGGCGCAGGCCTCCTGCCTGGGATCCTCCTAACTACTCCTGGTCGTCGTCAGCGGGCTACACGTAGTAGTAGGCACCTCCAGAGTAGTAGTCGTCGTTGATGAAGGTGGTGTCTGGATCCTGGGCTCCAACTCTGGTTGCGGCATCCGAGAAGAAGAGGAAAACGAGGGAAAAGAGGGGGCAAAGCAACCGTGAGTACTCATCCAAAGTACTCGCAAGCAAGGAGCTACACTACATATGCATGGGTATATGTGTAAGGAGGCAATATGAGTGGACTGAACTGCAGAATGCCACAATAAGAGGGGGATAGCTAGTCCTATCGAATACTACGCTTCTGGCAGCCTCCGTCTTGCAGCATGTAGAAGAGAGTAGACTGAAGTCCTCCAAGTAGCATCGTATAGCATAATCCTACCCGACGATCCTCTCCTCGTCGCCCTGTTAGAGAGCGATCACCGGGTTGTATCTGGCACTTGGAAGGGTGTGTTTTATTAAGTATCCGGTTCTAGTTGTCATAAGGTCAAGGTACAACTCCAAGTCGTCCTGTTACCGAAGATCACGACTATTCAAATAGATTAACTTCCCTGCAGGGGTGCACCACATAACCCAACACGCTCGATCCCATTTGGCCGGACACACTTTCCTGGGTCATGCCCGGCCTCGGAAGATCAACACGTCGCAGCCCCACCTAGGCCGAACAGAGAGGTCAGCACGCCGGTCTAACTCCTATGCGCGCAGGGGTCTGGGCCCATCGCCCTTTGCACACCTGCACATTGCGAACGCGGCCGGAAGCAGAACTAGCCCCCTTAATACAAGAGCAGGCTTACGTTCCAATCCGGCGCGCACCGCTTAATCTCTGACGTCTAGAAGGCTTCGGCTGATACCATGATGCCGGGATACCCATAACTACTCCGGCGTAGGTGGTTAGTGCGTATAGACCAAATGGCCAGACTCAGATCAAATACCAAGATCTCATTAAGCGTATTATTATGAAGCAACCGCGGACGCCGACCAGGGCCAGCCCCACCTGTCTCCTAGGTGGTCTCAACCTGCCCTGTCGCTCCGCCACAAAGATCCACACAGAGGGCCATCGGGACAAAGGTTGTTTCAGCCCCCAATCCGTGAATCACTCGCGGGTACTCTTCGAGCTGACCCGACTTTAGTCACCATCTGTATAGTATGTATGTATGTATAATATATACCCGTGATCACCTCCCGAGTGATCACGGCCCAATAGTATAGCAAGGCAGACTGACAAGAATGTAGGGCCAATGGTGATAAACTAGCATCCTATACTAAGCATTTAGGATTGCGGGTATGGTATCAATGACTGTAGCAACAATGACAGGCTATGCATCAGAATAGGATTAACGGAAAGCAGTAACATGCTACACTACTCTAATGCAAGCAGTATAGAGAAGAATAGGCGATATCTGGTGATCAAGGGGGGGGCTTGCCTGGTTGCTCTGGCAAGAAGGAGGGGTCGTCAACTCCGTAGTCGAACTGGGCAGCAGCAGCGTCGGTCTCGGTGTCTAGCGGAAGAAGAGGGGGAAGAAACAATGAATACAATGCAAACAGATGCATGACGATGCATGACATGACAAGTATCGATGCTAGGTGTGCCCAATCGCGGTAGTAGGTGATACCGACGAAGGGGGAAAACATCCGGGAAAGTATTCCCGGTGTTTCACGTTTTCGGACAGATGAACCGGAGGGGAAAAGTTGCAATTCTGATAGGTTAGGGATGTGTGGCAGATGAACAGGTTGCGTATCCTGATTCGTCTCATCGTTCTGAGCAACTTTCATGTAGAAAGTATTTTCATCCGAGTTACGGATTAAAAGATATGATTTTCTAAAGATTTAACTCATTTTCAGGAATTTAATTAATTATTTAAATCCAACATTATCCAGAATAGTAAATGATGATGTCTGCATGACATCAGAGTGATGTCAGGATGTCAACTGGTCGGTTGACCAGTCAAACCAGACAGGTGGGTCGAGTGGGACCCACATGTCATTGACAGGGTACTAACATTGTTTTTAAAACTAACTAAATAGGTTAATTAGCAGGTAGGGCCCAGTAGTCAGTGAGAGATTAGGTTTTAATTAATTTATATAATTAATTAGCCAATTACCTATTTATTTTATTTGTTATGGCATGGGCCCCGCATGTCAGTGCCACTGGGCTGCCCCGTCAGCACGTTGACTGGGTCAATCCAGTCAACGGGGCCCCCATGGCCCACTGGCAGTGACCCAGGGGTGGGGGGCGCCTAGCCACGTCGGCGGACGGCGCCGGAACGACGCCGGCGAGGCAAAACGCGGCGGGGCGGCTCGGGCGAACGTCGGATTTCGCCCATGGGGCACCAAATCGAGCGCGGCCAGGCGCGTTAGAACGGCAAGACGACGACGCGTCGGTTGGTGGTGGTCGGGCGAGCTGTGGTGGCCGGAGAAGAGCGCATCGAGCTCATCGGCGGCGAGGTCTTTCGGGTGAGCAACGACAATGGTGAGGCGGCGCGCTACGGGGCAAACCGAAGGGCGGGGCGAAGCCTTCGCGCATGCGCGAGCACAACGGCACGAGCCCCAGACCGAAGGGTCACTGGACGGCTGCCGGCGACGAGCGCGGGCGGCGACGCATACGGGAGCTCGATGGAAACAGAGCTACGGCGAGCTAGCGGGCAAAATGAGAGGCTGGGGAGGATCTATGGGGCGTGGTGAGTGCAACCGACATGGGCCCGTGACCATTTGGTCATCGGAGACTCGTCGGCGACGGGTTCCGCGGCGGGGCTCTCGGGTGCTTCGGCGGCAGCTAGCTAGGGCGCCGGAGAGAGAGAGGAGGGAGCAGGGCTCACCGAGCGGCGCACACGATGGCCCTTGGGGGTTTAGTAGCTGTAGGGGGGCGGCCGGAGTCGGTGAAGAACGGCGGCGGGGCTTGTCGGAGCAGAGGAGGAAGATGGCGGCGTCGGGGCGTTGCGGTGGCTCCGGTCTCCAACGGGATGCTCCAGTCGAAGCAACGGACGACGGCGGTGATGACGGACACGCAGGCGCGGCGAGGCGATGACTGTGGCCGCGCGATTCACGGCGGCGAGGCCATAGCGGCGCTCGATTGCAGTG